>NC_057862.1:89561658-89899158 GCF_019393635.1 Dromiciops gliroides
GTTTCCCCTGGGTTATTAGTTATATTATATATAGAAAGCAGTCAATACTTTATATTCTGGGCAGATAAGCTTTATACTGAAACTTTTAAAGAAGAAGCTGGACATGCATAAGGCTACACAAAGTCACTTGCCAAGATAGATTTGTTTTAAACGTGGTAGTATTAATGGAAAGTGAGGTGAATTTGAAGGAAGATATAACCAGGGTTTGAATCCCATCTCTACCACATACTCAGTGTGGGACTTCAGACAAGTTGAATCTTGACTCTTATTTTCTGGTGTTTACAAATCAGGAGGTTGGATAAGTAGAACTCATAGGTCCCTCTGAATATTACATCCTATGAAATGGCCTTTACATGATTCTTACAAGCAACATGTAAAGGCCATTTCATAGTCTAGAGTTCTGCTAAGAAGGCAGGGGGGACTTTCCTCTTGATAATGTAAATGGGGGGGAAAATTATCACTTGCTGTTAATTCTTTGCCGAAGACCAACCTCGTATCACTCCTACCATCTGCCTTCTCTGTTTCTGCTCTTGTACTACATTGTCCCCTACAAATGTATATTGTCTAATTTCTACTGGGTCCTTGCTAAGTCAAATCAATCCTTTTATTCCTCCCTAAGTGATCCTCTGGGAAGCTAGGTGGCACAGGGGATGAAGCAAGAAAGACTGATATTCCCGAGTTCAAATCTGGTCTCAAAAACTTGCTAGCTGTGTGACCCATAGCAAGTAACTTAACCCTGTTTGCCTCAGTTTCTCATCTCTAAAATGAGCTGGGGAAGGAAATAACAAACTACTCTAGTGTCTTTGCCAAGAAAACTCCAAATGGGGTCACAGAGTCTGGCACTAATGAATAATGGATCCTCTGTTCTGAATGAATAACTGACCTTCGGTTCCACTCCAGACAGCAATTTTTTCAAACTTTGCCTTTCACAACACTCCTCCATCATTTTAGGAAGGCTAGACCTTGCTTCATACTTTACTGAGAAAACAGAGGCTATTTGCCATGAGTTGCCCCTTTTCCACTTCTCTAAACCTCTTGACAACATCTCATATTCTCTCTTTACTGAACTGTCTGAAGAGATGATCTCTCTTCTTCCCATACAGGTGTACCTGTGATCCCATTTTTTTTTCTGTCTCCAGCAGAATACCTGCTTAATTATCCCTCCTCTCTACTCTTCAATCTCTCCTCATCTACTGATTCCTTCACTGCTGCTTATAAATATCTCCAAGTTGCCTAAATTCTGAGGGGGAAAAACACCCCCCTTCCCCCCCAAAAAAACCTCTCACCTGCCCATACCATTCCCTTCAAGACACTGTACTACCTATATCCTCTCTTTCCCTGTCAGTCTCAGGAAAGCTTGCCATACCTGGGCTCTCCTCTCCCTCTTAAACGCTTCTCAAATCCTTGCAATCTAGCTTCAGACCTGATTACTTGACTGAAAACTGTTCTGTCCAAATTTAGCAATGATTTCTTAATTGCCAAATCTGATGGACTTTTAGTGAATCCTGATTCTTCTTGACCTCTATGTAGCATGTGACACTGACAAGTACTCTCTTCTCACAGATACTCTTTCCTCTGTGAGTTTTACTGACATTGTTCTTTCTTGATTCCCATCTTTAGTCTTCTTTGCTCGATTATTATCCATATTATGTGTCTTGAGGATCTGTCCTGGGCCCTCATCTCTTTCTATATTCTTTTACTTGGTGACCTTATCTTTGCTGATAACTTAAAGATCTCAATATTCAACCTATCACCCTGACTAGCTATGAGACATTTCTAATTGGATGCTCCACTGTTGTTGTTGTTGTTGTTGTTGTTGTTCAGTTGTGTCTGACTCTGTGACCCCAATGACCATAGAATGCCAGGCTTTTCTATCTTCCACTATCTTTCAAAGTCCAGCCAAGTTCATGTTTGTTCTTTCCATGACACTATCAATCTCATCCTCTGCTGTCTCCTTTTCCTTTCACCTTTAATCTTTGAAACATCAGGCTTTTTTCTAATGAGTCCCATCTTCTCATTATGTGGTCAAAGTAATTAAGCTTCGTCTTTAGTATCTGACCTTTCAGCGAATATCCTGAATTAATTTCTTTAATTATTGACTGATTCGGTATCCTTGCTGTCTAAGGGATTCTCAAAATCTTCTCCAGCACCACATCAAATTCATTATCATTATCCTCCTTTCTTCCCCTAAATGCTTTTTCTGTGGAGGGCACCCCTATCTTTCTAACATGCAGATAACACAACCCCCATGAGTGCCTCACCCTCCCACTTTCACTCACTCCACATATCCAATCAGTACTGTGTTGTTGTTTCTAACTCCATAGCACCCCTTACACAGCTATGCCTCTTGTTAAGCCCTCATCACTTCTCACCTTAACTAGACAGCAACAGCTTCTTAATGGGTCTCTGTGCCTTCAGTTTCAATTTGCTCAAATCCACTTTCCACACAAATACCAAAGTGATTTTCTTAAGGTTCAGATCACGTCACCTCCCTGCCCAATCACCTCCAGCAGCTCTCCAGAACACACAGTCCTTGAGAGCAGAAACAGTGTTTGTATCTGCCCAGTGTTAGCACAGTGCTTGGCACATGGTGAGTGTTCAGTAACTTGCTACTGATGCTTGGTAGCTATTACCTCCTTCTATGAGTACTTCAGTTGGGAATTTCAAAACCTCCACAACCGGGCTCAGCCCCAAGATTATTCTCCTTTATGTGAATTAATAACATCCCACCTCCAATCTCTGCCTCAGCACTGGCTATCCTTTATGCCTAGCAGACCACCCAGAATCACCCTTGCTTCTGTTAATTCCTCGTTTCTATCAAGAGTCAATTCAATTCCCATCAAGGAGCCTTTCCCAATCCCCCTTATTGCATCCTCTTCTTCTACTCAAAAACATTACTTTGTATATGCCTATACATCAAAGCACATGTCTCTCCCGTTAATATGATCAGGAATTGTTTCACATGGAAAAAGTCAATGTTGGAGGGGTTACAGAAATGCAGGCATACTAACATGGAACTGGTGGAGCTACAAAATGGTTCAACTATCCTGGAAAGCAATTCGGAATTATCCTAAGAAAGTGACTAAAAACCCATATCTACTGACTCAGATTCCACTGTTAGGCATATACCCCAAAGGAGTCAAAGATAGAAAGAAAAGTCCTAAATTCACCAAAATATCCAGAGTATCACCTTGGTGATAGCATATAACTGAAAATAAACTAGATATTCAATGATTAGGGAATGACTAAACAAGTCATGGTACAAGAATATAATAGAATACTAATGCTCCCTAAGTCATGAAGAATATGAAGAATTCAGAGAAGTATAGGGAGAATTAGACAAACTGAGGTAGACGGAAATAAGCAGACAGGAAAACTACATCAAAAGCGAAAAAAATTGAAAATGAACGCTAGCTAATAATAACGAACAAGCTTAGCCCCCGAAAAGAAGTGAGAAAATCCATATGTTGCTTCATTGCAGAGGTCAGAGACTATGGGTGAAGAGAACTGCATGTGATGTCAAACATATTCTATGTGTGTGCTGATTTTAGCTATATTTTTCTTTATAAATCTTTGTTCAAAGGGCCAGCACTAAGGGTAGCAGAGGGAGGAGATATATTCAGAAATTAACAAAAGTAAGTAAATTATAAAAACAAATGGATGGGTGAGGGAGTGAATGGATGAATGGGCATTCTCTAATTTCAATTACATATGAAGATAGTTTTCAACATTCATTTTTGTAAGATTATGAGTTACAAATTTTTCTCCTTCCCTCCCTTCCCTATCCCATCCTGAAGACAGCAAGCATTCTCTAACTTAACAGTAGGATTTAAACTCTTAACTAAATGAAGGTGCTGGGTCAAATTATATCTAAAGTTCCTTCCAACTTTAGATACTCCTAAAAAAAGCTTAATGAAAAACAAAACGAAAATTATTTATTTGGTCTGGCCTGAGGTTTATAGGTAATCCATCAAGTATACAATGTTACCTTGCAACAAGCAGGCATCTCTGCAAGATTGTAAATTCAGGATCAAGCAAGAGCCTCTTTAGGTCACTGCAAACAGAAAGCCATGAGACAAAGAAGTTGAGTTAAACAGTAAAAGAATAAGAATTCCAAATTGTTGAAAGAATTACAAGAGATGTATTTTTATAGTGAAAAATCCTATGTAAATTAAGTAGATTCAGAACCCGTGAAAGAGAAAGAAATCATTATTCAGTAATTCTGAAAGTTTGCCAAAGTTTGAAAACTTAGATATTTAAGTACAAATTCTACACTTTGCCCACTGGGTAATTTATACATGGCATGTACATTTTAGGTTCAGTGTATAGTCTTTATAAACTACTGCATGATGCTATGAGATTGTCTTCATACTGGTTAACTCTTGCAATATTTCAAATTCATGATTTTGGAAAAACCAGTTAAATCATAGGAATAATATAAATTATCTATGTAATTGTTATTTTGACACTTTTCAGGTACACAATATGCAGAGAAGGGTAAATTTCAGTATTCCTTTTGAAACTGTTCTAGGTCATCTGGAGAAGAAAGGGATTGTATTAATATAACTAAATATGAGTTCTATCATTTATTAATCCAAGTCAAACATAGAGGCATAGATTTCTTTAAAAATTTATATTAATTTCAAATCTAAATATTACTATCTAGGTACTGAAATTAAAAACAAGATATTCTGAATAATGAAATATGACAAATTTGAGTATGATTAACTAACACAATTTTGTAGGACAATGTCCATGACAAAATGAATCCATTTCTATTTTTACCAATTACCCACAAATCTTCTACTTCTATGATGTTATCAGATAATTTAATACTAAAATATTAACTTGCTTAATACAGATTTCTGTCACAGCAGAAATTACAAAAACAAGTTTTCTAAAAAAAAAAAAAAAGAGCTGATTCTCAAGAAACAGAATCTTTTATACTTATGGTATGAAATCCAGAAAAAAAATTACCCTGCTTTGATCTTTCAAAGTTTCATTTCTTCAAACAAAATATACTTAAAGAATGCTTACTTAGACAAGGAATTCAATTGTTCTTGCAGCTGATTTTTAACATCTTCACTTTCTGGATAATCACTGTAGAAAAGATTTAAAGTTAAATATATTTCATCCTAAGTTACAATCTTATTCTTAACTACAATATACATACACATGGCCGCTTCATGTGAAAATCCAAGAAAATGTTTATGACTATTTTCTGCAAGATATTTGCTAGACTCTTGAGTTCATACATGGTACATGTCTCAAGAAAATGATTCTATACTGACCCATCAGTGTAGAAACAAAAGAAAATAAGGTAGTTTGGGTTTTGATGATATCACTACAGCTCTTTGTGAGCATTATGACTTCCTTTTCTAAATGTTCACTAACAATCCCTATAAAAACATTTTGGAATTTTTCCAGAAGTCAAATCCAAGGACCTATATTTTCTGGGTTCCATTTTCTTCCCTTTTAAAAGAGTGTGACAATAGTTGTTCTTTTCCAACCATAATCTTTTAAGTATCACAGATAGATTTAACAAGAATGAGGAATGTGAAACTGGTCATTAGAAAATACTCTGACAATAACAGTCAAGATTTGTTGAAATTAGAAGCAAGAAATTTGGAAATTCATGTCTTAAAAGTCACAGTTCAGACTCTAATTCAGAATGAAATTCTTTTAATGTCTCATTAGAAATTTTATTCTTTTTAGTGAACAATGAGCAGTTTTTGAAAAAAATATTAAAATATCAACAACCTATTCAATCTTATTAATATTATTTTCAATGTGCTTTTATTTTGTTAAATATTTCCCAGTAACATTAAAAAAATTTTAACATTCATTTTTAAAAATTCTGAGTTCCAAATTCTCCCTCCCTCCTACTCTTCTCCCACCCACTGAGTAGGTAAGCAATATTATATTGATTACACATGTAAAGTCATGGAAAATATGTTTCCATATTAGCCAAGTTACAAAAGAAAACATAATAAAAGAAAAAGCGCAAAAATATGCTTTAATCTGCCTCAGAGTTCATCAGTTCTCTCCCTGGAGGTGGATATCATTTTTTATTATGGGTTTTTTGCATTGGTGAGAACAGTCAAGTCATTCACAGCTGATCATCATATAATATTGCTGTTATTATGTAAATTGTTCTGGTTCTGCTCACTTCACTTTACATAATTTCGTATAAGTCTTTCCAAGATTTTTGGAAATCGGCCCATTTGTCATTTCTTATAGAACAATAATATTCCTTTACAATCATATACCACAACTTTTTTAGTCATTCCCCAAATTGATAGGCATCCTCTCCATTTCCAATTCTTTGCCACCACAAAAAGAGCTGCTATAACTATTTTTGTACAAATAGGTCCTTTTACCTTTTCTGTTATCTCTTTGGAATATAGACCTAGTTATTATATTACTTGATCAAAGGATATTCTAGTAGTATAGCCATTTATGAATAGTTCCAAATTGTTCTCCAAAACAGGTGGACCAGTTCACAAATCCACCAACAGTGCATTAGTGCCCCAATTTTTCCACATGCCTTTCAGCATTTGGTATTTTCCTTTTGTGTCATGTTAGCCAATTTGAAAGGTGTGAGGTGGTATCATCTATATTCTAGTCAAGTGATTTGGAGCATTTCTGGATATGATTATTGATAGCTTTGATTTCTTCTTCTGAAAACTACCTGTTCATATCCTTTGATCATTTATTAATTGGAGAATGACTTGTATTGTTATAAATTTGGCTAAGTTCCTTTTGTTTGAGAAATGAGGTGTTTGCAAGAAAAATATGCTGTAATATTTTCCCCCCAGTTTCTTGATTTCCTTCTAATTTTGGCTGAATTGGTTTCCTTGGTACAAAACCTTTTTGATTTCATATAATCAAAATAATACATATTACTTCCCATGATCCTCTCTATCTCATTTGGTCATAAACTCTTCCAATTATCCATAGATGTGACAGTAACTTCTTCCATGCTCCCTAATTTACTTATGACATTACCCTTTATGTCTAAATCATTTATCCATTTTGATCTTATTTTGCTATGTGGTTTGAGATTTTCTGCTCTCTTCACTTTGCATTAGTTAATGTAAGTCTTTCCAGGTTTTTCTGAAATCAGCCTGCTTGTTTCTTCCAAACTGCTTTCTGGTTTTCCCAGCAATTTTTGTCAAATGCTGTTTTACCACAAGAGCTTGGATCTCTGGATTGATGAAACACCAAATTACAATGGTTATTTACTACTATGTATTGTATATCTAATCTATTCAATTGATCCACTATTCTATTTCTTAGTACCAGACTGTTTTCATGATTACAACTTGGAGATATAGTTTGAAATCTGGTACTGGTAGGCCACTTTCTTCACATTTGAGCACTGGGTCAGCCTCTACTCTTGTGTCACAGATTTCTCCTTTCTGACCTCCTAAGCTGCCTTGGGTTGGAAGAATGACTCACTCTTTTGTTGGCTCTGCCATTTCAGAAATTGATGAGACATTATTTTAAAGTTGTTTGGAGGGAAATGTTGGGAGAGCTCAGCTGAGTGCTTCCTCTACTCCACCATCTTGGTTCTATTCCTGGGAGTCTTAGTTAACATTGTTAATGCATACTTTTAACCTAAATTTACCTTTTTTTCTGCCTTAAGGGAAAAAAATGGACTTAGCACATACTTTTTGTTATAGGATTTCAAAGAAGAAAATACATATTTCATGCAGACCAGGTGTACTTTTATTATACCTTTGTGGACAGTAAGCAACTATGTAGTTTATGTAAATAAACTACTTAGAAATTCCCTAAATCTCTACTGTCCTATGTTAGACATCACTCACTTCAGTCTTTGTATCTTCCATATCACTTAAATACCAATCTCAAACCCAGTCTCATTATGAATGATTTTTAATAAATGGGACAAAAATCGTCTTTAGTATACAGAGTCTTCACTAGCCATACTCACACTCCTTTCCATACATTCTTAGTCCTTTGAATACCCAATATTAAGAAGCTACAAACATCTGAGTGCAAAAAATGTACTCAAAATTCTCATTTAACTTTGTCCCCAAGCTTCTTTCAGACAATTTTATATTTCTCTACTTTATTTTCCTTAGTCTCCTTATTTCATTTAGGCCCCACATATGTGGGTCAATTTTATGATTTCCTTCAAATACTGAATAAAACTAGGAAAAAAATAAATGAAAATGTAAAAGCCTTACACATGTGAAATGTCCAAAGAATACTGTTCATTCCATGGCTGGTGTAGCAAGAATGCTTTTAAGGCTAAGGCAGCCCTTGGAACAAGGAGATAGGGACACCACACAGGTTCTGAAAAGGAAAAAAAAAAAAGCTTTCTTTTCCAAATGTAAAAATTACACACAAACTCTTACTGATAACTTATATACAGTTTAAGGACAAAATACTAGTACACATTTAAAGTACTCTAGCCAAACGGCATCTTGTATGCCATTTTTCTGAAGGTATATCAATATACTAAATAACTATGATCTTAATTTATTCTGCAATAAAATCTCTTTTCTTCAATGTTGGTGACACATTTATTTATCTGTCCTGACCTGTGATTTCATCAGTGTGGAGAACTCCAATGTAAAAATACCTTTTACTAGTGTAGATAATCAAGGCTCATAGTTTTGAGGTTGTCCTGTGACACTAAGAAGTTAAGTAACTTATTCATGGTCACATACCCAGTATGTGTCAGATGGAAGACTTGAACTCAGGTTTTCCTGACCCTAAGGCTGGCCCTGTCTATTCTGCCACACTGTCTCTCATAAAATAACTATTAGCATTCTTTTATATGCTATAATGTCTTTAATATGTATTTTAAAAAGAGCTATTTTCCTAACAACAACAATAACACTGTAAACAGAGACAGCAATATTGTTTGATGAAGAACAGTGAAAGACTTAACTATACCTCTTTAGAATTTACAAAGTACATTTCTCATAAAGCCCCATGTGATAGATAGCATAAGCATTCCTCCCATTATACATTTCCTCAGAGAGGAAAATTACCTACTTAGGAAAATGTTCCAAATAGTAAGACCCAAACCTCACAAACTATAGATCTCACAATACTTCCCCCTGCCTTGAAACTATCTCTTTCCCATCTTGTACTACCCTTTATCCTGAAGTCTCTTAAAAAAATAAAATTTATATGACTGTTCATTTTATTTAGTGTTCCATCTCTACCAAGGGGTGATCATATCTTTCATCTCACTAAGATCCCCAAAACGTTCTTTTTCCATGATCTTCAATTCTGACATAACCCTCTCTGATCATCATCTTTTGCCTTTTCATCTCATAGTTCCTCATTCCTCCTAAACCTAGATTTATCTTCACCTTGACCTCCACCTCAATATTCTTCCATATTCATCTAGGCTATTATTCTTGCCATGGATTCGTTTTCTGCTCTTCATTCTTTTTCTACAGTTAACTAGTTCATCTATGTACTTACTCCCATCATGAGTCCCTTATCTTAACCACTGTTACTTTACCCTGTCAATCCTCATACCTCAGTCCTCTCCTATGTAGCTGAATACCCCTGGAAGTCATGCCCTTGTGCACATTTGTATTTACTGAATGAAGTTTAAGATCGCATTAGCATTTTTTCCCTTCACTAATGCAGCTGAGTTTCACCTCTGGATCATATTGATCCACTCAATTCCTTGGGTCAATAAGAAATCATATTCCTAAGGACAATAACGCCTAAGGTACATCAAAGAAAGATTCTATTATAATTGGCAAAGTTATAATGTAAAGTGATATAAAAAATTAGGAACCCATGCACTGGTATTTTTGGTAGCTTGCTCAGAGTAACCAAATTAATCATTATTTTGCCATGCCAGAGCTTACTGTATATTTAATAAAACTTAAATTTCTTCATTGACTGAATAAAATTCTAAATTAATATACTGTAGTGGTTTTTTTCTTTTAACTTATAGCATATTTGCTATCATTATACTGATATAGACTATTGGGGCATTTGAAATTATACAAGATATTGGCTGTACCTTTAAATATATCTGGAAAGTAAAAATGTATTATGGATAACATAACCCCAATTTTTGGAAACTATTCTCATACAAAGATAGCTAGAATTCTTATTCAGGGTGTTTAGAGATGTTAAGTGAATTGAAAGCAACTGGTAGTTAAAACTCTATATTGATTTTTTAAAATCTGTTGTTCCAAAAAGTAATATATTTCACCATCTTGTGCATTTTTATACCATTCATTCACTTTTTTGGATCTCAGGAAATAATTCAGATTTAGGATGGCACCAACAACTATCCAGTAAAAAAACTCAGGATAAAACACTGATTTAAAAGTTATAAAAAAAGTTATAAAAAGTTATTCATAGTTATCAATGAAATAATGGCATTTGGAAAAGACATTACTATATATTGCTAGAGACAAGAGGTGGCAGTAGATGATAATAGTAAATCAAGCAATGTTTTTTAAATGGGACATGGCATTCTACCTGAGAAAAAAGATCACTGCTCAAAGAAAGCCTTATATATACTTAATGGAAAGATGAGCAATGGGTGCTAGGTTAAAGAGAGAGAGATTATATTCTCACGATGTTTTAAAACAAAAAACTGTGATATTTGGAAAGCATTATCAAAAGCTTCTTAAAATGTCAATAACTAGGAAATCTAATACTGTTAACTATTTTTAATAGGAAATACAAAAAGAGAAAAAGACCTATTTGCACAAAAATATTTATAGCAGCTCTTTTTGTGGTGACTAAGAATTGGAAATCAAATAAATGCCCATCAACTGGGAAATGGCTAAACAAGCTGTGGTATATGATGGTGATGGAATATTACTGTGCTATAAGAAATGACAAAGCAGGATGACTTCAGAAAGTCCTGGAAAGTCTTATAAGAACTGACATATAGTGAAGAGAGCAGAACCAAGAGAACACTGTAAACAGAGACAGCAATATTGTTTGATGAAGAACAGTGAAAGACTTAACTATTCTCAATAATACAAAAATCTAAGACAATCCCAAAGGGCTATCGATGAAACATACTATCCACCTAGAAAGAAAGAACTTATATTGAGGAAACACAGACTGAAGCATGCTATTTTTCACTTTCTTTCATTTTTTTTTCTTTATTCAAGTTTTCTTATACAAAATGACTAATGTGGTAATGTTTTACATAATCTTACATATATAATCTATATCTGATTGCTTACTGCCTCAGGGAAGGGGGAAGGGAAGGAGGGAGGGAAAGAGGGATAAAAGTTGGAACCCAAAACTATAAATAAAAATGTTTATTACTTAAAAAAAATAAAAATAGGGAATGTTTTTCTTCCAAATAAAATAACTTACTTCTCCAAAGTAAAATATTGTTGATGGCATACCACGCAGAGACAAAATGAAAGTGATAGCCTCTTTCCTACCAGGTCCCCTCGCCCCCAAGGTACTTTTCAAGTACCAAGATTAGCAATTAAAAATAAAGGCGATAGCCACACCCATTTATACTTACCTATGAGGGCTTACCCAAGTTAGAAAATAACAAAATTAAAATTAAAGGGGTCTAAATCATTGCTACTCCTGTTTATATTAATGTTTTATAATGTATTAAAAATCCTAAAATGAACTTGGGGCTATTAGAAGCCTGTAAAAGATCAAGTGTTTAAAGCCAGGGAGAAGAATAACTATTACACCAGCCAGAAGTAGAAGTAACTGCCAAATATAAAGGTCAAAAGAAAGTAACCTTGCAGTTGGAAGCAGATGGAAGGCATGCTTTGGTATTTGTTTCTCTAACATGAAAATGAGAAAAGAGAGGCAATTACTAATAGGAAAAGTTTATGTGGTTACTGCAAGCCTCATTTCAGTAATTCCTATTCCAATAAATGATCACTGCCAATGAGGAAAATGTTATGGTTTAATACTCCTTGAAGCCAAGTAAATGTTTGTGAAAACTGCTTATTAAACAATCCTTCCTTCTTTCCTTCCCCCACAGTCAAACAATTATATGTTTATAGCCATTGCTTTAAAAAGGGAAGAATATTAAAATAGCTTTTACATATTTAAGAAGTAGACACTTTTCATAGCTAGCAATGACAGCCTAAGAAATATTCTGCAAACTTTTATACTAGTCTGTAATCCCAAGGATATTAAAAAATGATTCTCCTTTGGACTTTACTGCCCTTCTCTTTGGGGAAATCAGGATCAAGGAAGTTATTTTGACCTAGAATGAAAGACAGGACACTAAAAGATTCAAACTGTCATTTGTTTTAGTTTTTTATTGTTCTGCACTTAATTTTTAAAAGAACATGCATCAAAGCCTCCTATGTAAACAGAAAATTCCCAACAATTCACCCCAAAGTATATTTGCTTCTGACTTGTAAACACAGAAGTAAATGGTGTTGAATTGGTATGGAGCCTCTAATTATGCAAGAATAAATAAAACATATTTTGGGTTAAATATATGGAGATGTTACCTACTATTTTAAACTAACTGGTATATTTTTTATCCTTTATGACTTGCCAGGTATTGTATGGGTTTTAAAATACTGAGAATTGTGTACACTGCCCTTTAACTTTTTTGGGAGAGGATGAGGGATAGCTGAGGCTGCATGACTAAATAATTTCAAAAATGGCTTAGGCAGAAATGCATTTTTAAATGAGGACAAGTTTAAAAGAAAAATGTAATCTCCAGCTTGGCAGTATGTCAGAAGTTAAAATGCAACATTAAATATGACTTAATATGATGAGCTCCCATTTTATAGTCAGTTGATAACTTAAGTACAAACTGTTCTGAACTTGGAGCCTTTTCAATTCAAATTTGAAATGGGAGATATATAAGTAAGCCTTTTTAGACATTATGATTAGACTTTAAAATTCTTTTTCCCTGGTACAACTAGCAACTAAATAAACCATCAAATGATAGTTGCAGTTTTGTGTATTTCTTTTTACAACTTTGGATTTTAATTTTCCATTCAAGGAATTAAAGTACCAAATTTAACTGCTCAAAGGGTTGTGAGAAAATTGTTCTACAAATGTAAGCTACTATTGCTGTCATTGTCAACATCATCATCTTTATCCTGACTCAAAGGGCAATTCAATTCAACAACATTTATCAGGACCTGTCCTCAAGGAGCTTAAATTCTACTGAGGGGAACAACATGTACATAAGTAAATACAAACCGAATAAAAAGTAATGTAGAGGGGCAGCTAGGTGGCGCAGTGGATAGAGCACCGGCCCTGGAGTCAGGAGTACCTGAGTTCAAATCCAGCCTCAGACACTTAACACTTACTAGCTGTTTGACCCCGGGCAAGTCACTTAACCCCAATTGCCTCACTAAAAAAAAAAAAAAAAAAAAGTAATGTAGAGATGGACAAGAGGTATAAAAGTTTCTGGCACTTGAGTCTAACCTTGAAGCAAGATAAGAATTCCAAGAGGAGGAAGCAGCACATTCCATGCCTTGGGAGAGGGTCCTGTGAACAGGTGGGGATGAGAGGAGGTAGGACATACCATGCAAAGAACAACAATAAGTAGGTCACTTTGACTAAAAGATAAAGTGAGTAAGAAAGGGTAATGGGAAATTGGTTGAAGACATATAGTGGAGTCAGACTGCGAAGAGACTGAAGTTTAGACTCTATTCTGGAGGAAATAAGACACTAATAAAGTCTCTTGAGCTAAAGAGTGGCACAACCTGATGTGCTTTAGGAATATCAATTTCACATAAGATAAATATCTAATAAGAGAGCCCCAAGATTCAATAAATTCAGGTCATGAGGTCCAGACAAACAATATTCCAGGGTATTAAATGAACTAGTAGATATGACTGTTGAATTATTATCAGTGATCCTGAAAAATGGTGGAAACAGTATATATAACACAAGGCTAGAAATGGGCAAAGATTTTTTTTTTTTAATTTTAGTGAGGCAATTGTGGTTAAGTGACTTGCCCAGGGTCACACAGCTAGTAAGTGTTAGGTGTCTGAGGCCGGATTTGAATTCAAGTACTCCTGACTCCAGGACCGGTACTCTATCCACTGCGCCACCTAGCTGCCCCAAAGAAGATTTTTTTTTTTTGGTGAGGCAATTGGGGTTAAGTGACTTGCCCAGGGTCACACAGCTAGTAAGTATGTAAAGTGTCTGAGGCCAGATTTGAACTCAGGTCCTCCTGAATCCAGGGCCAGTGCTCTATCCAATGGGCAAAGATTTTAATTTTCAAAAGACTAGGGTTTGCAAAATATAAGGCAGTGAGTTTGACTATGACTCTTGGCAAAAATCTATTCTCAAATGGGTGGTTAGTCAACATCTTAAAGGAAAAAAGCAATGAATACACAAATTGAAGAACAGGTGATGTCAACCAATGTCATTTCATTTTGACCATCACTAAAGATCTGCTATAGTCTCACATGATATCTTTATGGATAAGATTTAAGTGATATGGGCTAGAAGGTAGTCTAGTTACATAGACTCTGAACTACTTGAATGACAGGACTCAAAGATTCTCCTAGGAGAGAGATTTTAATGGAGTGCCCAGGATCTGTGATTGGCCCTGTGCTAGTAAACATTTTTAACATAGCTAACAAATGACTGGAAAAATATGTAGATGGAATAGTTAGCAAATTCACTAACAATATAAACCTGAGAAGAACAGCCAGATGTTAGGTGATAGAGAGAAGATTCAAAAAGATTTTGAGATAATTATTAATTGATGATGGATAGGCAATGGCAATATAATAAAAATGATAATACTACCTAGATTGCTTCATTTGCAATACCAAGCAAACTACCAAAAGATTACTTTATAGAGCTAGAAAACATAAAATTAATGTGGAAGAACAAAAAGTCAAGAATCTCAAAGCAATAATGAAAAAAGGTGGGAAGGAAGGGGGCCTAGCAGTACAAGATCTCGATACATACAACAATGCATTAATCATCAAAGTGTTTGATGCTTATTAAGAAATAGAGGTCAATCAGGGGAACAGATATCAGTACACAATATTCAGAATCAAACAAGCAGAGTAAATGAGTGTTGTTGAAACCTCTTAACCAGGGCAGCTAGGTGGCACAGTGGATAAAGCACCGGCCCTGGAGTCAGGAGTACCTGAGTTCAAATCTGGCCTCAGACACTTGACATGTACTAGCTGTGTGACCCTGGGCAAATCACTTAACCCCAATTGCCTCACCCCCCCCCAAAAAAACAACAAAAACAAAACCCCTAAACCTCTTAACTTTAGCTACTGGGGTAAGAATACAGTACTGCTGGGAAAACTGGAAAGCAGTCTGGCAGAAAGTAGGTAAAGATACAGCATGCTCTGTACCAAGAAAAGCTCCAAATAGTACATGACTTACACAAAACGTGTGGTATCATAAACAAAATAAAGGAAGAAGAAATTACCTGTTGTAATATCTATAGATAGGGAAAGAATTCTTGACCAAAGAATAAAGAGGATCAGAACTTTGATTATATAAAATTTAAAAGTTTTTCAACCAAATCAATGAAGTTGAAATTAGAAGTAGATAAATGGGGGAAAAAATCTTTGCAGTAAGTTTATTTAATAAAGGTTTCATTTCTAAGACCTAAGGAATTGATACAGACTCATAAGAATAAGAGGCATTCCCCAACTAATAAATGGTCAAAGGATATGAAAGGGTAGTTTTAGAGAAGGAAATCTATGTTCTTAATAGCCATATAAAAAAAATGCTCCAAATCAATAATAATTAAAGAAATACAAATTCTGGGAAGATAGGTGCACTGATGCCCCATCACTGGAGTTATGAATTAATCAAGCCACTCTGGAAAGCAATTTGGAACTATGATTAAAAAAGAAAATTACTCAACTTTGCATATCCATTAAACCAGTGATTCTAATAGTAGAGTTATTTAAGAAGAAAAGGGCCCATATGAAATACAGCAGCTCTTTTTTATAGTGGCAAAGAACTGTATACCAAAGGGGTGTCCATGAATTGTTTAATGCCTAAAAAAATTATGGGTGTGTAATGGAATACTGTAGTGATCTAAGAAGTGATGAAGGAGATGATTTCAAAAAAACCTGAGAAGACAGTATGAAGTAATGTAGAGTGAAGTGAGCTAGCTGATCTAGGAGAATAATTTATGCAGGAATAACAATCTGCATAATTGTTGTTATTGTATAAATACCATGTACATTACAAGGCAATTGGAAAAAGTAAGAAATAACCAAAATCTGAAGTAAATATTTGCTTTGGCTATTCTTTCAATAAATCAGCAAGCAGGATCCAAAATTTATGATGCAAGCATAACTGCCAACATGTCTTTTTAATGATTTCTGGTAAAAAGGGAAATAAAGATCACTATTTAAAATGTCAGTTAAAAAGGACTCTGTATGTCACCTAGTTCAAACGTTAATACTACATTCATATACTTACATAGCAAAGGAGTCCTTTTTATTAGTGTAAATGTTTTACAATTTTTGTGGACAAGACACTGCAAGGAAGGAACAGCTAAAATACTTGTAATGTAGAATTTCTTAGAGTCTATGGTTTAAAAATTTATGGCAACTCATAAATAAAAACACTAGTTTGACTTGACATCAATACACTACTCTGAGCTAAGCACTCCTAAAAATAGTCTAGATGAATCAATATACCTTAAAAAATAAACTTCTTTCTAAAAGATGATAGGCCAAGGCAAAAAAGAAAAGTCATTAAAGCATACTTGCCCTATGAACTATTACTTGGCTCCTCCTACATACCTGTTAATTCTTGTTCATCCATTCTAAAGCATGCTGATTTCATTGACATCTCTAGGACTCTAATACATCCATCATCTGATGCTAAGATCACTTTATCTGATGTACACCAGTCCACATCCAATATTCGGAAGGTGACATTTCTTCCACTTCTTAAACTGCTCACCATCTGAACCTTGAAAAGTAAATGTAATTTTCACTCTCAGTAAGATGAAGATGTGAATACTGGATCAACTATTTCTAGGAAAAGCAATCGAAAATAGTAAATATGGAAAATTATGCAAAGCAAATCTAAAACTGCCTGGTATTTTGTCATTTTATCAATTATAATCAGGATGCATTTCAAAACCACCAAATGACAAGGATAAAACAGAAACAATGACACATCTGGAGTGAGAAGGAACTCTTTAAAGTCAATATTTTTTAAGAGTTGAAAGAATAAAATTTGGTATAACAAGTCTGACAAACACCACAGCTTTCATCAATCATAAATATATATTTAAGTGTCTATCACTGTTAGTAAAAAGTAGAGAGCTTCTTGTATTTACATTTTAGCTCTTAACATACAAGCATAGAGAAGAAAATAAAACAAATACCTACTTCTTTAGTATCCCAGACTTCAGCTCCATCATTATACATAGCTATTAATTTTTGGTTTCCTTTACCAGGGGCAAATCGGATCTTCCTCACCCAACTTCGGTGTGTTGGTATTCCTCTGACAAAATAAGCACAATCATCTGAGTGTATTAGATTTCCAAAAAATGACTTAAATGTTTAAAAAAATTATCAACATAAAGTAGCAGTAAAATCCAGTATCATAGGGTCTACCATTGATCTGTTTCTAATTCTATTTTTCTAACTGGGAGACCATCACTTCAGTTAAAGGGATCATTATCCCTACATGTAAAGAATACCATTACTTCCTTGTAAAATTTTGGATCTAAGACAATCCCAACAAAGTTGAGAGATTATTAGTTCATTCCCATTTCACCACTTGACAAGTAGTTGTGAGAAAGCAACAATATTTACGCTTCTAAGACAAATTATTCAAGATATAAACCAAAAAAATTTATATTTATTATACACATTTAACAGTTAACTTCTATATAACCATGAATTCACTAAAGTATTAACAATTAGAAATACCTAGATACTCTGGCTTTCAAATCCCAAAAATTTAGGTTTCCATCCACATCTCCAAGAACCAATGTATCACCTTTCCAAGCAATGCATGTAATACTACCCATGCTCCCCTGGAAAAAACCAACAAAGAAATATCACATTTGTAGAACAATCATAAGGGAAACTTTTGAAAACTTTATGATGATAATCTAAGTATTAAAAAATAATTTAATAAAATTTAAACAAGGATTTTTTAAATACAGTAATGAACATTATACCTAGAACCATCAAATTCTTCAAAGAAAGGACTTCAACTATTAAACATCTACATAGCTCATATATTTCACTAGTAAAGAAAAAAATGAGATCTGTACAAACTGAAAGGTTAGTTTATCTGGACTACAAGTTTAAAGAAGAAAATGACTCTTCTTTAAGAGAAGGTGAAGGAAGAAACGCAAAACACTTCACCACAAAGAAATTCACTGCAACAAAGTCATACTTTGCCACCTTTATCACTATAAACATAACTATCCATTAAATGTGATTTGCACCAAAAATAAAAAGCTAAAATCAAAGCCATCCTAAATGGAAAATAAAAAAATATATTTCATAAGCATAAAGGAAATCTAATTGACCAAAAATATAAAATTTGGTGGAGTCACATCTTCCATGGAGCTGCTAGTTTACACCTTGTAAAGATAATCTGGATGGAGAGACCTGTGCCATTAAGAGTCTTTTCAGCCAACTCTCAAAAGAGCCTCTTTAAGTAAGCAAGCAACAAATAAACAAAGCTCCAAACTAAAACTAAGCAAAGAAACTGTTTCTATAAGTTTATTTAGAGGATTTAGTGTTAACAAATGTGTTAAACAATACCATTACCATTCGATAATTTTGTTAAGAACAATTTTTTTGAAAGGACTATAACAATCACGTCTAACAGAAGTAATGCATTTATGTAGGACATTTTGCCTATGAAAACCCATGGTTCTGACTCACACTTTTTAAGTTTTAGAAGACTTCCCCAGTTTCCAGTTACAAGTAGTTTTCCAATGTCACTACTTAGCTGACTTACACATGACCCCAAGTCGTGAGTAAAGAAAAACCTAGTAGCATTCAGTCAGCACTCAAAAAAGTTTTCTCAAAATGTACATATATGGTGCTAAAATATTCAACAATCAAAGAATTAGGTGATATTTTTTAAAAATGGAATTCTGAATAATGTGAATTATCATACCTAGTCTTATTTTTGTTTTCCTGAGTGTATTGACATATAACAAAATTAAGAATTTGCTTTTTTCAAAATGTGCTTCTCAGTAATAAAAAGAGAAAATAAGTTAAAAAGTGTCAAATGTTATATTTTGTAAGCTTCCCAAAATGGAATATTAAAATGCGGTATCATTTTATACCTTATTGATGCTAATTAGTAGATACAAGCTTCCACAGATAAGCTACATTTTTTCTATTAGGGAATGAACCAAAGCAACTAGTATAATCTAAATCAAAATATTTTAGTGGATGTGGGAAAAAAAAATCAACTTTACTATTTTTAAAAATGTTTTTTTTTAATTTACCATTTTAAAATAACTACTGGACAATTAGCACAAAACTAAAACTCGGGGGGCAGCGAGGTGGTGCAGTGGATAAAGCACCAGCCCTGGATTCAGAAGGACCTGAGTTCAAATCTAGCCTCAGACACTTAACACTTACTAGCTGTGTGACGCTGGGCAAATCACTTAACCCTCATTGCCCTGCAAAAATAAATAACTAAAACTCAGTACTACGAATGATTTTTTTGTCAAATATCCATTTGCAATATATAGAATTCAAAAATTAAGATATCTGTTTTGCTGCTTTTCACAACTATAATACCAGGAGTAACCTGTATTCTCTGTGTTATTCAAAATATATCAAAACTTCCCCTTATCTTGGTCTATTTGCTTTAGTCTAAAGCTTTGGACTGAACCCAAATGTGGAAAAGTTTCAATCTAAGGACATAATGTTCAAAGATAAAATATAGAAAATTTGTCACGAATTTTTTTCTTTTATATTAGATTTAAAACAATCATTTAAATTCTACATCTTTAATCACTGAAAACTATTTTCATTCTATTTCAGTGAAATAAAAATGACCATTTAAAACTACTTTTCCCTGCTTGTTTTATTCTACTTCCAACCAATTTCCCTTGAAATAGATGCTCTAATCAGAGGTTGGAGCCTTAAAAGCTAGTCATTCTTTGATACAGCTAATATCTGTGAAATTAAGCAACCTGGCAGACAGAACAGAGGGACCTTTGAAATACCTTGACTTCTGGCCTACACAAAGAGAGATATGTTAATAAGAGAAGTTTTGTTATCTTGGCAGTCAACCTCAATTTCCACTGGAGAAGAATGGATGACATGTAAAGAAATTTGAATTTCTAATACTGTGACATATTGGTTCAATATCTTTAAGGAACATTTTACTTCCAAAATAATAACTAAATTTCATTAAGTTGCACCTATACTCTACTTCCAAAGGAAGTAATATAGAAATAAAAATCATTGCTACAATTTTGGAAGGTCACCAAAATAGTATGTCAGGGATTCCCTTTCTATTAAAAACTAAGAACTATTTACACTACTGGGATGGACAACCGTGAATTAATTACAAAACATAACCCACCACTGAAATTATTCCTCTAACCTCTTAGGTACTAGATATTTATGTTTTCCTCACTGTAGTAAATGTCAAACCAATGCTGTTTGGGACTTTTATTCGTTCCTTATGCAAATAATTAAACAATTTTGACAACATTGGAAACATAAGAAAATGGAAGAACTGAGTTCAATTTTGACTTCAGACACTTACAAGCAGTGTGGCCCTGGGCAAATCACTTAACCTTTGTTTACCTCAGTTTCCTCATCTGTAACATGGGGGTAATAATAGCACTGATCTCCTAGCATTGCTGTGAGGATCAAATGAGATTATATTTGTAAAGTGCTTGGCACAGGGCCTGGCACATAGTAGGCACTAGAAGGATGTCGGCCATTGCTGTTGTTATTGTCGTTAAGGCTGCTTAAATGATTTCCTCAGTGCTTCTAACATCATTAAGGAAAAATAGAGAATCAGAATGATGACTCACATTTCTCTAGTGATTCAAGGCCAGGGCATCAAAAGCTCAAGAAGGACATAATACACATACTTATCAGCCTCATTTGATATTTGGTGAACTTAAGGACCAGAGACGTTAATTACTTGGCCACCATAACCTTAGTGTGAATGGTGATTTGAACACAGGTCACCTGACTCTGAGGCCAGTGCTTTTTCTACCATGCTACCCTTTGTTTTAATACTGGGGAAACTGAAGAATGTTTTGATTATAAATTAATCTGTTTAGCCACTATTGTAACAGCCATTAAACTATTCAGGACTTATGACATGAAAAATTAACCTAGGAAACAGTGTCTGAATAAGTCATTGTTCTGGGGTTCCAAAGATTAAATTAGAATATGTAGATGAATGTGTATTTAGAAAAAAAATAAGGATTGTATTATTAAGTGAATAAAATAATCTTAGTATAGTAGAAAATAACTGGTCTAGCAGGCAAAAATTATAATCAGCTCTTAAGCCAATCAAACTGGGTGATCTTGGACAATTCACTTCCACTCTGTGCCTCAGTTTCCCCATCAGAAAAATGAGATTAAAATGAACAATCTCCAAACACACATTCTAAGGATATATTTTAAATAGCAACATTTATATGCATATTTATAAGCATATTTTTTTCTCCTAAATTTTGCAATTCAGAAAAAAAAATTATTGCATCCTTTTGAAAAGAATAGCTTGCAAGACATAAGTAAAAACAAGTATTAGTTCCTGTCTTATCAGGGGCTGACCAGACACAAGCAAGTGCTGTCAAGGCCATAAAAAGGCAATGCCAAAGGGAGTAAAAACTGAGTAAATAATACTAAAAGTCTAACATAAAAGTACTTGACTGATGGTTATCAGAAATCATATTACATTTTAAGTGCTTTAAGAGCTTAAGTGGCAATTCTGGCCATTATGTTCTCTCCTTCCCCTCTGTATAATGTCTAGTACAGAGCAGGTAAGAACTTAAATGTTGCTGATGAAAACACAACTCATTCCCACCTCACCGCTGCCTCTCAGAATCCCGACTTTCCTCCAAAGGTCAGTTCAAAACCATCACAGACAGAAGACTTTCCCTAATCTCACAGCTACTAGTGGTTCTCTTACACCCTCAAAGTAAATGACTTCATTTATATTTTGCACCTGCCTATCCATGCTATTTCCTCCAACAGAATGGAGCCCCTTAAAGGAAGGTAAAATTACATTTTGTCTTTCTATCCCCAGTACACTGCATAGCACTTGACATATAGGAGGCACCTAATAAATGTTTACTGACTGATTGAGAGTGTGCTTTCTTTCATGATCAAGTTTATTCACTTAAAGTATTTTAAAAAGATTTCCTAAAATAACTTTTCAATTTTATATTTATGATTCTTTATTGGATATAAAACTGAGTGAACTTTTGGCAACTAGTCTCCATTAATGAGCAACTATGAAATGAAAAGTGAGACTGAGTGTTTGACTCACATCTGGAGGAATTCGAGCACTGTCCTTTACTGAGTTGCCTTCAACTGTGAGATGATAAACTTGCCCATCAGTATCAGTAAACACAAAATGCTCCCGGGCAGAGATGTTCTGGCTCAGCTCAGATTTACTTTCTGCTTCCTGCAACAAGCTGTGGGATAGAAATAAAATAAAGACAATTCTTTTCCATAAAGTGATATCAACAGCTAAAAAAATAAAATAGAAAGTCTGAAACCATACATAAATGAATTCTTGACCCACTGAAAATGGGTACCCCATCATCATTACCAAGGAATAAGTCATACTACAACATGAAAGCTGGCTACTAAAACATTTTAAATAATCTAAAACATAGGGCTGAACAAAGAAACCAGTGCATTTCAGATTATTGCTGGGATCATCCCAAATGTTTTTGGTAGATGATGAAGGTTTAATAACCACTTACTGGACACACTGCAGAAGTGACTGATCCCTGTTCAAGTTAAGGCTTGGACTAAATCGCTTCTGAGATTCCTTCTGAGTCTCAGACTGTGTGAAATTAAGTGCTAGTATAACTGTATAATCTTCTCTGAATCTTTTGGTCTGCTATAGAGGGAAATGGGTAGGGATGACTACATCCTATCCCACAGAGCTTTTTCAAAAGATACTTCAAATTATAAAGTTAAAAAAAAAGAAGCATAGTTTTAATAGTTTCCTTAATATGTTATTAACTGTTTTTACTAAATCATTAACTCACTTTAAATGTGGTAAATATAGTAAACTGCACAGTAAGAACATTTTAAACTAAAAATAAATAATAAATATTATTCTTATAGATATTTTATAAAGTATCCAAAACACAGACACATTATATTATATAAGGGTGTGGTGAGGCTAGATATGATATGATGGATGTATAAATCTTCCACTAAAACCCTAATGCTTCCTCATGACAAAAAGACTTAAGAATATGGCCAGTGATATACTACTGTCTGAGTAACTCTTATAGCTATGTGCAAATAGCACTCCTGAGAGAATGACCACTCATGAAAGTATATACTAATTTGTAAAATTATATACCTTTTGAAGTAATAAAGTATGAATGAAATATTGCATAACTTTAAAAACCTGATTTTCAAGTCCAAGATGATCGACCAAAAGTATTTTTTAGATATATGATGTCATCAATGTAGGTACTCCTGAGAGTAAGTACAGATTGTAACCTCTTGTCATTTCATGTTGTATGACTCTTCACCATGTATTATCTCAAAAGTCCTGCCTAAAGCACTCCTGCTTCCTTCTGGTTCTTTGGATGTTTCAGGCAATATCCAAGTTATTTGATATCCACCACTTTACCTCTATTATTGATCTATACCCTTTTGCAGGCAGACTTCCATACGTTTTACTACATGCTAGTTATTCTTGGCAATGACCTGCAGCCTAATATCTACCATACATTTTTTCATGGGCCTTTGAGTTACCTGCAATTTTTTGATATTTCTGAGATTTGGCTGTTAAATGATTCATAGCCATTCATCAATAGCAAAAAAAGTGGTGTGTTAATGGCAGAATTTTTGCACCAATGGGTTACCAAAATCAAAAAAATTATGACCTATTGTCAACCTTTCCATGGTCAAATTCTTGTATATTTTGTAGGCTCTTACTTGCAGCAATTTTAGGTGTGAGAATTTGCACTGTCCTGGCATAGCCTCTGAAACACCAGTCTTGGTTCTCCTCCTTTACCAATTGGGATAAATAGTATTATGTAAAACAGCTTTGGAAAATTCCAAAATAGTATACAAAAGAATTATATTTTTACAAGATAGCTTAATAGTTTTTACCCTCTATAAAGGACAGAACAATCTATTTTTGTTTCAAAATTTAAACAATTTTTTGTTTGCTTTTACAATCACTAAATTAAAACTGGGTCCAAGGAAAAATTCAGATTTACAATATACAAAACACATTTTGTTCACATTTTATCACTTCTAGTTTCAAGGTTCACTCAAAACATATATGTACAGATATAGTACTCTCACCTAAATATAACAATTACTTCACATCAATGTTGATCTTGAATACAATTAAAAATAATTCACTAATTGAAATACAAATTAATATCTACTGAAGTAATAATAAGAGAGTCACATTCTTTTTTTAAGACTTTTCCCCAAGAGTTTATTTGGTTTACATGAATTTGTAATATATTTTCCTTTACCTTTATTAGCACACTGAAATTTAAAACACTAAGCAAAAGCAGTGAAGATTAAGGGAAAAATGTATATGAAGATTTTTTTAATTTATTAATCACACTAATGTGCTGACATCATAAGCAGCTTAAAGAATACATTAAACAATAAAGTAAATGATCGGCCAATTAAATAGAATACTCTAGGCATGTAATTCAAATGTATCAAGAAAAGTAATCTTATACATACCTTTAGATGGCACTTGTATTGTTCAAAATAATTTTATTAGGAAAAAAATTTATATGAGACAATTAACCCTACCTGATCACAGAAGATTCTACACTACTAAGTTCTGCATCAGAGACTACAGTTTGTCGGGCCATAGCCTCTCGAGTAGCTAGTTGTTTCTTTCTTAAACTCTTCAAATTGTGAGATGGTGACCACTCCTGTTAGGAAGAAGTTGAATAAGAAAAAATGTATATTCTCTTATTTATAAAGATACTATAATAGCTTTGTATGCCTCATCCTGAACATATTTACTTATTAAAGTTTTTGGTTTTTTCAGGGCAATGAGGGTTAAGTGACTTGCCCAGGGTCACACAGCTAGTAAGTGTCAAGTGTCTGAGGCTGAATTTAAACTCAGGTCCTCCTGAATCCAGGGCCAATGCTTTATCCACTGTGCCACCTAGCTGCCCCCTATTAAAGAGTGTGGGGTTGTTTTGTTTTGTTTTGTTTTCTTTCTTGGAGTGAGGCAATTGGGGTTAGGTGACTTGCCTCGGGTCACACAGCAAAGTAAGTGTCAAGTGTCTGAGGCCACATTTGAACTCAGGTCCTCTCCAATTCAGGGCCAGTGCTTTATCCACTGCACCACCTAGCTGCCCCCTATTAAAGTTATTTTTAAAGAAAGTATAATTTTCTATTTTGAATTTGTAATCATTCATTCATTTAATAAGCATTTATTAATTATCTACTAAGAGCCAAGCACTGTGCTAAGCAGCTGGGCATACAAAGCAATATAAATCCCCTTGTGCACAAAGAGTTCACAGTCTAATGGAGGAGACAACATGCAAACAACTATGTATAAATCATATCTATATGGGAAAACTTGGAGATAATCTCTGAGAGAAGGTAAAACTATTTAAGATTAGGAAAGGCCACTTGCAGATGGTGGGACTTAAGCGGAGACTTGAAAGAAGCCATGGAAACCACAAGATAATCAGAGAGAAAATTCCAAGTATGGGAGACAACCAATGAAAATGCTCTGACATTGGTTATAAAGTTACGTGTTTGGGAAAAGCACAGAGGCCAGTGTCAATAGATGGAAGAGCATGTGGAAGAAATAAGGCGTAATAAAACTAGAAGATAGGAAGGGGAAAAATTGTAAAGGGTTCTAAAAATCAAACAAAGAATTTTGTATTTTACCCTTGAGGTAATAGGGAGCCACTGGAGTCTACTGACTAAGGGGTAACATGTCAGACCTGTGCTTTAGAAAGATCAATTTTAAAGCTGAGTGGAGGATGGACTGGACTGTGGAGAAATTTATGGCAGACAGACCAACCAGCTGGCTACTACAATCAACTGGGCATGAGGAAACAAGGGCCTGAATCAGGGTGGTGGCAGTGTTAAGGAGAAAGGGGGAACATATAAACAAAAATATAGAGGTAAAAACTGCAGGTCTTGGCAACAGATTGGACATGGAGGGTAACAGTGAGAAATCAAGGATGGACAGCCTGGATGACTGGGAGAACAATGGTACTATAGATTATTATCAGGGTAGCTAGGTGGCGCAGTGGATAGAGCACTGGCCCTGGAGTCAGGAGTACCTGAATTCAAATCCAGCCTCAGACACTTAACTCTTACTAGTTGTGTGACCCTGGGCAAGTCACTTAACCCCAACTGCCTCATTAAAAAAAAAAAAAGATTATTATCAAGTAGAAATTCAATTTATTTATAGAAAACAAATTACATTAACAACTTAAGTAATATCACAAAATAGAAATATTTCTTACATATAAATCCAATCACCTAGTTAATTGTACAACTGTGAATAAAAAAATCACTTACCAAAGCAGTCACTGTGGGAAAGTTTTTTGACATTTCTCTCAAGAGTGTGCAGGTTCTGATATCCCATAACTCTAGGGGTTTATCTTTGAATACAATTGCCAAATACTGTCTATAACAAATTAAATCATTAATTTAAGTATCACCACTTACTGACATAAAAATTCTTACCATAACTCAATAGAAATATATAAGTAAAATACAGAAAAAAAATGTAAGAAAATTCAGGCCCAATATTCCTAAAAAATAATTAATGACTAACATTATTACATCTCATTAATACTGAATGGAAACTTGTAGCCTACAGGGTGACTTTCAAAAATGCTTAGAATTTAATATAATGAATGGATAATCATGCATTTATTAAGCACTTACTACGTGCTAAACACAGGGAATTCGAATTAAAAAATAAGGATAGTTATTGCCCTCAAAAAGCTTCTATTATATTTTTGGGAAAAAACACACTTTGGAAAGTGCTAGTCAGACAGAGGCACTTTGGTTTTGCAGTCACAGGGATGGTGAGAGGGACAACAGGGAGGTACACTGATACCTCCAATCCTATGACAGGTTCGTGGTTCCAGAAGTGGAGAAGTGACCAATTAGCCTTTATGTAAATATGTGACATTTGATTATGAGATTCTTTTGTTTTTCCCCCTTTCTAGAGCACTCAAAACGTGGAAATTTAGAATTGTAGAATTTAGAGTTTATAGCAAATAATGAGGTACAGCACAGGGGAATTACGATTGAAGTTATCAAAAACAACAGAAGACAGTGTTTTGTTGTTGTTTTTTAAACTAAGATAATTACATTAAAATGACCAAATCTCCCTAATGATTATCATTCTGTAGAATGAAAAATTTTGAGAAGCATAATATACTTAGTTTGCCAGTCAGTCAACAATCATCTTTTAAACTTTGTGCTATATGCTAGGCACTGTACTAAGCACTGGGAATAGAAAAGCAACAACAGTCCCTAGCCTCAAGGAGCTTATATACATTGCCCAGAAAAATGAGGCCAAAACTTTACTTGCCTTTACTGAGAGCATCCTATTCTAGTACTACTTTATCTTTCAATATTTTAGAAGAACACTGATTTAATTTTTGTGGGTATTTAGTCCACTCAAGCTGGAAGCAACTGTTTGAGGCCTTAACAGACTGTTCCATGAGTAGTCAAGACCCCAGAATTCCTCACCAGTTAATAAGTTTCTCTGAAATTATAAAACTATTCCTGGCATGATATTCTGCTGCTGGGATTCTGCTAGAAAGCACCCCAGCTTGATAGGACCTGAAAGAGGTTGTGTTCTACCAGCATTCCAAGAACAACTCTAAACCAAAATAAGGCTCTAGACTTACATGATACATTTTAAAGAAATTTAAAGAAGTATAGCTAGTATGGGCAGCTAGGTGGCGCAGTGGATAAAGCACTGGCCCTGGATTCAGGAGGACCCAAGTTCAAATTTGACCACAGACACTTGATACTTACTAGCTGTGTGATCCTGGGCAAGTCACTTAACCCTCATTGCCTTGCCACCCCCCCAAACCAATAAAAACAAAAGAAGTATAGCTAGTAAATGACATTCTTTAGGTAAGTTTTAAAGAACATAAACACAATTCCAGTATACAATGTGAATACTAACCATAAGAGTGAACATTTTTATCTAGCTTTTATATATTACAAATGAGTCCAGTGTATGAGTTCCTTTTAAAGATGTTACAATTATATTCATCTCCAACTATAAATGTCAGTTTTTAAAAAAAACATTTGTTAGTTGTTAATTTTTAAAACATCATTTCGTTTAAAATAACCAAATAGTTAACAAATGTATGAAGGATTTGTGATTTTTATTAGCAAAGAACAACTCATGGTGTAAGAACTCCTTCTAACAAAGATGGTAACCACCTGTTTTACAACTACTTAGGATGTTAAGCCCTAGAAGGTGATTCAAACATAATGGTTAACTGTGACTTCTGATTCATACAGATAGAAATGTCAAGAGGCAGAATATGAACTCGGGTCTCCCCAACTCCAAGTCCATCAAGAGTTAAGAATATAATTTAAATAACTGACTTTAGTTACATAGAAAAAAAGAAAATTAACAATTACTTTCAATTTCCAAAAATATTCCCAAAAGTTGTTGTTAACAATTTCCAAGAGGAGGAAGAACATTTAAATTGAGAGATATTAGTAGAACAACATTCACCTGAACAGTTTTAGAAACAATGAAATTTTGGGGGGAAAAAAAGGTTTCCCCCCATACTAGTAGAAATTTACAATGAAAAATTGTAGCAAATTATTGCTATCATAAAGATATTGTCCAAGATATAATTACAAAACATCTATTTTTCTTCCTAAAGTATCCTGGAAAAATAATGAATAGTATTCTTTAGGCTCTCACTATATTAATAATAACATCAATATAATCACACTATAACTTGCTCAGGCTGATATACTTACTTCAAATGAGACACTTTAATCATTTCAATGGCTGGCTCATCATTGCCCCTCTCACCACGAAATGCAATGCTTCTGCCTATGACACAAATATTATTTATGGAAAAAAGTCTAGAAAATATGAGACTCACAAGAAGTTAAACCAATATAAAAGACAAATTATATCCTTCCTTATCTGTGTTTACCTTAGCTCATTCTATTTTTCTGTTAGCAAAATTTCTACTAACTAAAAAAAAAAATAAGTGACAACATAAAAACTGACAGGACTTAAAATACCTAAATTAAAATATCAAAAAAGAAATAAACTTTCATGGGCACTCTGGTCTTCATTTCTTTTGTGGTTTTCAAACAATTTAATTTTTAAGCTTTATCTATAAAAATCTCAAAGTTCCTATGAAAATTCATCATTATATGAAATACATATCCAATAAAATATGTAAAGTTCTTGTACTTCCAAAGCTTTATCTAGAAAAAACTTTCACTTCACTCTTTTTAAAATTTCATGCTTCTATTTGTCTCATGGTTTTTTGTCTCATGTTCAATTTACTGATACAAAACATTTTAACATGATCCCACCTATAATCCTCTACATATACTAAACTATACTTACAAGTGTTACATTTTCATGCAATTATCTTTATTTCCTCCTAAAACTCCTGAAGGATTGCTATTGTATCACAATATTGCAGTATATAAATTATCAGAAGATCAAAGAATTTGAGAATTGAAAGCGACCTCATAGTCTATCTGGTTAAAACCATACACCTCATCCTTAATATACCCAACAAATTGTCATCTAGGCTCTGAAGACCTCCAAGGAGATGGAACTTACTACCTCCTGAAAAAGACTGTTCCATTTTTCAAGATTTTCCTGATGTGGAGGCTAAAGTAGCCTCCCTGAAATTTCGACCCAATGTTCCTGATTCTACCAATGAGGGCTAAACAGAATAAGTTTAATCCCTCCTTCAGATGATGGTGTTTCAAATATTTAAAAGACAACTATCATATTCCTCCTAAGCATTATCTTCTCCAACTTATTCTATATCCTCAATTTCTTCAACCAATTTGAATATGACATAGATACAAGGCCCTCTTCCAAATTCTCTCCACTTTTTTCTTTTTTTTTTGGCTGGGCAATGGGGGTTAAGTGACTTGCCCAGGGTCACATAGCTAGTAAGTGTCAAGTGTCTGAGGCCAGATTTGAACTCAGGTACTCCTGAATCCAGGGCCGGTGCTTTATCCACTGTGCCACCTAGCTGCCCAATTCTCTCCACTTTTAAATCAATGTCCTTCTTAACTGTGGTAATTAAGAAAATGTGACCTAATTCTCTATATTTGAGAAAATTAGTCAATGACCAACAAAAACAAGTAGGTCATACAGTAAAAAAAAAAAAACCAAAACAACAAACAACATCTGGATTTCTTCTCTGATTCACACTGCCAGACCATTTCACTATTTATTGAAATGAAGATGGAAATCATTTTAAAAGGAGCTACTGATTTTGCTTTGCTTTCCTTGACTTAGAATGACTGGGGGAAAAATTCCTGTTGTCTAAAGCAGGAATAACTATTTGTGTATATAAAAATTTTCCCCCCAAAGAGAAATCTGCTAGATACGAGTGAACAAATTCTTACAACTAGACTTGTATTTATAGAAAACAACCTTTCAAATGTGAGTTTTTATCTCGAGGGGGTATATATGTTGTGTGTGTGTGTGTGTGTGTGTGTGTGTGTGTGTGTGTGTGTGTGTGTGTGTGTTTGAAGGCTGACAGAACTTCTTTTAACAGGAATTTGCTTTTGATGTTTTTCTTACAATAAAAGAATGCAGTATTTCATGCATAATCGTGGTGAGAGAAAGGGAGAGATGTATAAAAGTAAAAATTATGGATTATGTTGTCTAACAACTTGAAAATTTATACAAAGAACAACTGGAAAAAACAGAGTAGTCATTTTATTTAATGAGATATCAGAGAAAGTTGTTTAAATACAGTGGCTATGCATTCTGGCACTGATGCTGGGAGCCCATGGAACTTGGAAGTCTTACCCAACTATAACCTGGGAAACAACAGCCAAGAAGTAGCACTGATGCCTTACAATTCAATACTGAACTCTGCTGTTAAAGATGATGGTATTTTTAGAAATATATCATACTTTTAAAATTACAAGAAGCAATAATTATTATAAATACCTGCAGATATTTTATTAGTGGTAACATGGAATACTGCTAGTAATACTATAGTATTTTAAAAGAACATACAAAACTTTATAAAAAATCCACCACTTAAAAACCACTGAATAAACAATAAAATAATTCAAATTAGCACATTAGAACTTTTGTATTCTTCTGCTTAAAACTTATGAACTTATGCAGTTTTAGACTTTAGTAATAATGAACAAATTAATTTTCCTTATTCAGCTAACTAATGATAACCCAAAATTCTAAATTTGTGGATTCTTTAACTTTTATGAGCTCATAAATAGTATTCTTCAAAGAAAAAAATTTAACAGAAAATTTAGCATAAGATTGACTTCACAAATGTATATTAAAATGTATTAAGTGATTACAGATTACTGCTGAAAATACAAATAGGTTCATATTTGTAGGAAGCTTCCTTTTAAAAATGTTAAGAATTTTGAATGATATGTGTATGGAGGCAGGAGGGGTGGGGGAACAGAAGGAATTCTTTTCTTGGGGGGTAGGGAGGAGTAATGCATGTTCTTTTTTATTATATTCAACACAAAAAGGGGAAAGATTTTCACAATTTTATGGCCTTCCCCACCTTGTTTCTTGCACCCCACTCTCCCAAATAAGTAATTAGTGGGGGAAAAATAGACAAAAGGCAGGGAGGTGTGTGGGGGGTGGGGGAAGAGCACAGAAGACTGGAAGATGTGAGATTAAAATCCTAGTTCCAGCCTGGCTACAAACTAATCTTCTAGTCTTAGTTTTCTCATCTATCTGGGTCCTTTCCAACTCTAAAATTCTAATGCTTCTAAATTGAATATTCAGGAAAAGTCAAGCACAGAAAGAACTTTAAAAGAAACATTATTTAAAACCAATTTCTTAGAACTGCATTCTAAATGTGTTTAAATTCAACAACAATTATGTACTTACTAGTACAAATCATTATGCAAGGTGCTGGTAATATTTTTAAAAAATGATTAAAAAAAGAAAACTCTTGCCTTATGTAAACTGCATGGGGATTGGGGGTGGGAAGTGAGGGAATTAACCTAAAATACAAACCTGTTGGAAGATCAACCAGCTGAAGCTCATTTCTCACTAATCCCAAGTTGTTGGGTGTTGAGGTGGCAAATGAAAGAAAACCAGTCAAACTCGTCCATTCAATGCCTCTACAGAAATTTCAAACAGAGAGATGACATTTCAAGTTAGAAAAACCCTTTGGAAATAACATTTTTACCCAATAGTGAAACTAATAAGGTTGCTCTCGCTCGTGTGTGCTCGCTTGCTCTTGTGCGCTCTCTCTCTCTCTCTCTCTCTCTCTCTCTCTCTCTCTCTCTCTCTCTCTCTCTCTCTCTCACACACACACACACACACACACACACACACACACACACACACCCTTTACATATAAATAGTAACATGACCTTTGTACTTAGAAACCACATTAACATTAATTTTCTAACATGGAATAAGCTTATTTCTAGTCAAAACTGTATCTCTATATGTTACAAAAAATATCTCAGTTATTAAATCCACAGCAGGCAAGACATAGAGAACAGTATGAAAATCACTATACTATTCAGTGGAGGCTGTAATCAGGAAACTGCCATGAATTCCCAATTGCTTAAAAAAGAACATTTTCTTGAAATATTCAGAATAGGCTGCTGAAATTTGCTATACCTTGGAATCTTAATGAAATGAAGCAGTTGCCTAGTTATGAAGCTCCAAGTTAAGGAAGGAACATGAAATGTGTCTTAAGATTCTCAAGAGAAAAATCATAGGATCATAGATACAGTCCCAAAAGAGTTCTTAGAGGTGCTATAGAACATAAGAAAAATATCTCGATTATAGACTGAAATGAACATTTAAAATACTCTATTAAAAATAGATCATAACAACGTAAAGGAGATTAGAAGACACTTATTTATTCCAACCCTCAGGTTTTTTAGATGAAGAAGTGGAGAACCCCAATAATAAGTAGCTAATCAAACCCATGGCTGGGAAGCCTTGGTGGTCTGGTTTAAATGGATGAGAGTGGTTATGCATCATTTGGTATAGTGGCTTGGACACTACGTGGTCAGAAGCCTCAAGTTGGACCTGCCTAGGGCCTCTTCCATTAACTAGCTGTATATTTGGGGTTAGTCACTTTACCTCTGGATCTAAGTCTCCTCTGGAAAAGGGAGGAAAGAGAGAAAAGCCTACTAAAATTACATAGTGGGTTGCTTTATTTTGGTGCTATAACATCTGCCATCAATATTACCTGGCTCCTATATTAGCGTGACAGCCATCTCCCTTATTCAATTCTCCTTTCTCCCAGTTAATCCTGTATACATCTCAGAGGTCCATTTTCCTAAAATAATCTATACTGAATCTATAGTGGACCCCTATTGCATAAAATACAAACTCCTCTACTTGGCATTCCAGCCCACCAACGTTAAACTATAAATTATATTTATGCCTCTAAAATAAGCCCATGGATTTAACATGCTGTTCTAAGTTTTTTCCATTTCTGGTAGGATTATCTATTCATAAATTTACCTTTCTTCCTTGCTTTTCTTTTCCCTATCCTAGTTTTCCTTTTTAAACATTTCATTTGATAAAAATTTTTAGAAGGTGAACAAGGACGACATGAGTCACTTGGGGATTTATTTTATCTATAAAATGCAAAATGCTGTCAGATAGTCTTGTCTACAACAAACAAGCAAAGCCTGGTACTCATGAGTGTCACCAGGTATGCTCATCCAAACCCCAATGCTAAAAAGGGACTCTGTTTATTAGTGGCACCATTGCCTTTGAAACACTATATATTCCAATTTTGCAAACTATGAAATTGATGTCTGGAATACAGACAAGTAAAGGGTCTCTTTGCTCTCTCTCTATAAAACAGAGGAATCCTTTTTGTTCAGAATCTTAGGGGGTAGAAAAAGGAAGGTAGCAGTCTGAGATGGGAAGGCATAAGTGGCTATGTCCTGTATCACAGACAAGAGTGACAGGAAAGAAGATCTCCCCTTTTTTCACCCAATTATCACTTTCAATGGTGTGACTATAATAAAATTTCTTAAATAGGCTTTAGGAAAATACTGAATTTTCTATGGATTTTATTTATCCATGATGTCCTATTTCTAACTATTAAGGATAATCATGATTTATCTATAGTTAGCTAAATAGAAATTTCTAATTATAACACATAAGTATGCTGATGGATCTAACAAATGGTCATTTCAGGGAAATGAAAGTACTTGATAATTTACTCTCATGAATATGCACTATCACATTTAAACAATGGCTATTTTTAAAAGGAATTCTGTGGCCTAACTATTCATTTACAAAGCAGCTAGAAAACCAGGTAGAGAAGTTTGTAATTTATCAAATTTATACTGGCCTCAAGTTTTTAGATATCAGAGTATGTTATTCATAGGAATATAAATATATGGAGTAGTTAGAGCTGATTTGTGTCTTTCGTAAATTAAGTGGGCCTTTAAAGGAGCCAGAGGGAAAAAAATCAGGATTATTTTTAATGTATATGCTTTTTTTTTCCCTATTGCAGCTCTTTACCTAAATCTATTATAGTTTAGATTGGGATTTCCATTGTAATGAATCATATGACACATTTGCACCCAAACTGAGCAATTCACTTATTGTTTATAAGTGAATGACACAAAGAGGATTAAAAGCCCTGTTCACTGGTGACAGCGTACAACAACAGGCAAAGAAGACATCTACAGAAGCAAAATGGGCGGTGGTTTTTAATCCATTCCATGGATCATTATATGCAAGGGCTGATCATGCAGAATGGCTGGAGGTGAAGAGTACATTTGTAAGACTTTTCTATGTTTGGCCCCAGGGCTTAGACAGCTTTTTTTTTCTTTTTACACTGTTTGCTAGAACTTGCACTGTATGACAAGCACAAAGTCACTATAGCTTCTCTGTACTACCAAGACATGGGGAAACTAATGCTATTCACAGGATGTTGGTTTAGATGGGACTCCAGGAGTATTTCTGGAAGCTTTCTAAAGAAAATATAAACTCAAGCTGGGATCCAAGGCAGGTGAGAAAAAAAGGAATTATTTTCCAAACAGGAAAATGAAACTATTGTTAAACACAACAGAGTATGACACTGCTATCAAGATCAAACTGCTATTTTCTTGGTTATCTGAATAGACACTAAGAATACAAAATGATTTGCTGACCTTTTAGGATGGTATCTGAAGCCTCATGGCAACTGGACAACTAACAAGATTCTATCAGCCTGCATTATGGGGAGGCAGTATTTGTAGCAAATAATGTTCTTCTGACTCGACCTGAAATTTCACTGACACAGGAACTCAGTAAAGAAACTCCTATTTATGTATGGAAACCAGCTACTCTTCTGACAATTACAGAGTAGTCTAGGCCTCTGAGAGTAAGGGACTTGACTACAGTCACAAAACTACCACTTGTCAGCTGGGACATGACCTCTGGTCTTCCTGACTCTCAGGCCTTTCTCTAAGCCTCTATGTTGCTTCTCTGGCAGTTTATAGCCAATACAAGCACATGGTAATAGTTTCCAACAATTGCTCAATATAACTACAATAACAGAAGTTAAAATTTGAAAATCAGCTAAAGATGTGACAATGACCAAAATCCAGAAATAACCTACTATTGTAACCTAATTGATCCACAAACATTTATGAGATGCTCTGCATGTTCTACGACCTCTGCCAGGCTTTATAAAGGTCTGTATTATCACAAGTGGTATTGGGCTGTATTGTTTTCAACCAAGCCAACTGCATAAACAATAACAACCCAAGAAAACATACAAACTAAAGAGTTACTTACTGGTTGTGCAAAAAGTTCCCAAAGAAAATCTAAAATTATAACTTATAATTGGTCAAACAAAACAAACTACTAATGATAATCAGCTACAATTGAAAAGGACATACCAACAAGCATTTATGCAACTAAAGTGACGTGAAAATAGAGTGAAATATTTATACAGCATAAGGCAAGAAAATAAGTTTTTAAAGGCTGAACTTTTAAATTCTAATGTAAAAGTATAGAATAGTTTAGCTTTAGCTAAATCAGTTTGGCTTTAATGATGAATTGTCATTACAAATAAAACATGACATTTTATAATGGCTTTTAATTTTTTATAACACACCTGCATTAAAGAAACAAAGATGGCATCTTCCTGGGCAGCATCATGCAGTGTAAAATGTGAATGATTTTGAAGATGGCAATGTAACGATTGGAATGATGCCACCTGCTAGAGAGCTACTGTAGGAAAGCTCCGCCATGAGGAGAAGGCATCTGAGGGCAAGCCATGCGGTCAAGGTCCTTTGCATCAGGAAGTGACGTTTGCTCGTGGGTACTGTCTATCAAGGCTACCAGCCAATCAACTTGAGGAGCCTCCCATTTCTGGGAGGAGGACACAAAGTAGGAAGTGGCTGCTGGCAGAGGGCTTTTTCCTCTTTTGGTTTCTGACTTCGCCATGGTGGGTCAGATGATGGGGTCTCTTAGAAATAGTTAGATTTTTACCTTTCTCTCTGATCCTAATGCTCTTTAATAAATACTTAGGCACTTAAATACTCTTGCTAAATCTTATAATTTATTGGCAATCACTCATTAGATTTTAGATAGTATAGCTAGAATTTTAGCCCCTTACAAGCAATTAAGGGGAAAACATAGCGCATAATGGTTAGAGCACTGGGCCTAGAATCTGGAAGACCAGAGTTCAAACTTGGCTTCAGATACTTACTAGCTGTGTGACCCTGAGCAAGTCACTTAACCCTGTTTGCCTAGGTTCCTAATCTGTAAAATGTGCTGGAGATGGGGCAGCTAGGTGGCGCAGTGGATAGAGCACCGGCCCTGGAGTCAGGAGTACCTGAGTTCAAATCCAGCCTCAGACACTTAACACTTACTAGCTGTGTGACCCTGGGCAAGTCACTCAACCCCAACTGCCTCACTAAAAAACAAAACAAAAAAAATGTGCTAGAGAAGGAAATAGCAAAGCATTCCAGTATCTTTGCCAAGAAATGACAAATAGACTTACAACGAGTTGGACATGATCAAAGATGACTAAACAACAAAAATGTAATATAATATCTCATGCACAAAGTAATAGGAAATGCCCTTCGCTATTAGTTTATTTATGAGCCCACAGAGAATAACTATTTTGGGAGTAGTATTTTAAGGATAGTATGAAGAAGCTACTGAGTTCCTCCCCAACCCACTAAAAACAGCTTTCCAAAAAGATCCAGAAAACTCACCAGACTAAATCTTGTTCAGGAACTCCAAGAAAAAACTCCTGGTAATTTTTCAAGCCCAGGTCAGCATAGGGAAACAGAGAGGTTTACAGACACTGGGGGATGGGCTTTGGCCAGGAGTCTGTCATGCAAAGTACTCCAGTACAAGGGACTGGCTGTGAACAAGGCAAAAGAACATCTGAGATCTATCACAGGGGGGCTTAGTGTAGGAACAGATACCAAATTGTAGATCCATCCCTCACTACCCAGTTCCAAGTCACAGATCCAAGGAAGACCGAGAAGACCCACAACTAGGGATGTCATTCCAGGATGAGAGGCAGATGGTTGTGGGTCCTCGACTATACTGAATGAGGAATAAATTCAGAAGCATCAGTACTGTTGCTTAGACTGCAAGAATGGAGAAGTGTGTCAGTTCTAGCCTCCAGCCCAGTCTGAAACCTGTAGCAGAATAATTACAGCAGAAATCTCAGAACAAAAAGGAGCATGTAGTCTATCACTGCACAAGCAAAGCTTTCCAACTGGCTGACAGTGGCTGAGTCTACTGAAACTCCAAATGGAGAAAGCCCACATCAGAAACTTGCAGAAACCATACTAGGCAGGGGAAAGGGCAGTGATCAGACCTTGCCCTGGATTAGATTACTTTGGGAGCAATGAAAGCTTGCAGGTCTCCACCCTGAGCTGTCCTTGAGAGTCTGGAACAATACAACACTCAATACCCAAAGAAAGGTATTGGCACCAACAAGACCAGCCTAGAACTTCCCACCAGGGGTATACAAAGCCTGGCTCTCACATCAAGAACAAGGTCAGGAAGCAGGGTAAAAGAATGAGTAAACAAAAAAGGAACATTTAAGACACAAACCCAGAAGAAAATCACTCTAAAACATCTACAAAGCAAAACTTCAACACACAGAGACAGACAAACACACACATACACTCTGGCCCCTAAATTCAAGTAGAATTCCTGGAAGAAATGGAACAAGAGCTGAAAATGTTTTTAATAAATGAGAGTACTACAGAAAAAAAAAACTGGAAAAGAAATTGAAGCTATGGAAGAAAAAATGAAAAGGGAATCAATAGCATGGTGCAAAAGGTACAAGGACTTGTGCAAGCAACAGACTCTAAAAAAACAAAATGAGCCAAATGAAAACTAAACAAGAGGGGCAGCTATGTGGTGCAGTGGATAGAGCACTGGGCCTGGAGTCAGGAGTACCTGAGTTCAAATCCGGCCTCAGACAATTAACACATACTAGCTGTGTGACCCTGGGCAAGTCACTTAACCCCAATTGCCTCACTAAAAAATGTTTTTAAAAATTAAAAAAAAAAAAAACTAAACAAGAAATATTAAAACAAATTCAAAAAATTGAAATAATACAATAAAATATAAGCTATCTCACTGCACAAAAACAATTGACCTGGAAAGCAGATTAAAGAGAAAAAAATTAAGAATCACTAGACTACCTGAAGGCCATGATCAACAAGAGCCTAGACATTTCAAAAAATCTTGAAAATTATCCAAATCTCTTAGAATCAAAGGACAATGAATAAAGAAAAAGGGTCACCTCCTGAAAGAAAGGCCAAAATAAAAACTTCTGGGGCACCTAGGTGGTACAGTGGATAAAGCACTGGCCTTGGATTCAGGAGGACCTGAGTTCAAACCCAGCCTCAGACACTTGACACTTACTAGCTGTGTGACCCTGGGCAAGTCACTTAACCCTCATTGCCTTGCAAAACAAAAACAAAACAAAAACTTCTGGGAACATTATTGCCAATATCTAGAGCTTCCAGCACAAAATAATAAAAAATAAATAAAATACTGCAGATAGTCAGAAATAAAGAATTCAAGTCCCAAGAAGTCACAGGAAGGATCACACAGCTTTTAGCAACCACTACTACAAAAGAGAAAAAAAGCTTGGGACATGATATTCCAGAAGCCAAGAATAACATGCCCAGCAAAACTGAGTACAATTCTATAGGGGAAAAAAATGGATCATAAATGAAATAGAGGAATCCCATACATTCCTGAGGAAAACACAGGAAGTGCATAGAAACCTTGAAGTTCAAACACAGGAGTCAAGAGAAAGAGGAAAAGGTAAAGATAAACAAATATAAAGAAATAAAGGAAAACTGTACATGTTCTAATATGGAGAGATGATATATGTCTTCTCCCTGAACCCTACCTTCACCAGCAATTATGAACAAGATTAATTAGGCCTGGGGAGGTAATTCTGTTATGTCTGGTGTTAAGGGCTAAAATTCTAGCTAAACTGTCTAAAATATCTAATGAGTGGTCGCCAATAAATTATAAGCTTTAGCAAGAGTTAGGCTTTTAAGCATTTATTAAGGAGAATAAGAATTTGGCACAAGAGAGAGAGAAAGGCCTAGATTCCTATCTATTAAAGGGAGAGCACATTTCTAGCTCCTTTCTCCACCAGAGTCCAAAGGAAAGCAAGTGAGACTGAGCGCCGGTCTCTTCCTTCCTCCTCCCACTAGCCCACGTCACTTCCTGACACCAAAGAAAAGACTCCTGGTCTTGCCCTCAAAGACCTTCGCTTCATGGGCGGAACTCTTCTACAGTAAGTCTCCAGCAGGTGGCGTTATTCCAATCGTTACACTGGACAATCTTTAAATAAGGATGTACAATATACATATTTCTTTTTTAGATGCAAAGACCTGAACAATGGAGGTTGCCCATCAAATAGGGAATGGCTAAACAAGTTAAAATATGTACCTGAGATGGATGCTGTGCTATAAAAAGTAATAAGGAGGATGATTCCAGAGAAACTTGGAAAGACTCATATGAACAGATGCAGAGCGAGGTGAGCAGAACAAAGAGAATAATTTATGCAGTGATGGTAATACTGTAGGGACAAGCACAGCTGAAGGATTTAAGAACTCTAATCAGTGTAATGATCACCCACAATTCTGGAGGACAAATGATAGAGGACACTACCCATCTCCTTAGAAAAAGGTGGGAGACTGAGAGTGCAGAGAAGGGCATTTTTCTGGTGTAACGATTGGAATGACGCCACCTGCTGGATACTTACTGTAGAAGAGTTCTGCCCATGAAGGGAAGGTCTTTGAGGGCAAGACCAGGAGTCAGGAAGTGACGCGGGCTAGTGGGAGGAGGAAGGAAGAGACTGGCGCTCAGTCTCGCGCTCTGGCCTTTGGACTCTGGTGGAGAGCGGAGCTAGAAATGTGCTCTCCCTTTAATAGATAGGAATCTAGGCCTTTCTCTCTCTCTTTACCAAATTCTTCTTTTCCTTAATAAATGCTTAAAAGTCTAACTCTTGCTAAAGCTTATAATTTATTGGCGACCACTCATTAGATATTTTAGACAGACTAGCTAGAATTTTAGCCCTTAACAGATGGCTGACCACGAAGAGGAAAGCTAACCCTCAGTCTTCTTCTGATCTGCTGGTTGGGTAAGAAATTTCCCCTCCCTCTCCCTTTAACTGCTAAGTACTGGTGTACTGGCTGTGTTTTCCTTTGAATTTTTTCGAATGGACCTTTTAAACTCCCTAATTATCCTATTTTTGATTTTGGTCTGTTTAACCAGACAAATGGGAGATAAGATCATGTTAATGCTTTGTTTTTGTGGATTTTCTATTTTTCTTTTTATTTTTGTTAAAAGAGCCAGCAACTTACTCACACAAGGAAATATCTCTCCCTCTCCCAACCATGCTTTTTCAGAGAAACCTGAAGAGATTCCTGCAGCTTTTCCCAGTTCTAACACTAATTGTTGCTTTAATTTTGCATGCCTGGAGGCAATGACCCACCCTCTAGAAGCTTTTAATCCCCTAGCACCTGGAGGCAAGGTGGGGGAAGAGGAATCCAGGCCTGAGTTCAAAATCAAGTGTGATTCAAATTGTGCTGGTCCCTCCCCTCCTCTCCAGACCCCACCCTCTACTCCTCCTATGGCCAAGCCCATAGCTTCCCCTGCCTGGGAAGTCCAGAGATCTGATGCGCATGCTCAACTTTTTCTACCTGCATTTGCAGCTTTAGGCTCAGCCCTTCCCCAGCCTGGCTGTGCTTCTGAGACAACCTTAGAAAACCCTTTAAATTCCAGATATGCTCGATTTGTTCATAATTTTGCTAACCTGCTTTTGTCTTTAATTAGTAATCTTATAAAGCATTTGTATGGTGGAAAGACTGACAGACAATATAGAGGGGTTAAAGAAGAAAAACTTAAGCTGAATAAGAATGACAATCAACATAGTTCAAGACTCTGCCTCTTTTGCCATGGAAGGGTATATATTTTACAGAAATGTAGAAGTAAGCAGCAAGGTATTGATATAAGTATTGGGGATTTTAGATATCGGAATCAAAGGTGTTCTGAATTCACTCAGAGTATTAATATCAGTTCAGAGGTTACATAGGATTTCTATGCTATTACATATACATTTTGAAATTAATGGTATGGGTTTATTTTCATAGAGATTTTCATGCTTTTGAGATTGTGTTTTATATTTAGTTTTTAAAACAAGGAGAATATTTGTAAAAGCTTTTTATAGTCATGTGATCAAGTTTATATTTTATAATACTCTTATTAATATTAAGTTCACATTCATTTAGACTTCCTTAGTTTGAATTTCATTGTCTTTTATTGTTCCATGTGTATTTTCTTCTATTCATTTGTCTATCTAATTTTGAAACATTGCAAGATGGTTTTGATTTTATTATACAATGTTAATTCTAGGAGTATTGTGCTCCCATATTCTGAGTTGTTTGTTTTTGTTATTTTTTCTCAACTGATTATTTGATCAAACTCTTTAAAGCATTTCCGTGGCAAATTGGTTGCCATGGCAAGTGTAAATTGATTCTAGAAGTATTATTTTTGATAAGCATATTCCCCAAAAAAAAAAAAAAAGAGGGGAACATTTGTAAAAGTTTTCTATTTTCAAAAAAAAAAGTTCTTTGAGATTCTGTTGTGCTTTAACTTGTATTTAAGTATGTTCTGATTTTTCACAAAAGTAATTGTATACTAAGTAAAAAAAAGGGTATTATTTGAAATTGTTGCATAATTATATATTATATTTTGAGTCAAGATGTATTCACATTTTTTGCAATCATTTATTATCCTCAATTTTAAATCCATATGAGACTTGGATTATGGGAACTTATCATTTAAGACATTAATTGCCTTTATTCTGAGTTATCAGATGCCAGTTGGCCAAGATGCCATCCAATCACAAGAGGAATACATGCAAGAGCAGACACTGAACTGTCACATGAGGGGAGACATGCATGAAGTCAAGGTATGGCCGAGGGAACGGCTTTTGACAAATGTTGAGGTTGGATTCTCTTGGTTTAATATTTTATTCTCTTTTTCCCCACAATATTGTACAGATGGCTGGAAGTATTCATCCCACCCATCTCACTTCTACACCTGGCTTCTATGCTCCCTCCTATATGCCTGATGCCATGGACCATCTCAATCCCATGCATCTGATTAAGTCTGACTCAGTTTCTTCCAATATGTTCGGTGGCATGGACATATATTCCATCCACCTATTTTAAGCCTGGCATACTGTATGGGCAGTACATATTGCTCAAGTGTGGGAATGCTCATATCCCATCATTTCTCTGTTCTTTTATGGTAACCCCCATAATTATCTCAGGTGTCATGATAAATAACAGTGTTGAATTTGGCCTTGACACCTGTTACCAATTATATTAGATTTTCTAATTTCTCATAATGGCATGAGGATAATTAGGCAGATGATGCAAAAAGTGATGAAACAAAGATAAAAATTATTTTTAAAAATTAATATCGCAGCAATTGTCTTCTCAAATACCCTCCATAAGGGGGGGACTATAGTAATATTATAATTTTAAAGAATGGTTCAATTTTTGTTTTATTATATGTTTCATGTGTAACAACTAAGATTCTGAATTCCCTTAGACATGTTTTTGAGAACTTTCATTGTTTGATTTGATTATTGACAAAGCTATTTTAAAGTTGTGTTAAGCTCAATTTTGTAGGAAATTTCCTGGCTGATTACCAGTATCCACACATCAACCCCTGAAAAGACTTCCATTCCACGACTACACCTAGAGGACATCTGAGAAAAGACTTTCAGAGACTTTAAATGAACAGTTTTGATTTGTTTTTGTTGGTTTTTTTTCTCTTTCTGTTATAATATACACCATCTGTAACATGTATTCTCTGCAGAGGCCCTCCCTTTGCAAGACTAATGTCAAAGCGTCGGTTCATGAGGACAAAAAATCGCCCCTCTGGACAAAACTTTCCTCTCTTCCTTTTCTATATTGTTGTTCACATATTATTAGTTAGCAATAGTTATTATATTGTTTTTACTGTTCCGTCAAGGAAACATTTTGTTTCTTGAGGAACAACAGGGGGGACTGTAACGATTGGAATGACGCCACCTGCTGGATACTTACTGTAGAAGAGTTCTGCCCATGAAGGGAAGGTCTTTGAGGGCAAGACCAGGAGTCAGGAAGTGACGCGGGCTAGTGGGAGGAGGAAGGAAGAGACTGGCGCTCAGTCTCGCGCTCTGGCCTTTGGACTCTGGTGGAGAGCGGAGCTAGAAATGTGCTCTCCCTTTAATAGATAGGAATCTAGGCCTTTCTCTCTCTCTTTACCAAATTCTTATTCTCCTTAATAAATGCTTAAAAGTCTAACTCTTGCTAAAGCTTATAATTTATTGGCGACCACTCATTAGATATTTTAGACAGACTAGCTAGAATTTTAGCCCTTAACACTGGAGAGGTATGGTCAATGTAAAAACTTGTTTTGCTTGATTATACAGATTTATAGTAGGAGTTTTATTTTTATTTTTCAACTCGGGGAGGAAAGTGAACGGGGGCAATAGCTTATGTTGGTTATTTTTAAACTTACTTTAAAAATAACTATTTCAATAAATGTATAATGAAATGCAAACTTCACTTAAAAACATCATCATCAAGCACCCTAGGGTAAAGAAAAGAAGACAGCTGTTCACCCTGCAAATTGTTAGAGAGGAAAATTTACAAAGCAAGTCTACTCTTCTAATATGAACCTTGGATCTTTGTTGTCTAATCTTTATAACTTCCAACTCCAGATCTCCCTACAACCACAAGACAGACACATGTCTCACTCTATCCCCTTTCTATGTCTATAGACATGTACTTCATACACTCACAATACAGGAAAGCTAACTTAGTTGAAGCATCAGGATACCCTGAAGGGGAGATAGGGAACAGCCTGGACCAAGCAAATCTTGCCACAGCCACCACCTGTGACTGACCATCATCTTTCCTTTGGATTCTGTCACATGGAGACAGTCCAGGACCCTAAACCTAATAGAGTTTACCACCAACTGCTGGGGAATAACAGTATTTGCCAAACCTCCAAATATGCATCCAGTCCAGCCCCCTACAGCAGCAAGAGAGGGGAGTAATTACCACAGAGAAGGAGTCTACATTTCTCATCACCACCACCACCAATAACTGCTGACCAACGACTATCAACAGGAAGACAGGCAACAAGAGTCCTGAGAGTGACAGCAGCCCTTGAACCATTAATCCTGTTTCCAGACCATTCCTCACAGCCATTATCTGGGGAAGCAAGTACTGTGAAGCAGGGACCAGCTATCCCCACCAACTGACAACCTACTGCCACTGAGAGGACAGGCAAGCAAATGCAGCTAAAGCAGGAAGACACTCTAAGCAGGAGGCAGCAAGTACACCGCAATCTCCCCTTGGACCCTAATGGAGAGAGCCCAGGACCTGGAGTGCCAGAGCCTTTGGAATAGAAATGCTTCTTAATTGATAACAAATAGGTCAATATCAGAAATTGACAGGGCTTTATCAATGGAAATGACATTAAAGAAAAGGCATTATCGCATGCTTTGCTTTTGTGCCCTAAGAACCATGGGCTCCTTCCATCTGATTTGCAGCTACAACCCCTGATGTGTGCTGTCTGACTATTAGCATAGGGGCTCTAAGAGAGCAGAGCCCTGTCTGGCTTTTATGTGTGTATCCCCAGTGCTTAGCACAATGCTTTGTAATGTGTGTAACAAGTGTTGTAGAAATAAGTGTATGTAGAGTTAAGAGCTTAAGAAATGTTTCATTCATTCATTCCTTCACTCATTCATTCATTCATGCCTTTCTTGATAGCATTTAAACTAACAAAAACACCACGAGTAAAAGCAAACTGACTGAATTAACTATAACCAAAAATGACATTATTTTACAGTGAGGGTGGTTTATTTGGTTTCAATGTTTTATTAGGCAGCACTATTTCTCATCACAGGAATGAGAGAGGCTAAATAACTATCAACAAGGAAGCATCATGATTTTAACTGAGAAAAAATCATATATCTTAAAAATCAAATAAGATATAGTAATAAAACTGAGAAAGAATTCTCGATAGTATAATGTTCCATGAACAAGCCACAATCAGAGCTCACTCGTGATTAATAGGAACTATAGTTTAAAATTGTATATTTTTACTTCAACATTTACAACCAACTATTTATTGCATGATACAGTGGGAAGAGCAGTAGATATGGAGTCATAAAAGCCCACTGGACACTTGGTCAATTGCCTCAACTTTAAAACAAAAAGTTGCACTGCATTAGCTCTTCCTGCTCCAGACCTGTGATGCCATAATCAGAGTTGCATTTGCTACTGAAGAACACTCAATTTAGATAAAAGCTATAAAATCTACCCCCCACCCCCACACTTGGTTTTACTTTTCTTCAGTCTCCATTTTTTGGTGTAATTTTAACTCAAAAAAATGAACTTATGCATAAAGATATACTCACTTGACTTCGCAAGAGTGAATACTTAATTCCTTGTGCAACAGTCCACTGGTAAGATGGTACACCAGTACAGAACCATTACTTGTGCCTAGAAAAATGATGAAACAAAAAGAATTAAAATGCCCTTAAGTTCAATTCCAAATTAAGAATAAAGGATTTTCCTTTACCTAGATTTAACTACTTCATAACTTTTCCTACCATCCTACAATTCCAAATTCTAACCCAAAGAAAATGTTCTTTGTTCTTCCTCTAGCAACAAAGATGGAACTGAGTTTAGGCACTTGGAAGGCTGGTTCTCAACAAAGTTTTAAAATATTAATTCAACGTACATCAAGACCTTTTACTCTGATTCGAAAACTTAAGCTTTTAGAAAACTCTCATATTACTTATTTGGTTCCTGAAACTACATATAGGAGCATGAAGTTCTGCTATTTCTGCATGTACTTTTTATGCAGTCCTTATGGGGGATTTTAGCATTGGGCCAAGCAGTCATTACAGAATTCTTCAGGTAATTATTACAGAGATTCAAATTTTTAAATAAATGCATTATAAATAAGCCTTAAAGCCATGGTCACAATAAACATCCTAATATTGTATTAAGAACTGGTCCCCGTCAGTGATCTTTGAGAGTTCATAGAGACTGGGAGAAAAACCCAAGGACAAACACTGTCTTGATGGCCCCCACATCCTAATGTGTCTCTTGAAGCTGGTCCCTCCCTACCTGTCCACTGCTTTCACACTTCACTCTCTTTGCTCCTCCAGCCTTGCTGCTCTTCCTCCACCTCCTGACTTCATGCCTTTGCACTGCAATGTCTCTGTTCCCCTCCATTTCGGATTCCTCCTTCTCACTCAAAGCTCACCTGCTGCTGAAGGTCTTTCCTGGTCCTCCTCCCCTCCCCATGAGATTCATCCCTCTACATAGATTACATCTTCTACACATGTTATTATTTTTATGTTGTCTTCTCCATTAGAATGTGAGACTCCTGAGGGCAGGGACCAAGTTTTTACATTTCTTTGTATCCATAGCACTTAACATACTATCTGGCATATAGTAAGTGATGAATAAAAACTTGTTGACTGACTCACAACCAAGTTCTTTCCCTTCTGCCTACAAATCTCCCCCACCCAGAAAAAAAAACAAAACCATCCTAATACCTTCCCAAGCCATCAAGCTAACAAATTATATCACTTCTTCCTTTCACAGAGAAAAATGATAGCAAAATGCTATCTTACACATATCACCTTTGTGATCTGGCTTCCATTCTCATCACTCAACCACAACTGCACAGTTCAGAGTTACCTGCTTCTTAATCTCCAGTTCTGATGGCCTCTTCTCAGTTATGCTTCCCCATGTCTCTGTAGCACTGAACACTGTTGACCACCCTCTTTTCCTGCACACTCTTTCTTATCTGGGTTTTCTTGATACTGCTGCCTCCTAGTTCTCCTATTACATGTCTGACCAGTTATTCTGTCTCAGTCACCTTTGCTGGTTCATCATTATGTCAAATTCATGTTATTCCCCACTCTGTCCTGGGTCCAATTCTCTAACCATTTATTTACTAATCTCACTAGTTCCCACGGATTTAATTACCATATCTCTGTACATGGCTCTCAAATTTATATATCCTGCCCCAATCTCTCCTGAGCTCATCATATATTTACAACTGCTTACTGAATAATTGAAAATGGAAGTCTCTTAAGCATTTCAAACTTAACTCAAAATTTTAAGTCATATTCCCCTCCCTGCCCCAAATCCTCTCTTCTGAATTCTCTCATTTCAAAGACACCACTATGCTTCCAGTCAAGAATGTTTACAACATGAGAATTGTTTTTGACTCACTTCTACTCTACATAGCCAATCAGTTGCCTAATCTTTTCATTTCCACCTCTACAACCTCTCTTCCATCTCCTTTTCTCTACTTGCAAAGCCACCACCCTAGTTCAGAATTTCATCATCTCTCGCTTGGACTACTGCCAGACTAACTCAAGTCTCTCCCTTCTACAATTCATCTTCCACAAAACACCCAAAGTGATTTTCCTAAAACGCAGATGTGATTGTCAGTTTGCTATACAATATACTCCAAATGCTGCCTATTTATTCTGGAATCAAATTAGTTCCCCCGTTTAACTTTTAAAGCCTTTTATAATATGGCTCCAACCTACCTTTGCAACCTTTTCCTACATTACTTCCCTTCTCTCGTGCTACAATCTAGCCAAATTTGCCTTCCTGCTATTTCTTATGCAAGATATTCCACCTTCTCTCTCTGTAGCTTTGTACCCAAGGCCAAGAATATCCTCTTTTTTCTTTCTTTCTTTCTTTTTTTTTTTGACAGGGCAATGAGGGTTAAGTGACTTGCCCAGTGTCACACAGGTAGTAAGTGTCCAGTGTCTGAGGCTGGATTTGAACTCTGATCCTCCTGAATCCAGGGCTGGTGCTTTATCCACTGTGCCGCCTAGCTGACCCTGGAATATACTTTTTATCTTATCTATCACTTCTTAGAATCCCTGGTTTCCTAGAAAATCTGCTCAAATGACACTTTTTACATGTAGTGTTTACTAGCTCTTTACCCTAATGACTTTATATTTGTGTCAGAGATTTTATACACACACACATTTACGTATGTTTCCCTGATGGATTGCTGCCTCCTTGAGGAAAGAGTTTTTAATTTTTCTTGGAATCTCTTAAACCTAGTAAAATGCTTAGAAAGGTATTTAATAAATATTTATTTAACTTTCAATAAAAGGGAAGAGATTTTAATCTGAGAAGTGTAAGTCAGTGAGTCTTATTTCAGTTTCTGAAAATATTTTTGAAGGCATTATTAAAGGGATGATTAGTAATACTTGAAAAAAGAGGTGGCAATCATAAAGATGCATCATGACTTTATCAATAACAAGTTACATCAGATAATAATGCCTAGATAATAATAGCTATTATTATATAGCACTTACTCTGTGTGCCAGGCACTGACATATAGTAAGTTAATCTAAAACAGATTCAGAATTTTAGTGTATCACAAGCTGGATGAGTTAACAGTAGGATGAGATGGCCAAAAAAACTTTAATGAGTTCTTAAGTGGCACTGATAAGCACAGTGACCAAGATTAAAAAGAGGAAAAGTCCTGCTATACTCGACCAGATCAAATCTAGAGTACTGTATTCAGTTCTAGTTGCCACTTTTCAGAAAAGGCATTGATAATGTAAGTAAGAATCACTGGGATGATAAAGGGCCTCAAGGTCATGGCATTTAAGTATTAGTTCGAGGAAATGGGGATGTTTAACATGTAGTAGAGAAAGCTTTGGCAGAGTATAGCATAGCTTTCTTCAAGTACTTAAAAGGTTTTCACATACAAAAAGGATTAAATTTGCACTGTTTCCCCCACAAGTCAGAAATGGGAGGAATAAGCAGAAGATTTAGGTTTGAAGTTAGCAAAAACGTCTAAGCAATTAGAACTCCACAAAAGTAGAGCTAGCTGCCTTAGAAGGGCAGTAGATAGGGGTGGCTAGGTGGCTCAGTGGATAAAGCACCAGCCCTGGATTCAGGAGGACCTGAGTTCAAATCCGGCCTCAGACACTTGACACTTACTAGTGTGTGGCCCTGGGCAAGTCACTTAACCCCCATTGCCCGGCCAAACAAAACAAAAACAAAAACAAAAAAGAAGGGCAGTGGATTCCCCCCACCAAATGTTTTCAAGGAAAAGCTTGATGACCATTTGTTTGATGAATTGTAAAGCATATTCTAGGAGTAGTGATGCTATTTTGCTACTTGCACAATTTTAGTTCACTTGTTGAATCTATGAAGCTCCTTAGCAAAATAATTCCAGAGAAATACATTTTTCCTACTTATTTTCCCATGAAATCAATACAGTATTGGGGCAGCTAGGTGGAGCAATAGATAAAGCACTGGCCCCAGATTCAGTAGGGACCTGAGTTCAAATCCCACCTCAGACACTTGACATTTAACTAGCTGTGTGACCCTGGGCAAGTCACTTAACCCTCATTGCCCTTAAAAAAAAAATCAATATAGCATCATAATATAAGCTCAATATAAATCATACCTATATCGCTTTTAAAATTTTTAAGTATCATGTAAATATAAGTTATTAGTCATTTTTATTATTATATTATATGCCTTCAAGATGAAAATAATAATCTTGGAAGAACTGAAAATGAGTATGACTGAAGGCAATGGAGAGCAATGTGGTGGGCCAGAGTAGTCCAGCATATAGCCAATGAAAAACTTAAAAGAAAAGGAGCAAAAAAAAAAGTCATCAGGAAAACACAAGAAAGGAAGAGAAGATGTGGTAAAGGAAAGAAGTGACAGGTGGATTGCCAAGGTTTTCTACTATTATCTTTACAATGTCAGAAAAAGGGAGGAAGGCCTCTAGCATGTTGGGTAGATGCTATGTAGCCAATCTTTGGTTGAACATGGATAATACTTGCATAGAACGGTATGGATGTGTTACATTCTATACCGGTGGAGGGGAACATACAAACTGAATACATCACAGATCCATTTGAACACTGGGGTTCAAATACTATGACATAGTAGTTACTAACTTAGATATTGAAAAATGACCCTTCTGGAGAAGTAAAGCCAACAAAAGGTCAGTGAGACATTTTTCTAGTCCAAGACACCATAGGAGTTAGGCAGAAAGGACCTGTAACACCAGGGTAGGAGCCGGCCCAAAGTGTGGCAAGTGTGTCAGTGGTGGGCTTTGGAGGTGGCCACAACAGAGGCTTCTATAACTCTCAGCTCTGACAGTAAGAGGGTCATACAACTGGTCAGAAAGAGATCACAGGGAAGCCTTTCCTGGTGCTGGGCACAGCTGGTGCTGACTGGCAACACTATTACCCAAAGCAATTCCAGGGTGGAGAGGAGTACTTGTGGTCAGTCACAAGGGAGTAGAGAGAAGCACTAGAACCTGTGGCTACTGTAAGGAAGGAGGGGACCTGGTCACAGTTGTGAGAAAATAATTATTAATAATCAATTTCTTGGGGGAACTCAGCAATCAGTTCTTCCTCTCACCCCAGTCAAGTTCTCCTGGAGACTTCATCAAATCGCATCTACTGCAACAAACCCAAGGGAACAAAAGGAATGTAGACAGATTCTTTGGCCTAGATTGCAGGATTGATGGGATTAAATCACACCTAGATAATGGACTCTGGGAGGCAGCTAGGTGGCACAGTGGATAAAGCACAGGCCCTGGATTCAGGAGGACCTGAGTTCAAATCTGCCCTCAGACACTTGACATTTACTAGCTGTGTGACCTTGGGCAAGTCACTTAACCCTCACTGCCCTGCAAACAATTAATTAATTAATTAATTTTAAAAAAAAGATAATGGACTCTTCCCTGAGGGAGGAGCTTAACATTCCTTTCCCTACAGAGTTCAGTGACCTGATATCATCCCTAGAGTTCATTATAGTATAGACTACCTTCAAGTCAGGTCAACCACTTAGATTTAAACAATGCTAACCAATTAGATTTGATGTATAAGATTCATCTATTATCAAAAAGGGATAAAAAATCTGGATAGCTAAGCCATGTTGGGTTCTCTTGGATCTCTGGGACTACTTGGTCTCAGTCTCCCTTGCTCTGACTCTCATGGTCTCCTTGGGGCCACATACTATTTCTCTGGAAGACCACATGGGGTTTTAGGGGAGCTTTTTTCCTGCTTATGCTAACTGGCATGCTAAAGCTCTCTCCCTACCTCCTCTATCATGCTGCCTGGGGCCATGAGAAATTAGGGAGACACGTGGTCAATCCTTTACTGGTATGATATTGATAAATTAATATGTTTATCCAAAACTTGTGTCTATAGTAATTATTTCAATGTCAAACAGTTTCAGGACCAAGAGAATCATTAGTGCTTATAACTGTAGGGGAGCAGGGGCCCTTCCTGGGTAAAGACCAGGGCAAACACCAGGAAAGCAATGACCATAGTTTTCTCCAGATCACTCTACCTTGGATGTACTGAAAACTTGCAGATCCCCCAGAACTGGCTCTAAAAACAGCCACACACACACAAAACCAAAAACTCAAAGCTTGACACAGTGCCTCCCCACTGCCAGGCAAAAAAGAGCCCAACTTTAAAATAAAGTTCAAAGTCAAAGAAATAGGCTGGGAAAATGAGCAAATAACAAAAAAAGAACTTGACCACAAAAGCTGCTACAGTGGCAGGAACGACAAAGACATAAACTGAGAAGAAGACGACAATGTGAAACCAGCTACAACTAAAGCCTCAAAGAAAAATACTAACTGGAGCCAAGGTCAAAAAGAATTCCTGGAAAAGTTAATGAGAGATACAAATGGTAGAGAAAAACTGGGAAAAGAAATGAGAGTGATGCAAGAACATTATGAAAAGAGAATTAACAGCTTAGTAAAAGAGGCACAAAAAATAATGAATAACACCTTAAAAAGCAGAATAAACCAAATGGGAAAAGAGGTACTGAAGAGCTGAAGAAAAGAATTCCTTAAAAAAGCAGAACTGGACAAATAGAAAAAGGGGTACAAAAACTCACTGAAGAAAATAATTCCTTAAAAATTAGAACAGGGGGGCAGCTAGGTGGCATAGTAGATAGAGCACCAGCCCTGGATTCAGGAGGACCTGAGTTCAAATCCAGCCTCAGACACTTTACATTTACTAGCTGTGTGACCCTGGGCAAGTCACTTAACTCCAATTGCCTCACCAAAAAATAAAAAAAATTAGAACAAGCAAGTGAAAGCTAATGACTCCATGAGACATCAAGAAATAGTAAAAGTGAAAAGAAAAAAAAAAAAACAAAAGAAAATGTGAACTATCTCATCCTAAGAGCAACTGATTAAGAATATAGATCAAAGAGAGACAATTTAAGAATTATTTAATTATCTGAAAGCCGGGATCTTAAAGAAAGCCTATACATCATATTTCAAGAAATTATAAAGGACAACTGCCCCAATATCTTAGATCCAAAGGGTCAAATAGAAATTGCAAAGATCCACTGATTATATCCTGAAAAAAATCCCAAAAGGAAAACTTCCAGGAATATTATAGGCAAATTCCAGAGCTCTCAGGTCAAGGAGAAAATACTGCAAGCAATCCAAAAGAAACCATTCAAATATCATGGAGTCACAGTCAGGCAAAGGATCTAGGATTGAAATTAAGAATAACTGACTCAGCAAAACTGAGTATAATCTTTCAGGGGAAAAAATATCCATTTAATTAGAGAGCTTCCAAGTATTCTTTTTTTTGGGGGGGGGCAATGGGGGTTAAGTGACTTGCCCAGGGTCACACACTAGTAAGTGTCATGTGTCTGAAGCTGGCTTTGAACTCAGGTACTCCTGAATCCAGGGCTGGTGCTTTATCCACAGCGCCACCTAGCTGCCCTGCTTTCAAGTATTCTTAATGAAAATCCCAGAGCTGAATAGAAAATCTGACATTCAAATATAAAATTCAAGAGAAGTATAAAAAAAGTGAACATGAAGCAGTAACCAAAAGAAACTCAATAAAGTTAAACTGTTTACATTCTTATATGTAAGATGATATATGTAACTCCTACAAGTTGCTGTTGTTTAGTTGTTTTTCAATCATGTCTGACTCTTTGTGACCCCATTTGGGGTTTTCTTAGCAAAGATATTGCATTCCTCTGCCATTTCCTTTTCTGGATCATTTTACAGACAAGGAAATTGAGGTAAATAGGGTTAAGTGACTTGCCCAGAGTCACACAGCTGGTAAGTGTCTGAGGCTGGAATTGAACTCGTCTTCCTGACTCCAGGCCCAGTACTCTTCCACTGAGCCACCTAAGCTGCCCAAACTCCTAAGAACTTCATCATTATTAGAGCAGTTAGAAGGAATCTACAGAGGACATGAGTGTGAGTCGATTATGTTGGAATGATCTCACCACCAAAACAACAACAAATAATACAAATAAATGAAGGGATGAGAAAGAGGAAAGCAGTAGAAGGAGTAAAGGAGAGATAGAATGGGGAAATTTTCCTCACATAAAGGAAGCTTGCAAGGAATATCTTTAGGAAGGGAAAATGAGGAGAGGAGTGGGAAATGCTTGAAGAACCTCATTCTCTTAGAAATGGTTCAAAGAAGGAAGACTATACACACTCAGATAAAGAAATCTATCTTACCCAATAGTTAAATCTTACCCAATAAGAAGGAAAGGGCGGGGCAGCTAGGTGGCGCAGTAGATAGAGCACCGGCCCTGGAGTCAGGAGGACCTGAGTTCAAATCTGACCTCAGACACTTAACACTTACTGGCTGTGTGACCTTGGGCAAGTCACTTAACCCCAACTGCCTCACCAAAAAAAAAAAGGATATTAGAAGGAAAGGGAATAAGAGATATGGGAGAATGAAGATAGGATGCAGGGAAATTCAGTTAGTAATTTTATCTGTGAATGTAAATAGGATGAACTCACCCATAAAACAGGTGGATAGCAGAATAGATTTAAAAGCAGAACCCAACAATGTGTTGTTTACAGGAAACAAATTTGAAACAGAGAGACATATACAGTGTTAAAATAAAGGGCTACAGCAAAATCTATTATGTTTCAGCTGAAGTATAAAAAGGCAGGGATAGCAATCATGCTCTCAAAAGAAAAGCAAAAACAGATCTAATTGAGAGAGATAATCAGGAAAAAACTTTCTGATAAAGGTACTACAGACAGAAAATGAAATATAAAACATTTTTACAGCAAGTTTCTCTGATAAAGGCTTCATTTCTCAAATATATAGAGAACTGAATCAAATTAATAAAAATAAGAACCACTCGCCAATTTGACAATGGTCAAAGGATATCAAGTTAGTTTTCAGAATAAGACATCAAAGCTATTTATAGTCAAAAGAAAAAAAGCTTTAAATGATTATTGATTAAAGAAATACAAATTAAAGCAACCTAAGATACCAGTTCATACCTATTAAGAAATGACAAATGTAAAAACAAATGTACTAATACACTGTTGGTGGAGTTGTGAACTGGTCCAATCATTCTGGAAAACAATTTGGAACTTAAAGAATTAATTGTTATTTGAGGTTTTTATGACCCCATCTTTTGGCTAGAACCACACGCACTGGCCTGGGGATCCACAAACTGCACGGTGCTCCACCCACTGGTTGTAGCTGTCGCCATGGCGCTGACACTTCACGTTATTGCCACTCGCTGATGCCTACATGGGCCTGGCAAAATTATAATGATTGGAAGCCCAGTGAGGGCAGTCATGTGACTGTCACAGCGGCCAGCCAATTGGCTGGGGGCTGTGTGTGGTCAGCCTGGGGTCTGCTGGGAAGAAGGGAGGTTTTTCACCATTCTAGCTTGAAGCTGTGTTAAGGGCTAAAATTCTAGCTAGTCTGTCTAAAATATCTAATGAGTGGTCGCCAATAAATTATAAGCTTTAGCAAGAGTTAGGCTTTTAAGCATTTATTAAGGAAAACAAGAATTTGGTAAAGAGAGAGAGAAAGGCCTAGATTTCTATCTATTAAAGGGAGAGCACATTTTTAGCTCCCTTCTCCGCCAGCGTCCCCAGGCAAGAGAGCGAGACTGAGCGCCAGTCTCTTCCTTCCTCCTCCCACTAGTCCGCGTCACTTCCTGACTCCTGGTCTTGCCCTCAAAGACCTTCCCTTCATGGGCAGAACTCTTCTACAGTAAGTATCCAGCAGGTGGCGTTATTCCAATCGTTACAGCTGGAAGGTGACAGGATGCTGCTGTGTGTTCTCAGCTGATTCCTGGGCGGTGGTGTGATTCAGGTTGTATTACTTCCCTTTACCCATTTTATTTCCTTTCCTTTAATCCTACGTATCCTGTTTGTGTGTTTTTTAAGTTCATTCTTGTTAAATAAATTCTGCTCTGTTTTGAGGGAGGCCGTCAGTCTCCTTCCTTGCCCCAATATTGCAGCGAGCTGCCTAGCTAACACTCCCCAATTAAAAATTGGTGCCTACATAACTATGTCCAAAGGGAAATAAAACTTATCAACTTTTGATACCACTACTAGGTCTGTATTCCAAAGAGATCAAAGAAAAAGGAAAGTTACCTATATATACAAAGAATATTTACAGCAGCTCTTTTTGTGAGGGCAAAGAATTGGAAATTAAGGAGATGCTCAACAATTGGGGAAATGGTCAAACAAGTCTTGGCATATGATTGTGACAGAATACTACTGTTCTATAAGAAATGACAAGTAAGGGGCAGCTAGATGGCACAGTGGTTAAAGCACTGGCCCTGGATTCAGGAGTACCTGAGTTCAAATCTGACCTCAGACACTGAACACTTACTAGCTGTGTGACCCTGGGCAAGTCACTTAACCCCCATTGCCCTGCAAAAAAAAAAAAAAGAAATGACAAGTAAAGAGGTTTCAGAAAAAAAAAAAAAACATGGCAAGGTCTAGATGAACTGATACAAAATGAAGTGAGAAGAACCAGGAGATTACCGTGCACAGTAACAGCAATGTTGTAATGATGACCACTGTGAAAGACTTGACTACTCTGATGATACAGTGATACAAGACAATTCCAAATGACTCATGATAAAAAAATGCTATCCACCTCCTGAGAGAGAACTAATGAATTATGAGTACAAACCAAAGTATGATGTTCTCCCTTTTTTTTTTCATTTTCTTTGTGATATGTCTAATATGGAAATATTTTGCATGATTTTACATACATAATTAATTGATATTTTCCTTGTCTTCTCAATGTGTGGGAGGGAGAACATTTAAAACTCAAGATTTTAAAAGAATGCAAAAATAAATAAGAAGTTATAAAAAATAAAATAAACAATATATTCCGGCTACTACATTTATATAATTATGAAGTATTCTGAGTAAGAACTAGTCAAATACTTACCAACAGCAAGCAGTGGCTGATACTGTTTTATATTTTTTGTGGTAAGCGGTGGGCACATACGGATGGCAAACTGTGGCAAAGGAAGTCCTGAAAGAAGTCCTGTGAGCAGAAATTTCAAATGTACTTCCTGCAAGGTAGGGCCTCTTAGGTGCTCTTCTCCAGCAATTGTACTTTGCCCTGATTTACAATCAAAACAGCAGCCTATTAATTATAAGCAAATCTGATCTAAAAAAAAAAATTACTTAAAAAAAAATACTTTAACTTGCCAATAAAATAAATTTTATGTTCCAGAAAGAAAATGGCATTTCAAAGAGGTAAACTTGGACCCTTCAAAAGTTATGCAGGACACTGGAGATTCTAGATAGGGAAGCCATTTCGCTCCTTGCCTACATGACTGACCACCTTGTGTAGCTTCATCTATAAAATGAATGGGTTAATCCAATGATCTTTAACTTCCCAACCAGGGTTTTGTGACTTTTTAAGACTTTTTCCACTCATGCCTTCAGTCAAGGTTATGTCTCTTGGCAATGAGCACTGAGGTCAGGCAGCGGATAGGATTAAGGGGCTGATAAGTGATACAGATGACTGTCAATTCACATCTACAGGCTTGTGTTTAGAACTAGGAGCCACATTTTAGAAAAGACATTGATAAATTAGTCAAGAAGGACCAGCAGGGTAAAGGATTTCAAGATTATTCAAGGATCAAATGAAGGAAATGAAGATGTTTAGCCTAGAGAACAATGAAGAAAGGTATCAGTGCAAGAGAAAAGAAATTGCGATAAAATAACAGATAGCAGTAGAAATAGCTGGGATAAAATGCTAGTCTTTGTGAAGCTACTATATACATTTAAGAATAATGGTAGGGGCAGCTAGGTGGCACAGTGGATAGAGCACTGGCCCTGGATTCAGGAGTACCTGAGTTCAAATCCAGCCTCAGACACTTAACACTTACTAGCTGTGTGACCCTGGGCAAGCCACTTAACCCCAACTACCTCACCAAAATAATAATAATAATAATAATAATAATAATAATAATAATAATAATAATAATAATAATAATAATAATAATAGAAAAGTAGTTAATTTAAAATATAGTCAACTTTTTAAAGTGCCCCCTCAATCTATCAAACAGATAATAGCAGGTGGTAATGAAAATACTTATTTTAGTCCTTGTATCCCCAATTGCCTAGGATATATTAGTTACTTTCTGTTTCTTGAATTGTTTACAATTTAAAATTTTACAATGAGGCATTTCTTTACATAGTATATTAAAGATATCACTGTTATCAGAGTTTTAAAAGACACCAGTTCCAACTACATTATAAATATTTCAATTATCAAGTCAACCAAAAATCAGAAACTATAAGATAAAAAACCCTCCCTCACAAAAAATTGTGGGCAGTTAAAAACAAAAAAACCTACTGTATCTTTACAGTAAGGTGTAAAAAATATGGTGATCACAAATTACTCCCATATCAAAACCTGAAGGTCAACTTAAAAAAACAAAACAAACAACAACAACAACAAAACCAAGAGGTATTGGCAATCTGGCAGAGAAATCTTTATGTAATGAAAAAAAAAATTCTAATTCCAACCCAAGAATTAGAAAATAGAGAATAAATATGTTAGCATAAAATGAAAAATGAGAGACATCTTGTATATATCCCTAGGTATTCCCAGCACAGAATTCAACTCTTTTCAGACACTAGGGAACTTTCCTCTATCCTTCCTTCATTAAAGGATTTGCACTTAAGCATATCATAGTGGTTTACATCTTAATGGTCTTTATTGGATGAGCATAAATCAGTCCAATGCTTTTAATTGGATAACAAGAAAATGCTTTCCATTATCACAGAGTACACACCACAGTGCAAATTAAAGGTTTAATTAAAAGTTATAATTAAAATGTTTAAAGTAACAAAGCCTCTCTTAATTAATGCTTTTAAATCAATTGTATTGTCAAGAATTGCTACATAATTTGTACTATTTTGTCCCTTTAAAAACAATACTTTGCATTGTTTTGATACCCAAATCCTATAAATGTCTGAATGAAAAAACTAAACTGCATTATAATAGTGGGTTTATGATATATGTATTTATTCATTCATTTATTTATTTAGAAAGGACAATTTACTCTGAAAACCGGTTTATGTTACATTCAATTCAACATTTATTTAGTAGCTATTCTGAGCAAAGTACCAGGCTAAGGGTTTATAATCTAACAAGAAGTTTAAGTCTTATATTTAAAAAAAAATTATTAAAAAATTGAAAAAATATGATCAGAGGCACAAAAGAGAAATAAAAGTTTCATAGGGATCTGAAAAGAAGTAGCTTCTGGCTATGGGTGGACGTCTGACAGTTAACAGAGGGGTTAAAATCAATCCAGGAGGACTGATACCAGGGTGTGCAGGCAAGAAAGCTCAGGGCATAGTGAGAATGTTGAGCCTTCTAACATGGGTGCAGCCTGACTTTCAGGAGGAGAATAGCAGGAAACAGGGAGAGAAATCCAGGTTAGGACTAGATCCACGGCAGGCTAAAAAGTACTGGATATGTTTGTTAAGGAAACCCAGCAAACAGGTTAATGTGGGCTTGAACTAAGGAAGTAGTGATGGAAAGGAGGGAAGAGAGAAGATATCCACAGCAGAGATCAAGTCAGCAGGAATTGGAAACTAACTCAATATGAAGGCTGAGGGGGAGGGAAGAATCAAAGATGATTCCAAAGATTCTGGTCTAGGAAATTAGAAGAAGGTGTAATTAAGGTGATAAAAACTGATCACTAATAAAAACAGAAATGACAGGATAAGGTTTTAGGGATGTGAATTCTCCATACCATGCCAAGTATGACTAAACTTTCCAATAATGGATAGTACTATTGGAATGAAATTAGAAAAAATACAAAATGTAGCGAGTAAGAATGGTCCAATTCCCAAACACTCACATGGTTATAATGGGGGAAAAGCTCTTAGTACATAACTTTACCCCACTTGCAGTTGGAGCCTCCCAATTAAGCATATAACTGTCTACAAAATTTATGTTTGCATATTAGAAAAGACTGTCTCCCTTTTCTGATTCTTTATCCCTAAGGCCTTATATGGTTTAAAAAAATATTGATTTATTCATTCTGCCCCCCCCACATAATCCACCCAGAAACACACACACACACACACACACAGAGTGAAGGCAGGGCATCCATATCAAATGAGGAAAACTGAGGTCCAAAAAGGTGAAAAGGTTTGCCTAACATCCCACAACTAGTCAAAAGACTAACAGAAGAGGAACTAGAGACTAATTTGTTGGATTCCCAACTGTGCTATATATTATCATGTTGCTTCTCAATAATGAGCTTCAATTCCAACAAATCAAATTCCATTTTATGACAATGTAGGTATTTTCTAATTTAAACATTTTATAGCTCAATTACATATTAAACATGAAACCCTTCTACATATTAGTTCTCCGATTTCTAATCTTAATTTTATAAATAATTGTACATCAGTGGCTATGCTGACTTTCTTTCACAAATCTCAGCCCAAAATAAAGTTAGGGGGGAAAAACCAAAAACTTACCAATCATATTATCTAAAGAAAGGTCTGGAAGTTTATTCTGTAATGCTCCTACAGGAATTCCACAGAAAGATATTGGTGAATATAAAGGTGATGTACCTGAACTGCTGCAAAGAAAGAGTTGGTACAATTTACAAAGCTCAAAATAACTTGAAACTCATATTATATATAGTAACAAACTATTAATTTGAGATTATGGCCCTAATATTATTTTTTGTGATTCTTTTCCCACAGTATTTGCCCATTTTACCCATAAAATATCTCCAAATCTTAATTTGTTTTTCATTTTTCCCACTGATTACTTGTATTTTATGAACCATGTAGTGGTAGTGGTAATACTACTACTTGAAGAAACAACAATAATGTTAAAAGGCTATGCAAGTCTAAGAATTACGTTACCTGTTACGAAAGTTTCTATAAGAAACAGTAGACTTCAATTCCCATATCATGACTCTCCCATCACTCACAATGAGAGCAGCAGAATTTTCATTAACAGGACAACACACCATACTGAATGGACGGACAGTTTTGGTCACTCTAATTGCATCACACTGGCTTCGCAAATCATAGGTCAGCTCCTGAACTGGGTCTGGATCTTTATGTAAAAGAATTGCTAACATTATTCCAGAAATAAAAAATTTCAATCCTATATCAACAGAAGCAGTAATATGACCATTTTTTAAAAAATCTAGGGGCAGCTAGGTGGCGCAGTGGATAAAGCACCAGCCTTGGATTCAGGAGTACCTGAGTTTGGGTCTGGCCTCAGACACTTGACTTACTGGCTGTGTGACCCTGGGCAAGTCACTTAACCCCCCTTGCCCAGCAAAAAAAAAAAAATCTATTCCACAAAACCTACAATTTTTTAGTAACTTTATCACAGAAAGATCATTCAATTCCTAGAGAAGACAAAGATCATACCCTAGTATATATAGCAAATTTAAGTTCTGAAATAATAACTTGAATCAAAATCTTTTAACTTTTTTTTAAGGCATTTCCATGACACATGACCAAATAATAGTATGTAGTGATTAGTTCATTACTTCAAGAATGTAACTCCTCTAAGCCTTAGTCAGTGATTTCAAGAAATGCTATGGCTGAAAAGTTAACTGCCAGGCAGCCAGCTTGCTGATAACACTACCATAAGCTTAAACCTAAATCCTTTTCAATCCTTTGCCAATGTAGTGAGGCCAGGCTGGGCTTGGGATCCACTAGTAGTCTCATCAGGACCTGGGCCCACACACATCATCATCGGTCATCAGAAGAGTCTTTTAATGGAAAAACTGCATCTCATATATTTTTCCACTCTGCACTGTCATAAATATAAGAACTTATCAGACTTAATTTCTTTCCTGCCCCCCAAATTCTGCTAACAATAAATTCTATTTTGCAACAACAGAATTAACAATCATTTGCCTTTGTCTCTTATGCACCTAGGTCACTCTCAAATGGAAATGTCTTTAAAGGAAGTCTAAGAGCAGAGAGTGTAGAGTGGGTAAAATTAGAGTAATGTTCAAATATAAATATGCATACAGTAACATTACCTGACTCTTCATTTGAATTCCCAAAAATAGCATTATAAGATCTTCGAACTCTTAAAGTTATGCAACCATTTTCATGTAGGCAAAATAAGCCATCACGCTGAAAGCAGGGGATTACCTACAGGAAATTTAACATTTATTTCTCAAAGCCAGTGATTTAACATAGCATTTTAGATACTGTGATGTTTATGATAAAAACAAGTAGGTGGCAAAGTGGCTAGATCTCTGCACCTGGAGTCAGAAAAACCTCAAGTTCAAATCCTGCCTCAGACACTTATTAGCTACAGGACTCTAGGCAAGTCACTTAACCTGTATCTGCCTCACTTTCTTCAACTATAAAATAGAGATAACAAAAGAACCTAATTCCCAGAACTGTTGTGAAGATAAAATAAAACTTATCAAACCTTAAAGAACCATATAAATGCTTTATTATATTATTTTATTATATCAGCTATTATTTATGCTAAATGGATCAACCAAGAAAAAGTTCAAGTTTTTAATATATAAGTGTAAAATTCATTCAAGCCACATATATATGCATATGTTTATGTTAATATATTTATATTCTTCAGCATGGGAAATTTCCAGTGTGATAATGGTCTCCATAATCAAAGACCCTAACTGAACTGTGCTTAGCAGATAAATAGGAGGAAATCATTTGAGGCAGAAAGAGGTTAAATGATTTGTCCAGGGTCCAAGAGTTAATAAGTAGCAGAGACTGTATCTGAATGCAAAAGCTTCCTAAGTCCATGTGTTTAATTAACACCACTTAAATAACTCAGTGTTCCCAGAAAACTTTTGGTTATTTCAGTAGCAATATAAACTCACTAAGAATTGGAAAGAATAGGAAAAACAAAATAACATACTTGGTTAAATTAAACAATTAAATTTGCCCAGAAGAAAAAAGACAGGAGAGACAAAGTGCAGAGTTTTTAGTCCAGAAGATCTGGATTCATCACTTCTGTGACACATATTAATTAGATTTATAGCTCTGGTCAAGTCACTTAAACTTAATGTGCTTCAAATAATTCCCTAGGAATTCTCTACTAAGTTAGAGATGAGTGAGAGGAATTCCCCATCTGATAAAGTCACATTTATGTATCATATTTACAGTACACATAGCGTACAGTCAATGGATGTTTGTTGAATTAGAAATTAAGCAAAAAACACTTAATGGCATTTCCGTCACAAAATACATATTTTTATCTTTTAAATATTAATTTTAATGAAAAGAAAAAAACTGAATAATGTATAATGACTCAGCTTGCTCTGTACCCCCTTTAGACAGTGGACTATGGGTATGGAATATTACATAATCTGTCTGACAATGAGTTAATGGTTTTTCTGAATTGCTTTCCCTCCTCTCTCCAATCTATCTAAACTTATTTGCCAAAGTGTCTGAAGCACAGTAGGTCTGGTGATGTCACCCCTTTACTCCAAAAGCTCCCACAGTTACCCTCGGCCTGTGTTTGACAACGCAGTTCTTCACAACCTGGCATCTTCCTACCTCTCCAATCTTCTTAAAACTTTCCTCCTCTCTATTCACTCGACAATCTAGCTACAAGAACTTAATTGCTGTTTCTCTTGCCTAACCCTCTACCTCCTTCCTCATTTTTTTTCAGTGACTGTGTCTCTTGCCTGGTTGCTCTCTCTCACCTTGCACCTATGAGTTTCCCTGGCTTTTTAGAAGACTGAGCTCAAACGCTACCTCCTGTAAGAGGTTCTGTCCCAATGCTTTTGAGACTACTTTCCACTGACTCTGTAGGTATCTTGTACGTATCTCTTCATTTATGTGTTGTTTCAATGGGAACAAGAGCCTCTAGAGGGCAGCAGGGACTAGTGCTAGTGCTAGCATAGGGCCTGACACATGATGAGTGCTTAATAACCTTTTTTTTTGACTCACCAATTTATAAGACAGTTTGCTCAGAAGGAAAGGGAAAAAAACTCTATTCAGAAAAGATGATGATGTAAAAATAGATACTGACTTTTAAAAGATAAAAATATTAATTTTTTAAAAATTTAACAGATTAAAAATAGTGGTTTCATGTAAAACTATAGAAAATAAATTGCAAACTAGAATGGATACCTGTAGAAATGGTACTCCTGTTCTCTCTATTGCAATTACACCAACTGTCTGGTTTACTTCAAGGTCAAGGATTAGAATTTCTCTCGGATAAAGCAACAACATGTGATTCCTTTTGGAAGGTAAGTATGACAACTGAAGACAATCATTGAGTGTCACAGATTCGGCACTGAAAAATAAAACATTCACATTGAACATATTACCATGACCTAAAGGTTTAGTTTAAACTGAAAAAACTGAAAATTTTAATTTCATATTCTTGTCATATAAACCATGAGTTAGAAATTATATTCCTGAAATGGCCAGCATGGGTCTGCATCCAATGCTACAAACGTTACAGCATGTCAAAAAAGTCAAGTTAATCACTAATGTATTGCACTTCAATTCAGGGTGCAACTTCCTGTATTTCTACAATGAGCTACTTTTTAACAAGTTTAAAAGTACTGTGGTGTTATGAGATAACAAATACAAGAAAAAATATACTAATGGTATTCACAAAATTCAGCTTTATACTATTTTATAATTTGACAAATTAGGCGACTATACCACACACACACACACACACACACACACACACACACACACACACACACACACAGAGGCAGGCACGCACACACAAAATATTTCCTATCAGAGAGGCTATAGTAAATATATAAAATTTCCCAAAATGGAAACAAAAGACTTGGCTCTACTATTATAGCAGCTATTATTGTTGGTAAAGGTAAAGTGAGGTTAGACAACTCACTCTACCTTTTGCCAGTTTCAACTGTAAAAATGAGGTTGTACAAAACTATAAGACTTTTCAAAAAATGTTTATTTTTGCCATTTGTCACAAAAGGAATGACTATATGAAGACTATGGAATTTAACTAAAGGCTCTCTAAACCATAAAATGCATCTTAATCATTGATAAGTAACATATCTTTAGATGGGGGCAGCCAGATGGCACAGTGGATAGAGCACCGGCCCTGGATTCAGGAGGACCCGAGTTCAAATTTGGCCCCAGACACTTGACACTTACTAGCTGTGTGACCCTGGGCAAATCACTTAACCCTCACTGCCCCGCAAAAAAAAAAAGAAAGAAAAAGAAAAAAGAAAAAAAGAATATCTTTAGATGAAATGTTCTCATGAATGGATGCCATAACTTTAAGTACTGTATCATATGCTTTTTATAAAATGATTTCTATAAATATCTGCAAAATTCAATGTTAAGATCCATTATTTAATTTGAGTTACATATTAAAGTATTTCAAATGTATAACATGAACTTAATTTGGCAACTTCTACAGGTGACAGACTTTTACAGTTAGAAAGCTCATTATTTTTCATTCTACAGATAAGGAAAAAAAAAGGGCCAGAGTGGTTATTATTCAAGGTAACCAAGTTCAACAGTGATTGATAAGGCAGATAACAGAATAGTACGTTTGTATTTCTAGAGGTCTTTTTACTTCACCATGCTACTTTGCACTATTCTGCAGATTCTGTGAAATCCATTACCATGATAATACAAAAATACATGCCCTATTTAGGTGAGAAAGATTTAGTGATGTAATTATGCTATCAAATAAGCCAGCCACTGCACTGCCTACTGGGGATAGAGCCATAAATGAAATAGTGCCTGTCTTCAAGAAGGCTACATCCTCTCAGGTGTGACAATATACACACAGAAAGATACAAGCACACATAAAGATATCATATACAAAATAAATACAAAGGAATTAGGGGAGAAGAATATTTGAAGCTGTGGGAAAAGCAGAAAAAGGCAATCAGAAGGCAGTTTTCAAGCTTGAGATGAACTGTGTATAAAACCAGGGCCATGAGGCAGAGAAGAGGAGAAACTGCAATTGTATAGTGGGAGCCCGAGTGTAAGAATGTGATCTATGACTCCAGGGTTAACGTAAACTACCTTGAATGAAGTAAACTACCTTGAATGAATATAAACAACAAAAGCAGCTCTATCCCACAAGAAAACTTTGACATGACCCTGGACCACCCCCGGCCAAATACCTTCTTTGTTCTGTTTCTATATAATATTGGACCTGTCCTAAGGAGGGGGTGCAAGGATCCATTACTCTGTCCTGCTGCTGCCCTGCTCAGTTGGTCACATGAGTAAGCTCTGTTAAATTTCCTCAATTAACCCAATAAACTCTAATAAACCTACATATATATATATATATATATATATATATATATCCCCACATTGGCACAGACTGCCCTTCTTTCTTCAGTATCTCTTGAGAGGGTCTGCCACCCTACAATTGGCATAATCAGGGGAGAACAGGTCTATATCCTTACAAATGATATAGTTGGCAGGATGTGCCAACAGCAGTACAGCATGAACTTTACAGCAATTCAGGCATGAAGGACAGTCAGTGAAAAAGCCCAGAGACAAGACAAGAAGTACTACATATGAGAAACAGCAAGAAAGCTAGTTTGGATTGTGTGAAGGGGAGTCATGTATAATTAGGATGGAATAGCAGATTATAGCTAGGTTATGAAGGGTTTCAAATACCAGAGGAGTTTGTATTTGATCCAAGAGGTACACAGAACTACCTTCCAAATATATGAATATTTATCTCTATGTAATGAACCCAAAATAGTCTTCAGAAACCTCATTCCATCTCTTTTACCTCAAAATTAAAGTGTAAACTTTGGGTAAAAGGATGGAATCATGGAATAAACAGATCCCTCAAAGTTCACTGTAATATATTTTAATGTCTTATGCTTCATCTTCTTCATGAATGAGACATCATTCATCACTAAAACATATTCTGGATAAAAATACAAAAGAGAAAAACATATAGCTATTCCCTTGTTGATTCAAAATTCAAAATAAAAAAATGAAAATGGGCGGAGAAAAAGGAAGAAAATCAGTGCTCACTACTAAAAAGAAAACTTTTGATTGGATCTTGCTACTAAATAAACACAGAGCTTACTTAGGTTTCTCTTGAGTGATCAATATTTTCACTTTATTGAGAGCCTTCTTGGCACCTGTGGCTGCCACTGCCTTGTTATGAGCTGGGCTTGAATGTGGACTGGATATGTAAACTTTTTTTCCTGAGCTGGCAGGAGCTTTGGATGGAGAGAAGTCTGAGATGAATACAATCCCCTCACTGGTGAGTACTGCATTAAAAAAAGGAAAAGGGGTCATTAAGGTTAACCAGTTTTATCAGAGCTTTATTCCAATATAATGCTGAAAGGGAAGCAATGATAAGTTTAATAATACAGTTCTATTGGTATATCATATTTCAGAACAAAAGTATCATCTAGCAATTAAAGAGAAGTGAACATTTTATTACAAAATTCAGAGGCCAATGCGATCAGCTCTAATAAATCTTTTCTTCATATTAAAAAGATACTGGGGCAGCTAGGTGGCGCAGTGGATAAAGCACCAGCCCTGGATTCAGGAGGACCTGAGTTCAAATCTAGCCTCAGACACTTGACACTTAGTAGCTGTGTGACCCTGGGCAAGTCACTTAACCCTCATTGCCCTGCCAAAAAAAAAGAAAGATACTAAAGGTTTATTGGCAGAATAAAGACTTCCTGATTTCCCAATTCCCACCCTTAAACAGATGTATTTTTCCTCCTCTGAACCTTTTCATTTGTAGCTCTCTTAAAGCATCTCTCACCTCATAATGTGTACTACTGCCTCTAGTTCTCTATGGACTTGCCTCATCTCCCAAGATTATAAGCTCTGTGAGGCTATACCCTCTTTGTATACCCCTCAGAAGCCAGGAGAGAACATAATAAGTAATATAAGTAATATTTTCCTGAATTTGAATGAGTACTAAACAAGTATTGGTTTTTGCAAATTAGTATAGCACAGTGATTTTCATTATAATTTCCTTATTATATTTCCTAACCTCAAAATAAAGTAATATTTTAGAATCTAAACTACATACAGAAGAGATTTCAATATTTTATATATTCCATACAAAAACTAACAATTTGATTTGGTGATAATAAATATTTAATTGTAATGATGAATTGAAGCCTAAATACATATCCTTTTTATTTTAAAGCAGCATTTTTGTCCCTTAGTATTTACTTTATTTTTGAGGGGGAGGGGAACAAATAAAATACATACCCACACACACATATAATGATATACTAGCTTAAGGCTACTTCAAAAAAGAAAATAACAGAAAAATTATTGCATTCCATAGTCAAAGTTTTCTGGTTTAAACAAACAGACAAACAAAAAGTTCCTTAGCTACCACTTAAGCAGAAAATTAAGTAAATTTTCAAAAGGACAATAATGGTAATAGGTTATATATGAAAAGCATTCCTCAAAACCTGAAAATCTAAGTCAACCCATACACTGATTCAAGTTACTACAGATCCCAAAATAAACATCAGCTTCATAGTTTATAATATTCCATTCTGTGTCCTCCAAATCCAGAGGGAAATATTCTACATGACTACATTTTCAGTAAAACTCAGTCTTAAGCATCTTCGATAAACAGTTAAAGTAATGAGTACAATTAAAGTATGGTGGAAAATTATTTGGGTTTATACTCTTTCTTACATACAATTGTTTACCAACTCAAAGCTAGGGGTATAAATGGGTAGGATAAAAGTTGCAAGAATTCAATTTAAATACAGCTATTAAGACCAAATGAAACCACTGACTCAGCTCTTCCTAAGCCATGAAAAATGAACTTAATTAAGTCTGAATTGGAAATACTGGTATAAACACTATCTCAAATTGATAATTACAATCTTCTTTCTTTGGGTATTTTATTTCTAACACAAATTTTCAACACAGTGCCAATGTGGCCCAATATTTTTTATCAGTAGCTCTTAAAATACTGCATATCAGCACAAGGTTGTAATTCAACAAACAAAAGCTTGAAATTAAAAAGCAGAGTTGCCCACTGCTTTAAAGTATGGTCATAGATTTTTTTCCCAAAAAACTGTTTCTGTCATTTTAAGAATAACATCAGAATTTCAAGTTCAATATTTTATAAAGATATTTTCTTAATCCTTTGTTACAATTTAATATAACTCACAAGTTAAATGTGAAGGATCAAAGGGGTCGAAGGAAAAAGAAAGTATGTTTTCTGCATAACTCTTCTTCCAAAGTTTGGTGCCAGTGTCTGCATTCCATAGCACAATGTAGTTGGGTGGATGAATAGCAAGTAGCAAATCTCGGGAAGCATCCTGATTCCATAACCATTGCATGTCTGTAGGTATCACATACAAGAAGAAAAATGTCTGAATAAATGACATTTAAATTATTTTAAGAAGCATGGTGGCACGATGGACAGAGAACTCGCCTTGAAGAGAAGATCCAGGTTCAAGTCCTGCCTCTGACCAATAATGGCTGTGTGACTTGGAACAAATCATTGACACTACCAAAGCAATGCTTAAAGACCTTAAGTATAAACCACATGCTGATTTGCATTAGTGTAAGGAGTTTCCTAAATCAATGAAATAATAGGTTCAGACCCAAAAAAGGATTATTTTTCTAATTTGTCTATAACATCTGGTTTTATGTAGAATCTTTACAATCTCACCAAAAATCAAATGTCAAGCTTATTAGAATTAAAAATGTAAAGTTAACTTATAATAAACAGAAATTCATGCTAAAGACTTAATCCAAATTTAACATGTCAAGACTTCCATAAGTTGGTGTCAATACCTTCCTGGTATTGTACAGCCATCTAATTTCTTTCTTCCTATAACACGTTCGAGGGCTATGCTTTCTCTATTTTCATGTAGGTTCACTTCAATAAACTAGATAAAGGCATAAGCACAGAAAAACCACAAAATCAAAAATTATTAGTTGAATAAATGCTATTATATTGCCAAGTTAGGTAACCTGATGACAACAGTTAAACCTACCCTCCATTAAAGGAAGTAATGGTGCATAATTCAAATCAGCAAATGATTCCAACTCCTGTACAAATGATTTCAGAATAGAATGCTATAATATTAGCACTGCAGGGGTTGTTAAACTTTACAACATCCAATTATAAAACTGGAAGAGTCCTTAGAGCTCATCTTGTCCAATCATCCACATTTGATTGATGGGGAAACTGAGGACCAGAAAGAAGATATATCATAGGATCTTTGTATCAAACACTTCTCATAAGGGTCTGATTATATGAGATAGACAACTAAAAGCTGTTCCCCAGTAAATAAGCAAAGGATACAGTTTTCCACCAAAAGAAAAAAAAAGGAAAACCATCAACAATCATATAAAAAATATTCACCAAATCACTAATAATAAGTATATACAAATCCAAACAACCCTGAGGTTTCACCAGATATCCAGCAAATTGGCAAAGCTGAGAAAAAATGGAAATTGTTGATCTTGGAGTATTTGTGGAAAGATAAGATAATTAACGCATTTTTTTTCTGGAAAGCAATTTGGAATTATACAAAGAAAGTGACTTAAAATTTCCATCCCTTTGACTCAAAGATTCCCCTGCTATGCTCCTCCAAAGATGTCACAGGATAAAAGAAAGGCTCCACAAACAATAAAATATTTATTGTAGCACATTAGATGATAGCAAAGAACTGAAAACCAAATAAATAACTACTGATGAAGGGAATGGTGAAATAAACTGTGGTACGTTCATGTAATAGAATGTTACAGTAATCTAAGAAACTATGAACAATTAATACAGAGGAGCATGGATACACCTATAAGAACTGATGTAAAGGGAAGATGAATAGAGTCACAGTGACTACAACAATGTAAATGGAAAGAACAGCCACAATAAAACAATTCACACTGTAGGATGAAAAATTCTATCATGAGAAAATTTATATACAACAAACACAAACTTTTCTTACTTACCCTGAATAGGTTTGTTGTGTTCTTGTATTTCACATCGAGCTACTCCAGTTGCTACATCCCAAACAATGATCTTACCATTGATGTCAGCAGAAGCTAAGCGTAAAGAATATGGGGAACCAATATTATGGTGGTAATTTTCTTTGGCCCATTTAACCTAGTGTCAAGAACAAATCAAATCAGCATCACATTTATGTACTGAATTATACACAATATTCACTGAAAAATCGACCAGCTCAGAAAACAAATTTAGACTGTAAAACAATTATTTATTAAAGATGAACACAAAGATGAAATCTCTTTAAAGAAATATGCTTTTATTATTATTATGATTATTTTTTGGTGCGGCAATTGGGGTTAAATGACTTGCCCAGGGTCACACAGCTAGTGAGTGTCAAGTGTCTGAGGCCGGATTTGAACTCGGTCCTCCTGACTCCAGGGCCGGTGCTCTATCCACTGTGCCACCTAGCTGCCCCTAATATGTTTTTATTATTGATATCATTTTATTCTTTTACTCAAAAGATAAAATCCTTAATAGAAGTATTGAACTGTACATAGGAATAAATCAAGTTGAAGTTTACCCAAATTCAAGTTTAATTTGGTAACTGTTTTATGAAAGATGGGAATTCTGTGATGTTATAAAGGTTTCAAAAAAGAATGAATGTTCAGATATCTAGAAAAAATGGGTTAATACAGAACAATTATTTCCCCAGAGTAAAATCCTAGTTGTCTGTATAACTAACACTAAAATTGACTTCAACCAGTCTATTAACTATAACAAGGGTTTATAAATTTTAAAATGCTAAATTAAAGTATCGTAGATAGACTGCACACTGGAGAATAGCAAGCAAAGTGCTGAGGCCCAAATGCATCCTTCAGCCAGATATTCTTTGCAAATCAGTATTTTCTATTGTTCTCATACACTATTAAATAAGAACCTCAAGACTAACTTCTAGTTTTAAAATGTTTTTGAAATTAAAATATGTGCTGCCATGAAACAGTATTATACTGGTAGTATATTAGGGGGAGGGAGGTGGTGGGGGGAGCATAATGCAAAAACAGTTGAGGAACCAGAAGAATTATTGCTTTCGATCCTCTTTGAAACAGCATGGAGTCTAACTCATCAAGGACTGTCATTTCACTCAACTCAGATTAACATTAAATCAATTAAACACTTTGAAATGATAGGGTGCCCCACAGGCAAGAATATTATGAATTCAAACAGATTAATATTGTATACAATATAATGAGAGTACGATGATAAAAATACCTATGACTTTAAGGAACACAAACAAACCATGCTATGTATTGAAATCATCTTGAAGTTTGACTTACCTTCACAACATTAGCTTTATGCCTTTCTAAAACTTGAAGAGTCTGGGCAGTATTAGAATCAATTACAAGCACAAGTGAATGACATCCATAAGCAATTAAACCTTGCCAGCCCCTAGCAAATCAAAAGAGAAAAAAAAATAATGGAGCTCACTGAGCATAGGGACTATGTTTTTGCCTTTCTTTGTATTCCCAATGCTTCGCACTTTATAAATGCTTGCTGACTGACTGGCTGACAGACAACTTCTGAGATTACTAGAATTAAAGCTTAAACAAAAACAAAAAAGTGACATAGGAAAAAGAGCAAAACTAAGAAAATTGTTTATGGAATTGGTCTACCTCCTCTGAAGAACAAGCACCTAAAAAATGTTAACAAAAATAAAATTTCTACTATCTTTAACAATATTCAATGTCATTTAAAATAAAACCACTGCTAACTCCTATGTCAACCTTAAAAAAGAGTACTCAACTAAAAACATGCTACAAGAATTTATAGACCACTATCTGTCCTATACCTTCCAGTGATGTGCTGGTATCAAGGACAATGGGATCTGAAAGAAGTCTGACCCCTCCATACAATGTTCCCAGGATCAGTAACTACTCATGATTTTGCCAACGTCAATTTAAAAAATTGCTAGATTGTCATTTACAAAAATAAATGCCTTGCTATGGAATGATACCAGGTCCATATTGGGCAAACCTCATGGAATCTTGGTAGAAAGAACGTCAGCAGTCATTTCTTTCTTTCAACCCATACTTGAGCAAGCATCTTTTTAATAAGTCTGCTTAAAGACTTTCTGTGAAAGGGAACCTCACTGCGTACTTTGTTTCTTTGTTGCCTTTCAGTCATGTCCAACTCTTCATGACCTCATTTAGGGTTTTCTTGGCAAAGATACTGAAGTTTGCCATTTCATTCTCTAGCTCATTGTGCAAATGAAGAACTACGGTTAATAGGGTTAAGTGACTTGTCCAAGGTCACAGCTACTAAGCAGCTGGGGCTTAATGACTTTGTCTAACTCAGACAAGGAATTGTACTGACTCCAGGCCCAGGGCTCAACACATTGAACCACCTGACCATTGGATTGTTTCTAGGTAGGTCTAATAGTTAAGTTTTCCTTTATGTGATGCCAAGAAGGACAAAAAAAATCACTCTAACTAAAATTTTAAGTAGTTTCTAAGGATCTGGGTAATAGAACAATAATAGAAATCGAGGGAAGAGAGATATAAGGATAAAGATCTGTGAGAGCTGAAAGTGTCTTTTGCCATTCTTTTTATCCCTAGTAGCACACAGTAGCGCTTAAATGCTTGTTGACTTACTCTGGCTAATCACTTAACTTCTCTGGGCCTCAGTTTCCTTATCTGTAAAATGTAGGTGCTGAACTAGAGAGTCTCTAGGATCCCTTTCAATTGTAAGTCTATGATCCTTTGAAATTGTCCACTGCTATCTTGAGGGAAAGACTGAATTTTTGGAGAACACAAAAAAATCCACAACAGCAAGGCGGTGCAATGGTTGGAGTTCTGCGCTTAGAGTCTGGAAGGCCCGAGTTCTGACCTTAGGCAAATCACTCAAACGCTGCCTGCCTCTGTTTCCCCAACTGTCTAATGGGGAGGTTAACAGCACCTACATCCCAGGGTTGTTTTGAGGATCAAATGAAAGAATACCGGTGAGGCGTCCTGCCCAGGGCTAGGTACACATTAGGTGCTTAATAAATATTCATTGCCCTACCTGGGCGTGGAAGGCCCGGGACATTTGGGGCTGGAAGGGCCTCACGCTCCACTCCCTCCCCGCCCCCTCCTTGGCCCGGGCCTCGGCCCCGCCTCCCCGCCCCCGCCCGCTCCGCCCCGCCCTCACCAGTCCACAGCCGCCTTGTTGTGGGCGTTGAGGGCCCCGGTGAGGGTCCTCGCCGACAGTTTGATGTTCACCGTGTAGGGCAACATCTCCTAGGCCCGCGTCCCGAGCCACGGCCTCAGCAGGACACGGGGCAGCAGCACCCAGCCAGGGGCCAACAGTGGCTCCGCTATCCCCGGCAACCAGGAAGCGAGCGGCGGAAGCGCCGCGCTCCGCCCATCCCTCCGTCCGTCGCCCACAAGGGTCCGGGCGCGCTCCGAGCTGGCGCCGAGCTGTTCCGCGGAGCCTACGGCTGGGCCTGCCGCCCTTAGAAGAGCGCCTGGGTCTCAGGCGGCTTGTCGCCAGCTGGGCGGCGGGGCGCGCGGAGGAAGACTGCTCCCTTTTATGGGCTGGCTCACCACAGGGAGGAGGGAGGGTCACGTGAGAACTCGCAGACGTAATTCCGTGTTTGTCCATGTGACCCACTGTCAAAGCACTGAGGTCTGGGTTCGAGTTCTGCCTTCTCTTACCTCTGGGACCTCGGGCAATTCACTCTGTGGAATCAGGGCATTGCACCAGATTTCCTGACTTGGGAGAGCCCCTTACCGCCCTGGAGCGCAGAAGTCTCTTGAGCCCTCGGCCCTGTGGATTTTGGGGAGCTCTCCATGTTGGGGGGCAGTGCGGACAGCAGGGGCAGCCTTGTTTCTGCAGATCCCGCAGATTCGGAGGGGATTGGAAGGGACCTTGGGGCTTGTCTACCCCAAGCCCTCATATACAGAGAGTGACACGTGCTAAGAATTATTCGAGGCTGGATTTGAACCCAGGGCTTCCTGACAATAAAGTACTAGGTGCTAGCTGTTACACCACACTGTCTATTCTGTGGCCTGTCACCCAAAGAGTGGCAGTGGGAAGAGTCCAGGATTTACTCAGGGGAGCTGGGTTTGAATCCTAACTTTGCCAAATGCTATCTGGATGACAAGACTCATCTTCCTGAGTTCAAATTAGGCCTCATACCTTACTAGCTGTGTGATCCTGGGCAAGTCACTTAACTTTTGTTACTGTTTCCTCATCTGTAAAAACTGGAGAAGGAAATAGCAAACCCCTCCAATATCTTTGCCAAGAAAACCACAGAATTCCAGAACAACAATAAGAGCTTACTCTTCCTCACCTGGGCAGGGCTAAGAGCCCCAACCCCAACCCCAACCCCCACACATGTAAAGAGGTGCCCAAGTATGGTGATGAACCAACCTTGTGTATGGCTCCAAAGGATTTGAAATAATAATCTCTATCCTCTTTGTTCCTCCTCCTCCTCCAAGGCAGGCTTTCATTCCTGCCAAGGGGTACTGGGCTAGTAGTATATCTCTCTCTTCCTTTAAATAATTTAATTAGTATAGGGGATTTAATTAGGTTCCAGCCAACTTTTGATCACTGTCATTTGGGAGATCAAGGGGATCCCTAGATCTCTATCTAAGGCTTGACCCCTTCCCCACCTAATACCAGTTCCACAATGAACACACACAGAGAATAGTGAGGAAACCCGTTTATCCAAATCAGAGAAAATATACCAGGCGATACAGAATGAAGTTCTATCTCAACCAAAAGAGAGGGTCTTGGATTCTACCCAAGGGGAAACTCCCTTATGTCTCTAGGATAGCAGATGGGGATAGGGTCCTGATGAGGACTGTCTGCTCTTCTCTTGTCTTCCCCATCTTTTCCTTCAGCAACCTGAAGTAAGGGTGATCTATTCCATTTGTTCTCTCCAAGCTGAAAGCCAGGAGCATCCAAATTTCTTGCCAGTTCCACCCTGCTTCTTGTGCAGGGCAGGGCATTCATCTCCCTCAATGAGAGAGTCCCATACCAATGTGTTTTGGGACAGTGATCACATTTATAAAATGATGGGGTCATAGGAATTATCTGTAAGGCCTCTTTACAGCTAGAGCTTGAAATGTTATGTAGTCACAGGAACTGTCTCTGCAGGGACTGCCTATGGAGAATGTCCAACATCAGTGACTAAATACAACCTAATGTTGCAGGATATTTGGCAAAGGAATGAATGGGATTTGAGGTGCATCTGCCTTTCTTCAATTTCCTATTGTCTCACAATATTTTGTTTGCCTTTTAAAATATGATATGCAATAGGGAGAAAATGCAATTAAATTATAGAAAGAAAATTAAATATCAATATCATAATTAATCTAGTTAGTCATTATTTTCCTCCATTAATCATTATAGACTCAAAATATTATTGTTGAATGGTTTTTATTAGACTTTCCACCTGTAAACTATGCTAGACTGGGTATACCATGCAAATCAAGCTCCTTGTTCACATGATTTATATACTGAAATTTATATACTAAAATAAAATATATACTAAAATAAACCAATAATAACTGAGGAGAAGGCATAGAAATGGAGTATTGGAGGGCAAAAGTGATTGTGTCCTAGGGTAATGGCATAGGGGAAATCTCCTATTTAGTGGGTTTCTCCCTGAAGTGACTGCTCCCTCTACACTTCACCTCAAGGTCCTCTGTTGGTTTCCAGGTTGCATACCGATCATCCGCAGGGATCACCTTGGTGTCCCTGTCACAAGAAATACCTTCTCCTCTCAACTACATCCACAGTCAGCCTGTCATTCATTTATTCATTGATTCACTGATTCAACAAGCAATACCACTGCAGCACACTGCTCCCTCTACATATGTTTCCAACTGTTTTTGTCCCCTAGGAAAATATCCCTAAGTATGTCTCTAGGAAAGGGAAATCATAACATCCCTCTTCAACCCCCACCCCAACCCCTGGACTCATACCTAATTTGATCTAGGAATATTGACCATAAGAAGGTCACGTGGAAGAGAGTTTAGATTTGTTCAGTTTTTCCACAAGAGGCAGAATCTCATGTAGTAGGTGGAAGTTACAAAAAAGGGGGCAGCTAGGTGGAACAGTGGATAAAGCACTGGCCCTGGATTCAGGAGGACCTGACTTCAAATATGGCCCCAGACACTTGACACTTACTAGCTGGGTGACCCTGGGCAAGTCACTTAACCCCCATTGCCCAGCAAAAAAAAAAAAAAAAGAAGTTACAAAGAAGCAAATTGAGGTATGATGTCAAGAAAAATTTCCTAATAATTAAAACTGCCTAAAAGGAGTGATTTGCCTTGGGAGGTGCTGGGTTTTCCCTCACTGGGGGTCTTCAAGCCAAAGCTTGCTAACAGGTTAGAGTGGGTATTATTCAGGTATAGGTTGGGCAAGATGGATGTAGTGGTCCCTTCCAACTCTAAATTCTATAATTCTGTGGTTTTAGGAGAAGCCCCAGTTGCTGGGAGCCAATTAGTAGAGTTACAGTGACTAATAGACTAAAATCTACATGGTTAAATCTCATCAAGTGGATTGGAGTTCTTAAAATCCATTAGGAGTTCCCATGCTTAAACCACCTCCCTTTTAACTATTAAGGACCTGCTATTTACAAAGCAAAATAGGCCCAGAGAGCAGCAACGTAATCTCTCTTCAAGGAGTTTATGTTTTAGGAGATATGAATGCAAATAATTATAATGTTATTTGTGGGTGACCAAATCTAGAATTTTATTGGTGTAGTGAATTCCAGGTGAGAAGACTCCTCCCAATTTGGATCAGTACCTACAACTTATAGTCAAATCAAGAGAGTTACTCGGACACTCTGAGGTTAAGTGACATGCCCTAGGTCTTACAGTTTACACCAGGGGCAAGATGAATACAGGTCTTCCTGGATACAAGGCCAGTTCTCTATGCAAACAATATCTAAATATCTAGATGTAGTTCCGGACATCACATGTATCATTTACAAAAATAGCCACAAGTCTATTGTAAGTTCAATAGACTATAGTCTATTAGAATCAAATAATACAGGAAGTAGAGGTGTCAGAACCATAGGTTGTATGTTACCACTGCTATATAGTATGGGTTTCCTTTTTTCTTTCTTTCTTTCTTTTTTTTTTTTTTTGCAGGGCAAAAAGTGACTTGCCCAGGGTCACAGAGTTAGTAAGTGTCAAGTGTCTGAGGCTGGATTTGAACTAAGGTCCTCCTGAATCCAGGGCTGGTTCTCTATCCACTGTGCCACCTAGCTGCCCCCATAGGGGTTTTGTAAACAGCAGATGTTCATTCTATAATGGTGACAAAAGAGATAAAATTGCTCAAGGGTTGGGGTAAGAGAACAAGTTCAGGATTAGGATTTGGGATTCAGTATGGAAGTCTCTCAATGTAAGGCATATAGACTTGCCCAGTTTGGCATTTAATCACCTCACTATTGTTGATAGAAAATGATCTGGAGAAAGGAACTGACATATGACACATATCAGATACCCATAAGGAAGACACTATGAGGAAAAGAGCTGCAAACATGATCACTGGAGTTAGCAAATAACTGGATACAAAGTGGAAGTTCATCAGGTTGGGAATGACTAGAGAATGTAATGTAATACTATTGTAGAGTAAGAAATGGAGAATATGATGAATTCATTAGGAAAAAAAAAGATTTGTGTGAACTGATGCAGAGTGAAATAAATAGATCTAGAAAAACAGTGCATAAAATGACTACAACAGAGAAGCTAAACTTTGAGTAATGAAGGGAGGGGCAAAGAATGGTCCTAGATAACAGAGGATGAAACATGTTCCACCCTTTTAGGTGGACAGCTAGAGAACTACAATGGAAGAGAATTTCATACATTGTCAGATATGAACACTAAGACAACTGTGTTTGTTTACAAGGGAGGGTTCTAATCTATAGTATATGGTAGAGGAAAGGAAGAGTATAACCAGAAATGACAATAACTTTTTTAATATTTTTTTTTGTGGAGCAATGAGGGTTAAGTGACTTGCCCAGGGTCACACAGCTAGTAAGCGTCAAGTGTCTGAGGCCCTGAATCCAGGGCCAGTGCTTTATCTACTTTGCCACCTAACTGCCCCCGACAATTACTTTTTTTTAAAAGCATTAATAAAACTTTTTTTTTCAAGTGACCATCAACATTTGATGAGACAAGATGTACAGAAACCAATATACAGGTGTGCTAGTGTCATTGCCAGGGTAACAGAGCTAGGCTGGTTATGGAAAAGCCTGTATGAATTATGACCAACAACCACAAGGGCAGGACATCTGAAATGGGTTTTGCATGACAGGTTGGGAGGAGTGAGGGTGGAGCCAGGTCTGCAAACATCATGAGAAGAAAGCAGAATTGGGTCTAGTATGTGATCTCACTCAGCACTCCTTCCTTTCTTCATGTCTCTGCACCAGCCCCATGGATTCCTTCCCTCCTCATTTCTGCCTCACAGAGTCACATGCTTCCTTTCAGTTGGAACTGCACCCATCTTCTACTAGAAGACTTTCCTGATCTGGAGCTCCAATTGCTAATGCACACCCTCCCTAACCACCTCATATTTTAAAATTTATTCTGCATATATTTATAGATGTATTAGTTGCCTCCTCTGTTAGATTATAAACTCCCTAAAAACAGGAGCTACTTCGTTTGGTGTCTTTGTATTCCTAAAACCTGCGTAGTTACTGGCACATTGTAGACACTTATTAAAAGTTTGTTGATTGATTACCTGATTGGTGAACAAGGATAACTATTGTCATCGTCATCACCATCCTAGTAAAATAGCTTTTTCATAGCATTTGGAGCTGAAAAGGCTTAGAGATTTAGTCTGTCCTTCCAGTTTTACAGCTGAGGAAAGTGAGATCTGTAAAGGTGAACTGTCTTGCCTGGGGTCATATGGGTAATAAGTAGTAAAGCCAAAATTAGAACTCAGGGCCCTTGATTCAAATTCCAGTGCTCTTTCCATACCACCACCAAAGTACTACATGATTTGTTAAGAAAAAACAAAACAAAACAAAACACCTCAAGTCTCATTCAATTAAGTATAAAAACAAACAAACAAAAAAATCCTCACCCCAATAGATAGGTATAGTCCCTCTTCTCTAGGATTTCATAATATGAAACAAACGACGCTTAAATAGAAAAGCAGATAATTCAACAAAGCAGTAATTACATTCAGAAAAAAAATGACACCTTGAGGAAAGATCAAAAAGAGTAATATGTTAAGCTCACAGATGGAGGTGGGAGGGGACAATCACTGGACAGAAATAAGCCCCAAGGAGGAAGAGGGATAAATTAGTTATCTTCTGTAGAACATTTTGAAGACAAAAATGTTAAATATTCAGAGCAGGGGGTGATTGCCAGCTGGGGTCAGAAAAAAATATATCCCCCATGGTACAGGGTTGTACAATTAGGTATGTTAATGGATTTTTATAGCTTTCTCTAAAGCATCTGGCCTGGCCACTGTGGAAGACAGAATATTGGATGAGATGGACGATTGATCTTTTTAATAGTACGAATTCTCTGTCCCTCTTTTATGGCTAAAAAAATGAACATTTTTTCCAATCTGCTCTTGGAGAAATTTTTTTTCCTTATCTACACACCCTTTTAAAGGGCACATTGCCAGTCTTTCTCATGAGATGGCTCTACAGTTTCTGTCTAAATTGTATTATTTGTTTTTCGTTTGTTATAAATATCTCGGGACATGTCAGAATTAGCCTTCTCCAAGCATAGGCAGGGAGATCAATCCAAAGGGAATGTGGTGCCTGTTTAAATACATTTTGTTAATCTTTTATGGTATCACTTCAGAACACATGGTAAATCCTTTCATGGACAGAGTTATTGCAAACCATTTGAGAATGCAGCCTTGATAAAATCCAAGTTCTCAGGCAGCCTTGGGTTTACATAGAGTGGTAGAGCAATCATTCCAAAGGAAGCTAAAAGATTTCTGTTAGTATTAGTGTAGTAGGAAAGGCTCATCAGAACAGTGTTTGATAATAGATTAATTAGGGAAGCAAAGGGTAGCAGGTAGCTACAGTTGACTTCAGGCTATCTTTCATATTTGTTAGGCTTTTTAACATTAGAGTTGGAAGGCTCTTTGGAAGCCACCTGGTCCCTAGCTTCTTATACTGTAGGTCACCACCCCATGTGGAGTCACATAACTGAATGTGGGGGGGTCGTGAAAAATTTGGCAATAGTAAAATTTTAAGTATACCTATTTTCTATATCTATATTCCTGGGGTTGAGTAAAAATTTCTCAGGTGAAAAGATGTTGAGAATGGAAAAAGTTCAAGAAGCTCTGGAATAGTCCAACTAGATCCTTTAACAACGAAGACAACTGAGGCCACTATGAAATTAAGTGGCTTACCTCAAATCACATGACTATTAAGTGAGAGAGCTGAGACTTGAACCCAGGTTCTTTGACTCTAAATCCAGTGATTTTAGGAGAGAGAGAAGGTGGTCAAAGACAAAGGGTTTTGGTTTTGGTTTCTTTTTTTTTTTACTTGTTTTGTTCTAAGTAGCAGAACAATGATAATGATCAAACCAGAAGGGATTGGACCTGTTATTTAAATAGTATAGGGAAGAGGCAGTTAGGTGGCACAGTGGATAGAGCACTGGCCCTGGATTCAGGAGGACCTGAGTTCAAATCCGGCCTCAGACACTTAACGCTTACAAGCTGTGTGACACTGGGCAAATCACTTAAACCCAATTGCCTCACCCCCCCCAAAAAAAATTAAATTTAAATTTTAAAAAAGAGTATAGGGAACTCCCCAGTGAAGAAGCTTCCCCTGACAATGCAGGTCAGTAACTTTTTCTAGAGACTTACCAAGATTCTAGAGGGTTTATATAAGTTGCCCTCAGTTATATACCTGGGAAATATCTGAGTCAAGATTATGAACTCTATCTTCCTGACTCCAAGTCCAGTGCTTTATCCACTGTACCACCTAGCTGCACCTCTAAATACCAAAATACCAAGTACCAGCAATAGTAGCAACTTGAAGGCTAATATGACAATAAATGATTTTAGGGTGCCATTTGATGTTTTAATAATGAATGGTGTGTCCTTCATATAAGACTGACAAGATTAACTACTCAACAAGAAAGAATGTTTTTTAAAGTTATTTTTCCTGTAGTGAGAATAAGGTTTGCATTTTTGTTTGAGTCTTTGGAATTTCATATTTGAGATATTTTCCTTATAGAATTTTATACTATGGGATACTACTATCCTTCTTATGAATACTTTGAAATATCCTCTTCTGAAATCTGAAGTACATGTTGGTCTTTTCTCTCTTTTTCCCTCTCATGCATTATGAAATGGAATAGTCATTTACCTCCAATATACCCATTTTTTCTACATTATCAGTCAGGTCTTCCTTTTTAATCAATCTATTTCAAAACAGGAACTCCCTTGTCATTTCCTCCAGCTTTTTTTTTTCTTTTTGGTGGGGCAATGAGTGACTTGCTCAGGGTCACACAGCTAGTAAGTGTCAAGTGTTTGAGGCTAGATTTGAACTCAGGTCCTCCTGAATCCAGGGCTGGTGCTTTATCCACTGTGCCATCTAGCTGCCCCTCCTTCAGTTTTTAGAGAAAGAAAGGATCATTTAAATAATTGAAGACGTTATCACTTGCTCTGATTTTGGCAGACGTGGTGTTGCAGAAGATGATCCTGTTTCTGGATAATTGAAGTTCTCATCACTACAATATCATGCCTCTGTCAGGTTTATGATCAGTTTCTCAAAGTTCTATTTCCTTATTTTGTTCAGGTGGTTTACTGTATACTTCCAATACAACATTACTTCTCTTTTCAACAATTTACTGATTATAACACAAATCTTTTTTTTTTTCTTTAAATCTACCTACCATACTTCCCCTCTGGTTCTGGATTTTCTCACATTAGTATAGCTTTTAAAATATACAATGCCTCCCTCTTATATATTGTTTCTTTTAAATAAAGTATACTCTTCCATAGTCCTAAGTCCAATTCTACAAGTCTTGATGATAACTGGGAAGGTAAATTTGCCTCCTTCGATAAAAATCTCTAATTCACCTTGTTTATTATCCATACAATGTGTATTTACATGTAGCTAGCTATTCAAGGGTTTTGTTTGCTTGCTTATTATTGTTTTTTTTCTTGGATATTGTCTACTGTCAATTACTGGTCCTGCCTACTAATCTTTTTCTTCCAATGTTGTTCTTGCTACTCTCTGTGATATCTGGTTTAGAAGATACATATGGGAATTTTTCTTCCCCCCTTCCTCCCCCGCCCTTCCTTTTATTTTAAAACATTTTGTTGATGTCTTGTTTTGATATCACAGTCCCTGGAAGATGCATGTCTTTGTAACTTGGATATCAGACTTTATCACATATTTTATACAATTTTTTTCTTCAATTGATAGTTTCCTTTTTATCCTACATGCTTTGGCTTCATTCTTGCAAAATCCTTTTAGTTTCATATAATTTTTAAAAAAAGAGTGAAAGGCCACCTTTTAAATACAAACATTCTACTAGTGTCGCTGAATTGGAATACCTTTGCCTCCAAAGATTTAAAGGTTAGCATCTTATGGAGATCAATAGAAAGGCATGTGGTAGATTGAGCAGGCTGTAACACATACATCCAATGCACAACTGAAGAACAGAACTAAAAGATATTAATAGGGAAATAACTGTATTACAGAAAAGAGAACATGCATGGCAAGAGTAAGGAATGACAGCTAGGAGACCATAATGTTCCACTGGTACACTGTTGATGTTGGGAAGAAGTGAGAAATGTCTCCAAAACATTGGGTAGACCCCTTGTGGCAAACTTTTGGGAAGACATAGTCATATAGAATGTTAGGCATCATTGGAAGGCATCCAGAATCGGTAAAGATCACAGACCCATACCTCTTTTTGTTTTGTTTTGTTTTGTTTTTCTTGTTTTTGCTGAGGCAGTTGGGGTTAAGTGATTTTCGCAGGGTCATACAGCTAGTAAGTGTCAAATGTCTGAGGCTGGAATTGAACTCAGGTACTCCTGAATCTAAGGCTGGTGCTTTATCCACTGTGCCACCTAGCTGCCCCACAGACCCATATCTTTTATGATCACTTGTATCCTGATTTGGTTAAGGATTCTCCCCTAGCCACAATTATGAAGACTTCTTCCTTTAATTTTAAAAATGAAGTGACTTTCTTTGTAGGTCACATGCATTTAGAACTTATTGTAGCCAGCAGCTAGGTGGCACAGTGGATAAAGCACTGGCCCTAAAGATTCAGGAGGACCTGAGTTCAAATCCGCCCTCAGACACTTGACACTTACTAGCTATGTGACCCTGGGCAAGTCACTGAATTGTCATTGCCCTGCAAAAAAAGAAAAAAAAAAGAAAAAAGAAATTACTGTACCATAAGATGTCATTCTAAGCTGCTGCTGCAGCTGTTGATTCTTTTCCTCATCCTCCTCTTTCTTCTTGTCTTAATTTCTGGTTTTCTCAGTAGTTTTTGGCAGATAAGACATCCTTCCCAGAGTAATTTATATTTGTACATTTATTGAACTGAATTTGATTTTGAATGACCTTGATTTTTAGTTTACTTTTTAAAAATTTTATTTTTTATGATTTATGGGATAAAAGAAGCATTTCCACAACATAGTATAATAAAAAATGATTGCATGTGAAACTTAAAATCTATTATTTACAATTTGCCATTCCATTTACATAGATATTTATATATCTATGTACATAGATAGAAATTTACATATTTAACAAGTACCAAATAGTTTTGATGATTATAGCATTAAAACATAATTTTAGGTCTGAAAGTACTTATCTCCTATCATCTCTACTTTTTTAATTATTTGCCTCCAGATTTTATGATTTTTAGCTCTCCAGAGATTGGTATTACTTTGCTTAATTTAATAAAGTAATCTCTGTTTAAGTAGTGTTGTACAAAATGTGTAAAGTAATTTAATCAGTATTGTGTTTTTATTATTTGTGGGCATCCTAACCATGAACAATATGTATCTTTTACATTATTTAAGTCTTCTTTTATTTCTGCACATAATGTTTTGTAATTATATGCATATGACTCAAATATGTCCTGGTAAATTAAATTCCATATGTTTTATCTTCTTTTTAGTTATTTTGAATGGGATTTCTCTATCTATAATTTCTTCTTTTTATTATTGCTAAACACAAATGTAATGATTTTTATGGATTCATTTTCCATCCTGGTACTTTACTGAAGCTATTAATTAGAGTTATTTTGCTGATTTTCTCCTTTTTAAAATTGTTTCCCTTTCTTTTTCTATTTTGCTAATATATGTTTTAGAGATATAATTTGTCCTCTGAGAACAATTTTTGCTGAATCCCAAATATTTTAGTATGCTTTATTATTTTTTTATCATTTGCATTAATGTTTTTCTCTTTTATGTAGTTCTTAATTGTTTGCATGATTTGTTTTTTGATTCATTCATTATTCAGGAAACCATTATTTCAACCCCTTTAGATCGTATATTTTGCCTGTGTTTCATAGAGTAATTACTATTTTCTTTTGTATTTTGTAAATATGTTTAATATTTACATATAAATTCTGTGTCCTAACACATTGGCTACTTTGGTGAATTTTATCATATGATATTTAGACATACAAATATTCAGAAAGTATTTTATATCTTTCAAATCTATGTCTGCTAACATTCTGTTCAGTCCTGTTTCCTTTTTGTTAATTTGTTAGGTTTAACCATTTCTGAAAGAGCAACACTAAAATCTCCTATAGTTATTGTTTTACTATTCCATTTTTTTTGGTGATTCAGTTAGCCTTTCCTTTATACATTTAGAAACTTTGCCATTTGATGCATAGAAGTTCAAAAATTATATAATTTCATTGTCTGTAGTACCTTTAAATATAATGTAGTTATATAATTAGGTTTGTCTTGACATTGTGATTTAAAAATTTTTTTTTCCTTATCCGGTAGTATGACCTTCATTTTTAGACTCATCTGAAGCATATTTTTAGACTCATCCGAAGCATAGAAGCTTATTCCAGTTTATTTACTTTAGATATGCTATTGCTTCTCATTTACCTGAGTTATTTAATTGAGAAATGCCATTCCATCATGTGTTAGTCTCCTGCCTTTGGGGGAAAGAGAGAAACACCATTCTATCACCTCCCCAACTGGTAACCCTGTGAGAGGCATAATACACTAACTCCCAAGGATGCTGATAGCCTATCTAGACTCATTCCTTAGTGATTAACAAACACCTAAGCAGGGCAGCTAGGTGGCACAGTATATAAAGCACCAGCCCTGGATTTAGGAGTACCTGAGTTCAAATCCGGCCTCAGATACTTGACACTTACTAGCTGTGTGACCCTGGGCAAGTCACTTAACGCCCATTGCCCCGAAAACAAACAAACACCTAAGCAGTTCTACCATACAAGTGATCCTGAACCCCACTCCCCCTGCATTCAGACATTTCATCCAACACTGCTCACTTCCTTATTCCTGTCCCTCTCAACATAACCCCTCCCCAAATATCCTACTCTAAAACTACCTCTTTTATAAACTACTCTCTGAAATTCCTTCTCCATAAGTAACAAACTTGCTTTCATCCTATAGATTTTCTTTTCTCACTTCTTCCATCTTCTGGTTTTAACTGAGACCTGGCTCCCTCCTGATGACATAGCCTCCTTAGCCACCCTTTGAAGCACTGTCATATCTTTTACTCATTACCCCCAACACAGATACACACTCCCTGGTCCACATGAGCAAGTTGGAATATCCCTTATTCCACACTTCTCTTCCAAGTTCTGCTAACATCAGTATTCAGAAACCTCTCTTTCTTTGGGCTTCCCTCCATCCATATCTACCACGCAATCAAAACTCCAGCAGCTGTTGTCTCCCACCCTCCTAGACACTCTCTTTTCCTTGATGAGTTCAGTGCCTGGCTCTTTATTTCCTCTCTAACTTCAGCCCTCATATGAGGGACTTCAATCTCACAGTTCCCCAATTTACTCATTTCACCTCTACTCTAGCTCAGCTACACAAAGAGGTGATTGTACCCTTGACTTTGTCATTACTCATAGGCCACTGCTTTCCTGTTCAGGAACTCTGAAGTTACCTTATCTGATCACATTCTACTGTTATTCCTGTGTAGGTATTTGATCAGGGTTTTTGTTTTCTGTTTTTTTGTTTTGTTTTGTTTTGTTTTGTTTTGTTTTGTTTTGTTTTGTTTTGTTTTGTTTTGTGGAGGCAATCAGGGTTAACTGACTGGCTCAGGGTCACACAGCTAGCATCAAGTATCTGAGGCTGGATTTGAATTGAGGTCCTCCTTACTCCAGAGCCAGTACTCTAACCACTGCTCCACCTAGCTGCCCCGATATTCGATCAATTTGCCAGAACTATTCTGAGAAAAAAATATAGCTTGTGTTATTCAATTCAATTCAATTTCATTCAACTCAATTCAGCAAACAAGTGGCTATAGCATCCTAGTAATAGATAATATTTATCAGCAATATGAGATATATCACTTGTTTTACATAGTTTATCTCACCTGATTTTCACAACAACCTTGTGAGATAGGTACTTATATTGGTGTCATTATACAAATGAGAAATCTTAGTCTGAGAAACATTCAATGATCACCGGACTAGTGTGAGGTGGGGTTCAATCTTAGATCTGAGTTCCACTATAGAGTTCTAAATCCACTACAGCAAACTGCTTCTCAAATTCTGTGCCAGGTTTTCTCTTCTGTCTTGTTCGTGATTCATTTATATCAATGGTCCTCAAAGATTGTACTATGGCATATTAATGGGCCTCAGTTTATGCTAGTGCATTGTGTGCTAATGTGCTATAAATTATATTTACATTTGCAATAACATGCAAGATTGAGTTTCCCAATTCTACCATTGTTGTGTTATCAATTTAAATATCAACAAGTCATTTCTTGACAAAAAGAATAATACTATGGTGAGCAACTATATCATTCTGTACTTTTAAAACAGAATTTAAATTTAAAAATAATATCTTGTTTCTCCACAAACATAAAAAAACTTTTTAACACTCATTTTTTTTGTTTTTGTTTTGTTTTTTGTTTTTGCTGGGCAATGAGGGTTAAGTGACTTGCCCAGAGTCACACAGCTAGTAAGTTTCAAGTGTCTGAGACCCAATTTGAACTCAGGTCCTTCTGAATCCAGGGCCAGTGTTTTATCCACTGTGCCACCTAGCTGCCCCCCCCTCCCCACCTAGTTGTCCCCTTAACACTCATTGAAAAAAAATATTCTGAGTTCCAAATTCTCTCCCTCATTTCCCTTGGAAACGGTAAGCAATCTAATATAGGTTATACACGTTAACACAAAATTTTAAAACTTAAAAATTCTGCTTGTTTGTGGAAGGATCTGAGATATTTATGGGTAGTATTTGACTCATTTAATTCAATGAATGAATAAAAAAATAAAAAGCTCATTTTTTTTTTTACCAGTCACTGTTCTAGATACTGGGAATACAATTTTTTTTAAAAAAGCACTAAAATCTATGCCTCCCTGAACTTATATTCTAATAGGGTAAGAAAATAGAAATAAGGTAGTAGTGGTCAGAAAAGAGTGTTTTCATCAGGAATATCACAAGGATGGTGAGGAGAGTCACAGGGATCACAAGTTCATAGGTCATAGATTTAGAACAAGAAGGGATCTTAGACTCCATAGAGTAATTGATTGACCTTTCTGAGAAGGGTAGAGTAGCATTGTTTATTGTTCCCATAACTAGAGACAGAAAGGTGTGGGGAAAGAACTGTGCAGTAGCATCAGATGAAGTTGTCCAGGAAATGACATCAATTTGGTGGGGCTGAACTTCAGGCACTGGAGTGGTTATGGTGAACACTAACCAATCAGCATCTCAAGGATACAGGAGCTTCACTGTAGAAACTGATCTCATTAAGTACTTAGTCTGTTACATAATAACTGATCTAGAAGTACCTTTACAGAAATCCAGACTTTCGGGGCAGCTAGATGGTGCAGTGGATAGAGCACCGGCCCTGGATTCAGGAATACCTGAGTTCGAATTCGGCCTCAGACATTTAACACTAGCTGTGTGACCCTGGGCAAGTCACTTAACCCCAATTGCCTCACAAAAAAAAAAAAAAAAAAAAAAAAAAAAAAAGAAATCCAGACTTTGACATTTCAGGGAGTCAGCAAGCACTTATTAAGAGCTGACTATGTGCCAGGTACTGTGTGTGCTAAACCGCAAGGGTATAAAGAAAGGCAAAACCTCCTGCCTTCCTGGAGCTTGCATTCTAATCGGGCAGATAATATGTAAATAATTACATACATACAAGTTCAGAGCTGGGCATTTTCATAAGACTCTCCTCATTGGTGGAAACAATGATTATTGAACATATGCCTGCAAAAGGATTGGATGTGGGGATAATTTGGGAAAGGAGAGTTGTTTGGCTTTCTTGTTTGGAGAGAGGGCACGTGCAATTGGAGGCTCTCTTTAGGGAAAGGTCACTGAAGGCAGAGGATGACTTCAGAAAAAGAAGATATGTACAGAGGTGGGTACCTCAAGCATGTCCCTATTTCTAGCTTGAAGCACTATTTTCCTGTGTTGGAATTCTTCCAGAAATTTCCCCATAGATGCAGGATATTCTCTGTCTCTATCTCTCTCTGTCTCTGTCTCTGTGTGTGTCTTTCTCTGTGTGTGTGTGTCTCTGTCTCTCTGTGTCTCTCTATCTGTCTGTGTGTCTCTGTCTCTCTGTCTCTGTCTCTCTGTCTGTCTCTTTCTCTTTCTCTCTCTCTCCCTCCCTTCCTCCCTCCCTCCTTCCCTCTGTGTGTATGTCTCTGGCTCTGGCTCTCTTTCTCTCTGTCTCTCTCTGTGTGTGCCTCTCTGTTTCTCTGTCTTTGTTTCTGTCTCTCTGCCTCCCTGTCTCTTTCTCCTCCCCCACCCCCTCTCCTTCACAGCAAGCAGGCAAATTCTCCCAATAGGAGAACTCATTCACTTTGTTTCTTGCCTAGTATATTACAGGCAGTATAATTTCTCTAATTTCTGTTTGCCGTTGGCTTGGATAAGTGGGTTTGTTTACTTTTTGTTTACTATTCAATATTTGTGATAGCCTATGTGCAACTATCATTTGATAGGGAGTCAACATTTTATATAGAGCTTGGGACACTCCTTCCTGGTTAAGGGATAGTCATTAGGAAATTGGTGTGAACCATTTACCTTAGACTAATAATATTAGGAGTGGGGGATAGATATAATTCTAGTCTGGGATATCTTCTCTGAAGAGAGCAGAATAGCCAGCTTGGTGTGCCCAGTCCCCTGCTCCTCTCCAGTCAGGAATCAGTCTCTTTTGGGGAGAGATGGGAGAGATTTTTGGGATATCGAGACATTCTTCCCTGCAAGTTGAATTTATCCAAACTCATGTGGACCTAATCTCCTTGGGTAACACACACACACACACACACACACACACACACACACACACACACACACACTCTACAAAACAGAATGGAGATGAAAGGTAATGGGTTGTGGCAGGGACCTGAAACGGCCTCTTGCAGAAAGTGGAATTTGATCTTATTAAAGGAAGCCAGGGAATCCAGGAGGCAGAGATCCAGAGGTAGAACACTCCAGGTCCCAGAGGACAGTGAAAAGATACAGAGTCAGAAGAAGGAGTACCTTGTTTGAAAAAAAGTGAGCATGACCACTTAACTAGATCATCTCATATGTGAAGGGGAGTAAAGTAGAAGAAGACTCGAAAGGTAGGAAGGGACCAGGTTATCAAGGGTTTTACATGTCTAACAGAGGAGTTTATCATTAATCCTGGAAGAAATAGTGAGCCATTGGGATGTATTGACTATAGGATGATGGCTGTATAAGCCGAGAAGGTAAAGTATATAAGAGATTTTGTAAAGGAAGAAAAAGGCAAGATTTGACAACCTTGGATATGTGGCTGAATTCAAATGAGGAACTGAGCTTGTAAACCTGGGTACCTGGGAGGATGGGAGTATTATCAACAGTAAAAGTTTAAAAGAAAGGGATATTTGGGGGCAAAGACAATGAGTTCTGTTTTGGGGAATGTTGAGTTTGAGATGCCTCTCAGTCATCGAATTAAAGATGTTAAAAAAAGCAATTTGCAATGAAGAACTGGAGCTTAGAAGAATGCTGAAGGATAGATAGATGATAGAAAGATAGACAGATAGATAGATAAATAGATAGATAGATAGATAGATAGATAGATAGATAGATAGATAGATAGATAGATATGATATGATATGATAGGTTGATCAGAAATCATCTATATTGAGATAGTAATTGAACCCATGGAAGCTGATGGGATCAGCATCATAAAATAGATTGGGAACATCTAGGTGGAGCAGTGGATAAAGCACCAGGGCCTAGATTCAGGAGGACCTGAGTTCAAATCCAGCCTCAGACATTTGACACTTACTAGCTGTGAGACCCTGGGAAAGTCACTTAACCCTCATTACCCCACCAAAAAAAAAAAGATAACATAGATTGCCAGAGAAGATGGCTTGGTACAGAGCTATGGGGGACACTCATAGTTAATGGGCATGACATGGATGAAGGTCTAGCAAAGGAGACTGAGAAGCATTAACCAGAGAGGTAGGAGGAGAATCAGGAGAGAATGATGTTACAAAAACATAGATATGAGGGAGTGTAGTGACAGAGATGGTAGTCAATAGTGTCAAAGGCTGCAGCAAGATCAAGTGAACAATTTGTCAGCAAAATGTCATTACGTACTTACTGTGTACTAGGCACCATGCTGAGAAGTGGGAATACAAATACAAGCAAAAAGAAAGATAGTCTTCCCTCAGAGAGCTTATACTCTGATGTGGTGAGACAGCATATAAAACAACTAAAACAGTATGGGGATGGAGGGAACGTGCCCACATAGGGGTATGGTGGCAAGGTTCAGAAATTCAAGAAGCCATGCTGGGAGAGGAGTGATGGAAGGAAGGCTGGCCCGGAGTCTTTCCTCAGAATAGAGGTTCCAGAAGAAATCTCCAATACAAGAAAGGGACCACAGGAGGAAGAGGTGTTGCAAGTTGAGGAGGCCAACAGTGCTGAAGGATATTCCAAGGTGAGAAGGCAGATGAAGCATGGTGACAAAGTCCAGAGAGTCATAAGCAGAGCCAGGAGAGCAAAGAAGGATGATCCCTGAGAAAAGGCCATTAGATTTTGCAATTAAGAGGTCACTGGAGAGAGTGGTTTCTGTTTAATGCCCACATCAGAAGTCACACTGCAGAAGATTTAGAAGCAAGTGACAGAAGAGGAAGTACAGGTTTCTATTAGAGATGCTTTTCTTGAGGAGTTTAGCTGAGGAGAGAAGGGGATATAGAACAAACACTTAAGGAAGTGGTTGGATCAAGGGTGTTTTTTTTTTTTAAATAATGTAGGATACATTGGTATGTATTTAGGCAACAGATAGGGAGTCAGTCAGGATAGTAGGAAAAGACTGAAGATCAGAGTGTGACTCTTTAGGGGGAGGAAACTGCTGGAGAAAAGAAGAAGGGATGGGATCAAGGGTAAACATAGAGGGGTTTTCCTCAGGCAAGAAGAAGAACTACTTCCACATGAGGCAGGAGCAAAAGAAGAGATAGTAAGGCAACATGTCTGGGGAATGTGAAATGAGGAGGAATGGAGAGTATGGAGCCCCTTATCCATTTTTTCCCTTTAAGGACCAACATACAGGAGGAGAATACTATTTTATTTCATCTGTTTTTTAACAATCCCAATAAATTATGCATTAACACTGTGCTCATATAATTGCATTTTGTGAATTAAATCAATAAAGCTGGAGATTCTATCTGGAATGTGATTATGATATCTAAAAAAATGATTTTCATTGATTTCTTTTTCATAACCAATTGTACTATGGTGGAAATAGGTTGTCAGGCATTCTAACGGGGCTAGTGATTTCCTCATGTCATCTACCATTGCATAGAAATTTCCAATCCTTTCCATTAAAAATAGATGCTGTATTCTTAAAACAGATTTGAATTCCAAAACTTCATAGGATTGTGCCCAGTAACTCCCTTGGAAGAGAAATAAATTGCGATGCAAATTCTGTACTGCTCATAAAAACTCTGATTACTTCAGGAAACCTTGACTCCAGCACTAGATTATGTTGAAAACAAATACTTTCTTAAGTTATACTGAAAAGCCCTTGTATCACTCCAATTCAATACAGAGCTAGCAGAGTAAGATGCAGATGCAATACAATATAGCAAACATTCATTAAGCCCCTATTGAATGTACAGCGTTATACAAGCTGCTGTTGGGGGAAGGGGAAAGTACAACTTTAGAAGACATAGTTTTTACTTTGAAGGAGATCATAGTCCAAGAGGGAAGATGAGGCATCTATGCATGTAACGATTAATACTGGGAATTTCCCTCATGGGACATGCAATGCAATTTATGGTTATCTTAAAGAATGGTTGCTTAAAGTTATTAATCTCCTGGAGTCTTGGGAAGCCTCAAAACATCCTGGAATACTGTCTCCTTACTACGTTCTAATTGTATCACTTGCACTTATCAGCTGAATGACCTTAGACAAATCATTGAAACCCCTCTGAGCCTTTGTTTTTTCATGGATAAAATGAGGCTCCTACAGGAGGCCAAACAGCATAGTGAAAAGAGCACTGGATTTGGCGTAGAAGGTCTTGAGTTTGAATCCCAGGTTGGTTTACTGCCTGTGAGACTTTGGGCACATTGGTTAACTTCCCTGAGCCTTTCTTTCCACATGACAATAGTCATTGCCGTTGACTGCTGAGATGGTCCAGTGTTAAAAATTTAGCTTCTGCCTCTAAAGGGTGTTCTCTGGAGGAAAGCTTGTGGCCCCAAAGTTCCTGGTAGAATAAATTAACGAATTTAGATCTGATTTCTCCAAGTGCCATAATTCATCTCTGGTTTGCATAAAGCTTTTCAGTAGAAAACAAAGATGAACAATAAAACAATGCTCATCTTCATCTTCACGGTGGAAGGATATTATGATTTTAAAATAACTGTCAATAAGATTTGAATTTAAATTTCATATAGAACATTTTTGAAAGGGGAGAAACTGCAAAAGTTCTCTTACTGTTATAAAAATGTCGACAACAAATAGATTTTAGCTGAATCATAATAAGAACCAACCTTCACACGGTACTTTACAGCTTACAAAACACTTTTCTCATGTAGCAATGAAACTACTACAGATGGAGGCCCACTCCTCAGAGGATGCAGTGTTCTCTGCCTGCTGCATATTCAGATGGAGACTACTGAGACTCTTCTGTAAATGTGTGAAGAGGTACTTTATAATAGAGGGGCCCTGCACCCTCATTCAGAGATTGCACAGGTATTTGATGACTTTCTTATCTGCTTATTAGGTAGTGAGAAAAAGCCTTTGGACTGGTTGCTGTACTGGAAGTGAGTATAAGTAAAGAAGGGTCCAACAGAAAAACTTGACCTGCCTTTCCTGGTGGCAAGTGAAACAGGTACTTCCATAAGCCTTCAGCTAGGAAAAGAAGCTTTATCTCCCAGATGGATTAAAATGTGGCTGTGAACTCATGTTGCCTATGTTTCTTCTATTTCTATTCTGTCTGGTTTTTTTTCCTGATCTTAGGTGAATGAGTATCAGAGATGAAATGGACCAAATTGCAACATTATGAGCTTCCAAGGTTGGAAGAATCACCAGAAGTCCATTAACAGGAGTCTGCAGTTGAGTCTGCCAGTAGCAGCAGAGGCCAGTTTTGTGGAAGGACAAGCACAGGAGGGAATCACTCTGGTATCTGAGACACTATGACATGCAAGCAAGGGGATGACTTGGCCAGTAGCTATGCTGCATTTGGAAATGAGTCCACTGTCCCCAGGGGCTGAGGTGTATAGGAGAGAGTATGCCTCAGTTCAAGGGTATGTTTTTGTGCTTTGGGTCTTGCTGTATCTTTTCAGTAAACATCCTTCTGTAAAAGCTAATTGATGTTTATTGGTTATCAGTTACATGGAAGAAATATCAACTATTCAAAAAGATATGAGGCAGTAATAACTGCTTAACTGATGTTGGGGTGCTAATGTTTGTGACTGATATCAAGGACTCATGACCCATAATTCTATCTCTACCTATAAGGGATATTCTAGAACCCTGAAGGTGCTTCGAAGATCCAACACACCAGTGCTAGTAGAGAGTGAGCCCAGAGATTCTATGTTCTTCACTCATGAGAATTTGTGAGATTGGGATTACAAAAATTATGTGATATCCCAGTGTGGATGTTTATTTCTACTTTGGTACCTTAATAGAGGGACTTTGGGAATTACTGAAATTAAAGCCTTTCCATACATATTCTTTCTTCCACTTCAATAATCTTCAGAGAATCCAGTCACTTCCATATCATGATGAGGGTTTAGGAGCAGGTGAGATAGGTAGTGCACATATCATTATCCCCTATTGACAGATGAGAAAACTGAGGCACAGAGGAAAAAACAACTTGCCTGAGATCACTTATCTAGTTAGTTGTGGAAGCACAACCATGATGACATGATCTCAGGTCTCTTGATTCCAAAACTAGGGCTTTCCCCACCATTTTATATATTTATCAGGAGAGTTTATATTAAAAACTGACGGTCCCTGCCTCTAGTCCCCTTCCTTAGAAGACATTGCCACATTTTCCTATCTTTTTATATATCTAAATTTGTGGTTTTGTTGGTGTGGGAACTCCTGGTGAGGAAAGTCTCTCTACCAGTTCAGATCACCAACTTTTCCACAACTAAGAGTTTCAGAGAAATGTCTGGAGCATCAAGAGAAGACATAGCCTACTCAGAGTCACCTAGCCACTATGTGTCAGAGGCTGTACCTGAATGTTGGCCTTCCTGACTTTGATATATGTGTATGTGAGAGTGTCTATGTGTATAGATACATACACACTTTTTTGTTGTTCTTGTTCCTACTGCAGTGAGAATATGACGATATCGCTAAAAAAGTTGTTTATTTTCCAATCTCTCCCTTCCTACCTGAATTATTTCAGGGTACTGTAGAACTGGAGAGCATGAGTTATTACTGAGTGCTGGAAGTGATTAGACCAATATAATGGCCATTATCTGTGACATTTATGGTATCTATGATTGAAGAAACTATTGGTTCTTTGCTTTACTTGGCACATAAGAAAAGACTTTACATGATAATACATTCATGTCAGGAGTTTTATTACGATTGCAGAATTTGCATTAGGCTCATTAATCTAGAGTAGGAGGAAGTGTATGTGTTAACATGAAGCTTAGTGATTCAAGGCAGTTATAAAAATGAGACATCAACATTTTAAATAATGGGGACACTGACCAGCTCTTATTTTCCTTGGGTTGGGGGCGGGGATTGAGTGCTGCTGGGCAGACTATAAGAACAGCCCTGTGCTCAGAAAAATACAATGACCCTCAATTGCCTGCTAATTAAGCCCAAATTCTTCAGTATGAAAACAAAGAAAACAAAATCCTACTAACCTTTGAGCCATCCTCACAAATGGATCTTCATCTACTCTTTTTCATCTTCATTCTAGTATAGATAATCTGGTAAATAATCCCTTCCTGCAGTTCTAGAAAAGGGTAGATAAATGCTTGTCACATATGTCAGAGAGGGCATTTTTAAGTATAGGTTAGACTCAATGGCCATGGGGATCCTTTTTCTGACTCTTGAGATTCTGTGGGTCTCCATAAATTTTGTGTTCAAGTCTATAATAAAACCATTCAAAATCTTTTTCAGCCTTTTGGAAGCTTCCCCTTTTGCTATCTCAAAAGGCCATCCTTAAATTCTATAAAATTGTATCACCCTCAGCATTGATACCTTTTGTATGAAATTAGCCAGAACTATAAGAAAGGTGAATTTCCATATGGTATTAGTCAATTCGATTCTTCAACAGATTTTTTTTAAGTAACTACCGTAGACAAAGCCCTGTTCTAAGTGTGATCTACCCATCTGGTCTTGTTTACAATTTGTTTGCACCCACGCCATACCTCACTTGGTCTCCCTTACCTATGGTACCTTATATGTGCTCAAACCTTGAGACTTTGACAAATACCAGGCCTCTATGTAAAATACCTTTCCATCCTTTTCACACAGGACTTGGAGAATAGCAGTATACACAGAAATACAAGAGACATCAAAGACTGTCTAGTTTATGTTTAAGAAATATTTTACAATGTTTCTTTGTTGGAATAGAGATACTTTATGCTTATTAGCTGCAGGACGGCTTAGCTACTCAGGGCCTTAGCTCCAGTTCAGATTTACCTTTTCTGAACTCAGAATTGCTCACTAACCAGAAAGAAAGAGATATTAAACCCAACAATCAGAATCAGACTAAGATGCAGGAAGACTTTTAAGTACTGAAGCTGGCACTTTCTAAGCATCATGGCCATGATTTGCTGGTATATATAATTTAATTACTTCTGGGACACAGAGAAATACTTGATGAGAGTTGAAATTCTATGAGTCCAAAGGGACTTTCTTGGATTGTTATCTTATGAATGAGCAGCAAGGCTCTGGGGTGAAGGCGCTGTGGCTGACTATAGACTGATGTGCAGGGGATTAGGAATGCCTAGCATGTACTTTGAATGGGTATGCAGACTGAAATAGTGAGGTAACTTGAATTCTCTTTTTCAGCCTACTACCTCTGTCTCTTCAAATATGTAAAATGAAGATGAGTCTAGAAAACTGAAAATGAGATTGGTAAAAGGACTTAAAATATTTAATTCCACCACCACTTGGCTTGTAGACAGAAAGCATTCTTTTACATAATATTTATGTTTCTTTGAGCTTTTCCTAATTCCTGATTTTTTTTAATATAAATGATGACTGGTCATAACTGTTATATGATCTGTATTTATTCATAATAGAGAGCAGGAGGAGGATCTTCTAGTAAATGGCTCAGGGCCACAGAACCAAACAAGACAGAGGTCTGAGCCTCAGTCTAAAATAGCCAGATTTTTGTTTGTTTATTTAATCCTAGAGTTAGGACTCTGGCCTGATAATGAGAAAACCTTATTATTAGTTATTTATGTCAAAAACTCTTATAAAGAGTTTTCCTTGATAGCAGAGGATGATCCATATTTCCAGGAACAACTAAGATACTGAGTAATGAGTTAATAGACTTAGCTGGTAGACACCTCAGGCAAACTTCTCTTCTACTACTGTCCTTTCCTAGGGAATTCAAAATGTTCTGGTAGTTCTGGAGTAAAGGGAAGCATATGAACCAAGGAGAGATAACACTTAGGTGTTCAGATGTGTGATGTTTAAAATTTATATTGTGTGATCGCCTTAAATTAAAAAAGCTTCAGTACCAGTCTTTGGGCATTAAACATTTATTAAAGCATACAGATATTTACAAGGAGTTCAGAAATTTAAGAAAAAGAAGTCCTACCTAGCCTAGAGTTCCAGCCTGGTTGGGTTCTTCCTCAACTCCTCCTCCACAAGCCTGCTTTAATCAGGAACTCCCTAGCAAGCTGATTGTGGAAGCTTTTTATAGGTCTGGAACAGAGGCGGTTTAGGAGCAAAACCACTCACTGCTTCAAGCTGATTGGTTGGCGTCATCCAAATGCATTGGTTTTGAAGGTGTTCTCAAGTTGAGTTCACAGTCTAGCTTCTGAGAACAATACCTTCTTAAGGGATAGCCAGGTGTGATTGCAATGCAGTTAACTTGAAGTAGGCTAATCAGCAGTCAATCACTCTCACTTGATTCAATCAGTCTAGATTAATCTCCAGGTGGGTCTTTGAGTATCTGCTAAATCCCATTATTTCATCACAGATGGAAGGAAAAGTTAGGGAAGAAATCTGATCTTCCCATATTCCAGAGGTAGGGTGTGTGTGGAAGAGTGAGTGTTTCATACTTTGTTTCCCTTTTTGTACCGAACCTTTCTAGACAGCACCACTTGTTAGTTAATTTGGAATATACAGCTAGGCCAACATAGCCTATTCTCCAGAAAGACTCATGCTACCTCCTTCCCTGCTTTCCACAATGTGTTCTGCTCTTTATTCTTCTGAATGTCCCATGGTTTAGGAGTAAAACCACTCACAGCCTATCAGTCCCTAATTCCAAATGAACAAATTGTAAACTGAATAATCAGAACCAGGATCAAGACTAGAAGAACTTGCTAATTGTCCTTCCTTAATTCAGATATCAAGACATTTTCAGTGATTATGCTGCAAATGTACTAGTTTGAACATACTTGTGTGTTTAAGCATGCTATATATCTTTTTCATATGTATTGGTTCAAAGAACTGCAATGTGAATCAAATGAGCAAATGTAACCATATTTGTAATGGCAAAGTTCTTTATAAATATGACAGTCTATTAATATTACTATTCTGCAATATGAGCATCAAACATATTTACAGAATAAATGTTTTTATAATTAAAAAAAAACTTGGGCTAAGTAGGTGGAATAATGGATAGAGCACGGGCCCTGGAGGCAGGAGGACCTGAGTTAAAATCTGGCCTCAGACTCTTACTAGCTGTGTGATCCTGGGTAAATCACTTAACTCTCATTGCTTCCCCCTCTCCCCCCCAAAAGGGGGGAAAGTCCTGGGCTATAGAAAAAGTTAATTACATATAAATATGATTTTTTTTAAAAGAGAAGAAAATACTATAAGTTAGTAAGCCTACCTTTAAAATTCATGGAAGAATATAGAACAAATCACTAAGGACATAGTGAATATTTAGAAAATAAGGAGCAGTAATCCCAAAGAGTAAGTATGGCTTCAGGAAAAATGGGTCATGCCAGACTATTATTTCTCTTTTTGACAGGGTTACTTATCTAGTAGATAAGAGTCATAATGTAGATATAGTTTACCTAGATTTTAGCAAAGCACTTCATAAAAATCTCATGTGATTCTTGTGGAAAAGGTAGAAAAATAATAGAACTAAGGGCTAGATGATAGAACAATTAGTTTCAGAACAGGTTGAAAAGCCTGATTCAGAGAAGCTGTTAATGGTTCAACATCAGCTTTGAAACTGGCCTCCAGTGGAGTGGCACAGGGAGCTAGCTATGAGTGGTTCACTGTTGCTTAACATTTTTCTCTGGGGCTGCTGGGTGGCACAGTGGATAAAGCACTGGCCCTGGAGTCAAGAGGACCTGAATTCAAAATCTCACTTCAGACACTTACCAGCTATATGACCCTGGGCAAGTCACTTAACCCCAATTGCCTTAAACATCTTGGGACATCTCCACTCATCCTGATGTATATCCTGCCACTGGACCTAGATGATTCTGGAGGGAAGAGTGATGCTGGTGACCTTGCACAGCCCTCCCTCACTTAAATCCAATTCAACCCAAGTAATGACATCACCCCAATGTCATGGTCCTCTTCAAGAATGAAAGACAACAACAACAACTACAACAACAACAACAACATTTTTCTCAATGACTTGGATAAACATAGAAGTGACAAACCATCTGATGTGTAAATGACCCAAAGCTGAGAGGGTTAACTAACCCCCAAAGCTGTCTTCTGTTGTTTTGTTTTTACCTCCTCCCTCTCTGGTTACTGGAGGATTTTGTGCATGATATCTCAGCATCACTGAATCTTGTAATTGGAAGGAAGAGTTTAGGAGCCGTCTCGTCTAATCAGAACCTGATCTATATTATTGCTGATGACTGGTTATCCAGGCCCTATGAGAAGACCTGCAGTGGAGCTGCCCATTCCAGCTTTGAATAGCTATAATTCTGAGAACATTTTCCTTCCTTCAAGTGTCAACCTTTTTCTCTGCAGCTTCTACCTTCCATACCTAGTTTTTCCTTCTGGATCCAAGCAGGACACATATAATCCCTTTTCCATATGATGATACTTCAGACACCCAAAGAGAGCCACTGTATCCCACCTTAAATCTCTTTGCTGGGCTAAACATTTCTAGTTCCTTTAGCCATTCCCTGAATGGCAGGCCTGCTTTCCATCTCTTGCATCATGCTGGTCACCATCCTCTGCATTGGGTCCAGCTTGCCATAGTCTAGCCTAAAATGTGGAGTCAAGTACTGAACACAATCCTCCCAGTGAGGTCTCTCAATAAACATGAACTCTTTATAAATAGAAGTGGGCTCTCAATAAATGTTGTAGACTTTCTGATAAACTCTAAGCAAGAAAGCCAGTTATTGGATTCACAAGCATAAGCAAATATTGAGTAGAATTCAACACAGTGATTGATGCAGCGAGGCCCTGGCACATTTTAGGTGAGGAATTGTAATATTAGATAGTAAGGGAAGTACCACTTACTATATTGACTCATTCTCGCATTATAACACTGAAACAGTGATCTTCCACATATTTAAGGCAATCAACAGTCAACTGAAAAGTCACCACAAGTTTAAACATAGCGTTAAGTAGTAATTGAGCCTGGACTGGCACAGGACACTTGGGACATGGGCATTTGGAAAGCAGAGTATGCTGTAGTGGGTGGTTATTTCAGTCCAGACAAGTTAGAGGTGAGCCATGGGTAAGCTGCATAAGAATCCTTAATGAGGACTATTGATGCTAGGTGTCCAAGCTGGTTTTTCACATACTGAAGAGAGAAAGTTTTATTATAGATTTTGCTAAAATTCACAATGTTCTGGGCTGCTCAACATTTTGAATCTGAAGAACGTATTAACCTCTATTAAACCATATGGCATGATAGGATATGTTTTGGTCCATTCATTAGAAGACTGTTGGGGAGGCAGAGGGAAACAGAGATGGGATCTTTCCAAATAGTTCCAATTCCGTCCTCCATAATGATACCAAATTGGTATTCATAAAACAGCAATCAGACTAAGTCCCCCTACTATTAAGAAACATCTTTAAAGATACCAAGTCACATCGAGGATAAAATACGGAATCTTTTGCTTGACATTTCAAGACACACAATAAAGCACCTTGCTACCTTTCTACTCATGTTACTCCCATTGATGCACCTTATGTTCCAGTCAATCTGGCCTGCTTGCTATCCACACAAGCTAATCCATCTCTTGCCTCTGTTTTTGCACGTGTCGTATCCCAGGTCTGAAAATCCTCCCTTTGCATTTCTGCCTTGCGGAATCTCTGACTTCCTTCAAAGCACAGCTTAGATACCACCTCCCGTAGGAGACCTTCTTTGATCTCTCTAGCTGTTAGTACTATCTCTCTCTTGAAATAATTTTCTATTAGGTTGCATATTTTTACTTGCTTGTGTACCTGTTACACTGTTCCCTCTCCCACCCCCCAACAATATAATATCCCTTAAGTTAGTGACTATTGTTTAACTCTTTGTATCACCAGTGCCTAGTATGGCATGCTGAATATGCTAGTTTCTAAATAAATGTTTATTGAATTGAAATTCCAAGTGATATAAGGTGATCCAAATTTATTAACATTTTTATGGATAAAATTAAGAGAAAATGAGGCACATCTATTTGTCAGCAATGACTTTTGGCAATACCATCAGGAGCTAAAAGACTATTTCTTTGTCACACTATTTGTGGTAGGAACAATATCCTAAGCATTCTTAGATTTCCCAATACCTAGTTGATTCACAGGACTAATGCCTCAGCTATGGGCATTACTTCATCACCCAAGGACAAAACACTTAGGGAAAACTCTAGGCATTTTCTGATGCATGACTGACAGACCACCATGGGCAACTAGATATAGTGGGGACTCATCTGGTTAAATATCAATTCAGGGTATTTTCAATGCATAACTTTGTTGAATATATTTTTCTTGCTATGACTAAGTAAATCCTCTTTTGTTAAATGTCAAATGACCTACAAGTATCTCATGTCGTTCTAATATTGAATAAAAATTACCAGGGAACTTGCCCAAGTCAGGACCAGCCTAGGACATCATCCTATCAGTCTAAATCTTTCCCATGTTCGCAGCAGAGAGAATGCTGACCTCATCCTATGATGAGGTGATGCCTTTATTTCTCTGTCATTAAATAGCTGAAGATTTACTCCAGGAGGCATTTTTTCCTATGCCCTGAAGACAAGTCTATAAATGGTACAAGTAAAAAGCTGTTCAAATATTTTTTTTATTTACTAATAAATAAGTCTACCAATCCTCCCTATAGCACTCAACCACAGAATTTTAAAATAGCTTAAAAATCCAGATTTTTTTATAACCATGTAACTTTTGGGGGCCTCAATACCTGACCATATCTATATCTAGATAAATACACATAAATACAAACACATATCCATATGTGTTTGTGCATATATGCATATATATGATATATTTATATATGTATATACATTCACATATAATATATCTTTTGTTTGCATCATCTTCTATTTCCTACTGTATTCTTTCCCCTCATCTCTTTCTCGAGAGCCACCCCTTAAAATAAAGAAGAAGAAAAAGGAAGAAAAAAAAGAAATATTACAATGCAGTGTTCCACAGCCATAACCCCCCTACCTCTGCAAACAAGTGGAAGGTGGTGCTTTCTTTTATCTCTTCTTTAGGGCTAAGCTTGGTTTTTATGATTTCTCTGTCTTCAAGTCAGATTGTTGTTGTTTTTTAAATTTACACTGTTGCAATCATTATTCATATCCTTTCCTTGGTTCTTTTTACTTCACTTTTCATTGCTTTTAATAAGTCTTTCCTGACTTCTCTATACTCATCATATTCATCTTTTCTTAGAAAACAGTAATAATCTGTTCTGTTCATGCACCACAGCTTGTTTGGTTAACCCCAAGTTGGTGGGTATTCACTCTGTTTCCAGTCTTTTTCTACTACAGATAGTCTTGCTATAATTGTTTTGGTGTCTGTGGATGTTTGTTGTCATTGATGTCCTTCAGGGTATATGTCTAACAGTTGAATCTATGGGACAAAGGGTATGGCCCGTATAGTCACTTTCTATTTTTTTTTTAAATAAGTTTTTGTTGATATTTTCTGCTTCTTATATCACCATAGCCATCTCTAGTAATCTTCCCCCTTTCTCTCCCAGAGAGCATATAACAAATAATATTTTTGGAGAGGAAAAAAATCAGTACAATTGATTGATACATTTTTAAAGAAGACAAAAACATGTATAATGGGTAAGAGCTATGGATTTCCTCCCTCCATGAAGGAATAGGTTCAGGGCATCTTCTCATAGTTTCTCATTTGAATCCTGTTTTATCTTTAAAATTTTGTCCTTGTGGTCACTTTTAAAGAATATTTTAAAATTGCTTTCGAGGAGACTACTGAATACTAACTAGATGTAGAACCTGGGGTAAATCATTTAATCTCTCTGGATCTCATTTATATCATCTGTCAAATGAGGGGATTAGAATAGATAATCTCTAAAGTCCTTTACAGTTCTGACATTCTATCATCTTCTCATTCTAAATGAATACATCCTTATTGAGAGTTGAAATTATTGAGAAAACACAGGATTTGGAGGCACAACACCTAGGTTTGAGTCCTGGCTCTGACAGTAACCTTGTGAACTTGGTCAAGTCATAATCAGTCATAATCGCTCTGAACCTTGGTTTCCTTACTTGGAAAATGGGGTTAATCAGACTTTGACTACCCACTGTCAACAGTTCTGACTGGAAATTTAGTTTTTGCCAATTGACAATGGATTTCCACAATCCCAGCTCCTCCTCCTCGGAGGCAATTCAAAAGGCTTCCTCAGTTTTTGGTCACAGAGCTTTCACTTTTCAACAATAACAATAGCAACAGACACAACAACAACAGCAAAACACAGGAATCATCAAGAATCGATTATCAAGTGCTTATTTTGTGTCAGGTACCATATGCTAAATGCTGGGTATACAATGGAAAGGTAAAAGAATAGAGCTTGCCTTCCAGTTTCCATTCTAAGGGGGAGACAACATGAAAACAAGTTATGTACAAGCAAGCTATATACAGATTAAATGGGTCAACTCAGAGTGAAAGAAGTGGGGAGGTGGGAAGGAGAATGGGAAAGGTTTTTTCCGGGGGGGGGGGTTGGTTTTGTTTTTTGCTACTTTCTAAGCCTTCTATGATCACTAGCTGCTCCCATGACGTGAATTTCTCTATTTCCTGAGCTAGTTTGCCTTTCTGGGTTCAGAGATCTTCCATTCTTATTCCCTAATTACTCTTTCATTCTTCTGTCCCTTCCATTGGAGCTAAATATCCTGGTCTCACATGTAGTCCTGGGTTAGGTATCCCTTAAACTTTAGGTAAATCTTAAACTGTGATTCCCTAGGTCTGCTGTAGCATCCGGATTCCCCCAAACCCAGAGTTTTTTCTACCATGTCCTCCAGATGGTATCTTATGACCCTTAACCAAGTTTGGCATTAGTCCACCTGGGATCTCTGAATTGAGTCCATTAATCTAGTCTATAATCCCACGACTATGCTCAGCCAATCAAAAAGCAATAAAGATTACAAGGTGGGTTTTTGGCTCTCTATCCATGTTTCCATATAATCACTTTGCTAACCAGATTGATATGTCCCTTCCATATGCCCAAATTTGGGAAGAAGATAGAATTATTTTATACAATCGAAATTCATCCCATCACCTCAAAAATAGAATATCACACCTGCCTCAGAGTCTCTGAAACACCTCCCTCACAGGTTTGTTGTGAGGAAAAGACTTCACAAACTGTGAAGTGAAATGTGAAGGTGAGCTATCCTTGTTATTACTGAACACCTACCTCACACTTAGTGATGGGCTCTAGGAAGGATAATGAATAGGTATAAGACATATGTAGTCCCTGCAAAATTTTTTTTATATTCAATTATATGTACAATTATATATTCAAAGATGTTTTATATATAATCATATATTCACAATATAATCAACATATATAATTTATACATAGTCATATATAATTATACATATTAAAATATATTCAATAAATAATTATATATATTTAAAGAGTTATATATAATTCTTTCATGGGGGCTACATACAAACTTTACTCATCCTATTAATCATCTAAAAAACATTTGAAGGCTTCACGTACTATCTATTGGGTATTTTGAACTGGATGCCCTAGACATCTCATTCTTGACATGTCCAAAGCAGAATTCATTATCTTTTCCCCTAACTCACACCTCTTCTAAGGTTCCCTATTTCTGTTAAAAGCATCAATGTTCTCAAACCAGGTGTCATCTTTGATTCTTTACTCTCCTTCCCCGCCCCATAAATCCAATAAGTGAAGAATTTTTGTCCTTTCTGCCTATGTAATATGGCCTCAGTTTTTTTCTCAGACACATAGGGTGAGGTTGTCAGGTGAGGATGAGGGGAGGAAGTATGGGGGTGGAGGAATTAAGTAGAGATGAAAATGTTTGGAACAGGCTTTGTGGTGAATAAGATAGTGAATTGAATTGGAAAGGTAGAAGGATTTGCCTTTTTGGAAGGAGGGACTAGTTGAAGTTGTTGCTCACTTGTTTCAGTCATACCCCATTTGGGGATTTCTTGGCAGAGATGCTGAAGTGATTGGCCATTTTCTTCTCCAGCTCATTTTGCAGATGAGAAAACTGAGTCCAATAGAGTTAAGTGACTTGCTCAAGGTCACATGTCTAGGAAGTGACTGAGGTCAGATTTGAACTCAGGAAGATGAGTCTTCCTGACCTCATGCCAGTGCTCTATCTACTGTATGGCTTAACTGCTTATTTAACCTAAATTTATTGTGGATAAAACATTATTTTATGATGTTCTCAAGTTCCAAATAGTAGCACATGAATAGTAACAAAGGAGGAAGATGGTGGGAGTACTCTAAGGCTAAATTTTGACAAGGGGGTGAAAGAATTTGAATATATTGGCCAGTGTAAAATTGATTTACCAAGAGAAGACAGTGTAACAAACACAGGGGTACTGACCTGTGAAATGACATGGGTAGAGCAGTTGGAGGCCACATCGAGGATGAAAAACAGGGTTAGGCCTTCTAAATCAAAGGGAATGATAAATGATTATGATCAAATAAAGGAATTTCTGAGTTCATCAACATGGATATGGAACACTTGTGAGTGATAGCAAAGTCAAGCTTATGTGTGTAGCTTAACAGACTGGAGGAGTAGGTCATGAGACACGAGTAGATTGAAAAATCAGGAGGTTAAGGTATTTGAGGGAATAGCAACATATATTTTAAAGTTCCCTAGTATGAGGGCAAGAGTTGTGGTGGAGAGAAAGTGTGTGAGCCAGGCATTGAACTCATTGAGGAAGGAAGGAGAGTGTTATGGAGGTTCATAGATAATGGTCAATGGACTCTGGGTTAGATGATGAATTGGAATAAATAGCACAAATCTCAAGGGAGGAGAGGTTACTATGTAATGGTGGTAGAGGGAGTGTCTGGAAGTTACAATGGGGAGCAAAGACTATTCCAATTTACCCACCAGATTAATGAGTTGAAGGGTATGAATGCTAGTAGAAAGGTTTATCAGAATTCATTGTCATCAAGAGGAAGCCAGTCTCAATGAGAGTCAAATGATTGTAGGAGCAAGAAAGAAAAAGTTTTAGGAAGAAAGCAAGTTGGTTACCTATGGAGCAGTAGGGATTCTAGAAAGCACAATGGAAGGGGTGTAGAATGGGGCATTAGAGTGGAGGGGAAGTTGAGGGGAGTGTGAATAAGGGAGGGGGTAGCTGGGTTTGGGAAATGGGATACATCACTTCAACAACTGGTGTTAAAAAGATTTTAGCTTTATTTTACTTTTGTAAAATGGTAAATTATGGTCTGGGAAATGAGAGACGGACAGACAGACAGACACACACACACACACACACATACACACACACAGAGATTGAGAGAGAGAGATTGAGAGAGAAAGAGAGAGAGAATGTAGCCCTGATTTGCCATGAGCCCTGTATAAATAAGGTAAGTATAAGGTAAGGGTAGATAAATCCCTGGCTGCCATGGCGTTTAGCAATTTCATTGTAGCATCTAGCACAGTACTTGTGCACATAATAAGTGCTATGTAAATGTTAGAAATTATTATTATAAGTTATAGCAATTTTGCCTCAATTTTGCCCCAAATTGGATCATGCACTTTGTTTTTACTACTCATGTGAATTTTCATTTTTTAGGTTTAAAAAGAAGAAATCCCTAACACCAAAAGGGGTGGGCAATGGGCATTTGGCTGGGACTCCTCAGCTGTCTTCTGTTCCAGTGTGAATTCAAGGACTACCATTTGAAGACATTTGACAGAAGGCAAGATGATAGAGGAAGAGGAGGCGCCAAGACTATTGTTTTTCCTTTGTATGTTCCAGGAAGTAACCAGAACAGATATGGTTAGTTCTCTCTTAAATGTTTTTAGGTGACCCTAATTTGGGATCTAATTTGAGTATAAAGACCAAAATGCTTGAGCAACATACTTTAAATTTTTTTAAAATCCCTTTTAATTGGGTTTACTTAAATGCTGAAAATTATGTCTGGCTCCTAACTTTGGAGACCAGATCCCACATCTAAGGTAGATTAAAAAAATAGCCCTCCTTTAAAGATAACCATGTATCCTGGACTCCTCTCCTTTTAGTTATCTAATTGTTTCATTTTTTTAGAATTTAGAATTTTATTTTCTACCTAAATTACAAGTAAAAACAATTTTTAACATCGGTTTTTAAAATTTTGTGTTCCTAATTCTCTTCTTCCCTCCCTCCCCCCCACCCAAGAATGCAAGCAATTCAATATAAGTTACACATGAAACAACTTCTAAAAGAGTAGAGGGCAATAGAGGTGTAAGTATATGTAGGGATGAGCTGGAGGCAATTCAAACCAGCTCTTGAGAATTGATTGTTAACTTTCAATGTGAGTATTTATACTTCAGAAGTAGATAAATGCTACAAATTGAGGCTTCATTTATTTTTCTGTTGATTGTCTCTATTTAAGAAAATGATGAAAAAATGTTGATGATGCAGATTAAACTTAAAAGTATGTTTTCTAATTGTTTCATGCTGTTGATCAGCATTTATTACTAAGGACCAGAGGTGACACTGTGATATGGCTCAGGAATGGTTTGTGGTATAATGGGGAAAGCATTGGATCCAGAATCAGAAGATATGGGTTTAAATCTTCTATTTGACATTCACTTTAGGCAAATCATATTTCCCTTCTCAGTTTCTTCATCTGTAGAATGAGAGGATTAGGCTCAATTAATCTCAAAGGTCCTTTATAACTCCAAGACCTATTTGTAAACAAGCATTTATTAGGTAGCTACTATGTGAATATAAAGCAAAGTACAAAGATGAAGATGTGGTCCCTACTGGCATGGAGTTTGTAGTTTAATTGGGTAAGCACAACACACACATGTGGGTATTGAGAGATGGAGCAAGGAAACATGTCAAATAGGAAGTATGGTACATCTGGGAGGCAATATCTGTCATGGCATTGGAGTTAGTTTAAAGTCAACAAATACTTATCAAGTGCCAGCACTGAGCTAGATGCTCTAGATTCAAAGAAGAGAATTGTCCTGGCCTTCAGGGAGTTCCTATTCTACTGAAGGGATGCAAAAGATAAGCATGCTTTGTGTGGTACAGAAACAACTGAATTTACTTTTCCTTTTTCCATTTTGCTATTGCTTGCTAGCAATAAAAATGAATCAGAGATGGTTTTAGAGACCTGGGAAAACTTCTACGCAATGATGCCGAGTGAAGTGAGCAGCACAAGGAGGATGATTTATAAATATAACATCAATATTGTAAAAACAAACAATTCTGGCTTAAGAATTCTGATCAATGCAATGATTGACCATGATTCCAGAGGACTTGATAAAAAAGAATACTGCCCATCTCAACACAGAGAGATAGAGATAGATGGACAAAATTTGCATAATGGGAATCACATTTTTTTTTGGATGTGGTCAATGTGGGAGTGTGTTTTGATATACTATGCTTATATGATACAAGGGTCCTTCTTTCTTTTCATTCCTTCCTTCTTTCCTTCCCTCTCTCTTTCTTTTCATTCCTTCTTTCTTTCCTTCCCTCTCTCATTTTTCCTTCCTTCCCTCTCTCATTTTTCTTCCTTCCTTCTTTCCTTCCTTCCTTCTTTCCTTCCTTCTTTCCTTCTTTCCTCCCTCCCTTCTTTCTATAATTTCTTCCTTTCTTTTTATGTCTGGGGAAGGGTGAGATGGAGAAAAATTAAATGCTTAATAATTGAAAAAAATTGAAAAAATTATTTTTAAAATGAATGAAAATAGGAAGCTATCAGATGGTGTGCCTCCTTTCACATTGTAGTTTTACTCTGGTTGAGTTTGGTTCTGCCAGCATCATCCTTTTCTCTGCCACAATGGGTTTGTAAGCTGGTCCCCTTCCTCAATGGAATTTTCCTGAGGGCCCCAACATAGCTAGTCATGGCTTCTATCCTGACACTGGGGAAAGAAATAGGAGACGCAAAAATGCATTTAGCTACCCAGCTAGAGGTAAAAGGTACGTTCTTGTTTGCTAAAATGGAAGCACTAGCATCCTCTTCTTCTCAGGGGCCGTGAGTGGTTTCCTTGGCTTGATCTTTGGCAGTACCAGTATATTTGTTGTGCTGCCAAAATGCTTAAACTTGTCTCTGTTGTTATGGCACTTTCCTTAAGAACACATTCAGCTCCAAGATCCTTGACTGCCTTGGGTTTTAGTACATTTATTACAATTAGGTCAGAGGTACCTGAACAAGTGCATTAGTATTCATGATTAATTTATGGGAAAGGGGCATTGCCAAAAGAGAGCAAATCTGAATATGTTGCCTGAGCAATGGGATTGTCCCTTATTCTTTTCAAAAAGCCATTGAGTCTTCAATGCCACACAACCGTTTAGACTTTAAGCTGATGAGCTAAACTAGGGATGGTGTGCTTCCCAAGGCCCAAGGCCATTGGAATGCATCTCTCCACTCCCTAAAGTAATTGTTGATTTTTTTTCCTGTCTGCTAAAATGTATTCAAGCTTGACAGGAAAGACATAATCATGCTCCTCTAAGAGAGTTCTAAAGGCAAGGCACTGACTGAAATAACCTCTAGATGTTACATGGAATACAAATTCCCTAAGTTTCTGGAAGCTGGAGTGGAGGAGGGAAGCCCCTTGATATTATTCCAAGCTCGTTGTGTACATATTTGCCATCCCCCTACTCTGAACTCTGAATGCATGTGTCCAGGTATGCAAGAAGTGGTTGTTGGTTAGAACCGGAGCTGCTGCTGGCAGCTGGAGTCAGAATACTTGCGGTTAAATTCTATCTGCATCACTTGGGAGCTCTGTGATCTTGATCAAATTGTTCTGCATTTCCAGGTCTTAGTTTTCTCACCCATAAAATAAGAGGGGTGGACTGGATGAATCCCAAATCTTCTTCTAGTTCTAATATTTTGTGAATCTATAGATTCTCTGAATCTATAATTAGAGGCATAGTATATAAAGTACTTGGGGGCAGTTGGTGGCACAGTGGATAAAGCGCTGGGCCTGGAGTCAGGAAGACTCATCTTCCTGAGTCCAAATCTAGCCTCAGACACTTAGTAGACATGTGCCCTTAGGCAAATCACTTCACCCTGTTGGCCTCAGTTTTCTCATCTGTAAAATGAGCTGGACAAAGAAACCACTATAATATCTTTACCAAGAAAATTCCAAATAGGGTCAGAAAGAATCAAACATAACTGAAATGACTGAGCAACGATGATGATGATGACAACGACAATGACAATAACAACGGGTACAAGTGCTGGGCTTAGAGGCAGGAAAATATGGGTTCAAATACCACTGCTGACAATAGCTCTGTCTCCCTGCGCAAGTCATTTAAACTGTATATTTTGTACAGCTCTCTAGGATTCATCCAGTAAGTTACAGACATGGTGCCATCACTGTTGGAAAGAGGGAGATCACATATGATTAAGAAATTGCAGATTCTTTGTGTATTTACATATGGTTTTATGTAGTAGTAAGAGCAGGCTTTCTCTAAGGGAATTCAGTCAGTCAAATAGATAGGAAATGAATCTGTGATTTATATTTATAGGAACTCCCAGATGAGGTAATTCCCTCTACCAATTTCAGATGATGCCTTCCGTGCAATTTAGTCTTTAGAGAGTTTCCTGGAGGGTTGAGAGGATAAATGACTTGCTCAGGTACTCAAAACCAGGTCTTCTTGATTCCATGGCCAAATCTCTGACCATTGTGTCATACTGCCTCAGTAGAAATCTTAACTATTTGATAATAGCACAACAATTGTGCTTTAATCAAATGGTTAGAACCATATGGCTCCAAGAAAGAAAGCAGGGCAGTGTGGATAGCAGGCCAACCTTAGGGACAGGAAAAACTTGGGGTCAAATCATGCTGCTGATACACACTGGTGTAGAACTGAATAGATATTCTTTCCACAAACAGAAGTGGGTTCCAAGGGGGCAGGTTATAGGGTGAAGAGGACTCCACATCCCATCCCTGAGATGAGTTAGATCTGGTGTACCCACCTTCACCATTCATGGGTGATGACCCTGCTATAATAGCCTAGCGTCACACTTAGGGTGCTGGGCTTGGAGTCAGGAAGATCTGAGTTTAAATTCTGTCTTAGATACTTAGTTCTGTGACCTTGAACAAATCACTAAAATCTCTTTGTGCCTCACTTTCCTTATCTGTAAAATGAGGGGATTGGACTTGGACTTTAAAATCTTAGATCTTACAATCCTATGGGCTTTCATTTTTTTTTTTTTTGAGAATGGGTAAATGCAGGCAAATATAACAACAGCATTTGAGTATTTGACCTGGTGCTTTATTCTGTACAATCTGTAGCTAGAAAGTAGTCAGATTGCCTTTATAAGAAAGAGAAATAAATCAGAATTTGTACATTCTATTCACTATTGTCTTCTCCATAGTTATCCTTTTAGGAACTCATATTCTTCTTCCAATAAAACTGCTACTTCTCAGGATATAACTGGAGCTTCTCTCTCTCTCTCTCTCTCTCTCTCTTTTTTTTTTGGTGAGGCAATTGGGGTTAAGTGACTTTCCCAAGGTCATACAGCTAGTAAGTGCTAAGTGTCTGAGGCCAGATTTGAACTCAGGTACTCCTGACTCCAGGGCTGGTGCTCTATCCACTGTGCCACCTAGATGCCCCCACCTTTTTTTTGTTTGTTTTTGTTTTTGTTTGTTTTTTGTGGAACTTCTCTTTAAAAATTAGTTTTATGGGGCGGCTAAATGGCGCAGTGGATAAAGCACTAGCCCTGGATTCAGGAGGACCTAATTTCAAATCTGACCTCAAACCCTTGACACTTACTAGTTGTGTGACCCTGGGCAAGTCACTTAACCCTTATTGCTCTGCCTCCCAAAAATTAGCTTTAGAATCAATTTATAAGTCAGACAAGAAGAGCCTTCTGGTTGCTTTATATTCACATTCTTTTTTTTTTTCCCTTTTAACCCCCAAACAGAATTTCCTAGATTGGCTACTTATGTAATTCACAAGATTGAATGATTTTCAGTTGAAAATAAAATGCCTTTTCAAAGAATGAAGATTTTCCTTCATGTATCCTCTGTGCCTCTCCCTAGAATAGTTGAGAAAATGTGTTTCATAGAAATAAATCAAATAGATGAAATATTAGCAGGGCTGCAGGAAAAGATGCGCATTCATACATTGCTGGTGACTTTGCAAATAATTGGTGCTACTTTACTGGAAAGCAATTTGGAAATGCAAAATCAAAGCCATAAAACTAGTCATATTCTATGGCCTGGTAGTCCTACTTTTGGGAATATATCGCAAGTAAATAAGTAAAAAGGAAAAAAAACCCACCTATTTGTACTAAGGCACAAAAACCCCTATTTTATATATACAATAACCTGCTCCTGTACCCAACAACCTAATGCAACCTAAATTCCTAATGGTTAGGAAATAGATTGCCAAATCAAGGCATAGGAATACAATTGGGAGGAATTTATCAGTTAGTCAATAGGACCTATTAAGCACATGCTATGTTCCAGGGACTGTGCCAATCAATGATGATATTAAAAAAAAAAAAACAAACAGGGGTGGGGAGGAGAAAGTTTCTGCTCTAAAGGAACTCATAGTTTAATGAAAGAGACAACATGCAAACAATTGTGTATAAACAAACTACATACAGGTTAATTGGAAATAATCAACAGAGGGAAGGCACTAGGATTAGAAGGAATTGAGAAAGGCTTCCTCTAGATTTTAGCTGGAACTTGAAGGAAGCAGGAAAACCAGGTGGTGGAGATGACGAGGGAGAGGATTCTGTGTATGAGGGATGGTCACAGAATGAAAATCCAAAGAATATCTAGGCATAAGGAATGGTCTCTATTCACAGAGAACAAAAGAGACAAGAATACAGCATCCATACTGCCTACAACTATGTAAAGATGTGTCTATCACAATAACTCGCCTTTACACAGTCCTTAAAAGTTTGCTATTATCAACACAAGCATACACACGTGGGAATTTAAAACCATAAGGGGCTTGAGGGATTGTAAAATAAGTTGCTCCTGACATAAACAAGTTCGATAGCATTTTTATTGTAAAGTTGATGAATTACAAAGGAAACTGCTGCAGGCTCTGAAGGCAATCTACAGAGCAGGTATAGGGCATTGTACAATGTGGTCTGAAGGTTAAAAGATGAATTGGCATGCAGCATTCTAAGGCGGAGGCTTTGAAGGGTCCTATACATTTGTATGTGTATGTGTATGTTTACATTTATTTAGATCACTCTCACCTGTGCATCACCATGGAAGATCACACAACATGTTACAAGCAGGGATGTGTGCTGGTATGAAATTACACTGAGGTTTTTTGTTTGTTTGTTTGTTTTGGTGAGGCAATTGTGGTTAAGTGACTTGCCCAGGGTCACACAGCTAGTAAGTGTCTAGAGTCTGAGGCCAGATTTGAACTCAGGTCCTCCTGAATCCAGGGCTGGTGTTCTATCCAGTGCGCCACCTAGCTGCCCCAGACACTGAGTTATTTTTAATTGGTCCTTTCAGGCAGAAATTAGTTGCCCCCCCCTTTATAATGGAAATATTATTTCAGAAACAACCATGTACTTCAACTTGTCTGTCTAAAATTCTGGCTTGTTTTTTGTTTTCTCTTTTACCAAACCACTTTATAAACATTCATTCCATGGTATTAATGGGAAACTCAAATAATCCTTTAATTTTCCTACTAGACAGTAGCATGTAGCCAGAATAAGAACATGGCTACTAACTCATAGAAGCTACATGAACGAGGTCAGCCTTTTTATCTTTTGCTATAGTTTTACATGTGGAAAAATGAGATTTACAGATCACAGAGCTTTAGATCTCAAAAGGACCTTAGAGGTCATCTGGTCCAATCCCTTTGTTTTGTAGTTGAAGAAGCTGAGGGGAAGTGACTAGCCTAAGGAGATATTTTATCAGTGTCCTACTAGATTATGCAACTTTGAATTATGCATAAATGACACTTTCAAATTCAACCAGTTTGCTTTAGTAACTTGGGTTCCACAGAATATGTCATTTATTTAAGATTCATTGTTTCATTTCCATGGCTGTCTCTTCTTTACTTTGAACCAGGTGTTATGATTATTACACATTTCTCCCCTCCCCCCGCACCCCCCACACACACCCCAAAGGAAGTTCACAAAGTTTTATAGCTATTTTAATCAGAAAACTAAGGATTTAATCTGTCAGTCTGATTCTTGATAAGCCTTATTGAAAAAATCCTGATGAGTAATAAAAACTTCACTTTACATGCGGAAGTGATCAAAGCTAACTATAGACAGCTATGAATAGATGTATTCATATGCCCTCAGAAAGACATGAAAATATCAAATGGAACATGCTCCAACTTATTTGGGGGAGGGGGCAAGGACAAAATTAGCAAGGAACAATGGACTGGGAATTAGCTAAGCCCATCACTGGACACTCTTTAGATCTCACTATTGACCTTGGAGAAGTCATTTAATTTACTGTGCTTCAATTTTTCCATTTCAGCACTTGAACAATTATATGAACATGCATTAGCCAGACAAATGTGTTAAGAACTTTAGAAAACCCTTCATCAAAGGCATATATCATAGTGTATATGTATATATAGATGTATGTGTATGTGTGTGTATGTGTATATGTACATTTACATACATATTTCTGTGTAATTAATTATAATATATATATATTTATGTGTGTATGTATAGATATAGATGAGAGAAAGAGAGATGGGGACGATGGGGAGATGGGGATGGGGATTGGGATGGAGGTGGAAATGGAGATGGAGATGGAGAGACAGAGATGGAGACAGAGACAGAGACAGAGACAGAGATAGAGATAGAGGTAGAGGTAGAGGTAGAGGTAGAGATAGAGGTAGAGGTAGAGGTAGAGGTAGAGATGGAGATAGAGATAGAGATATATCTGCAGATATAATATATCTACTCCATCTCCCAGCCCTAAGCATTTTCTCTGGCTGTTCCTCATGCCTGGAATGCACTTCCATCTCATTTCTGTCTCTTGAATTCCCTGGCTTCCTTTACATGTCAGCTAAAAACTCCCTTATCCCCCTTAATTCTAGTCCCTTCCCTCTGTTGATAATCAACAATTTATCATCTTAATCTCTTATTTCTACATAGTTGCTTGCACGTTGTCTCCTCTCATTAGACTGTGAGCTCTTTGAGAACTGGGGCTGATTTTTGTCATTCTTTGTATCCAGTGATTAACCCAGTGTCTGGCACATAGTAGGTGCTCAGTAAATTTTTATTGATTATTTCTACATCCTGGAAGTGCATTTTGTTTGATTCTCTGTCTATTTTTGTCTCTGTTTCTCTTTATGTTTCTCTGTCTCACTGCCTGTCTCTTGCTATCTAAAGAATAATATTACATAGTTGAGTGATGCTGAGCTTCAGGGCTCCCACAACTCTTAGATCTTTCTGTATGATACCTTAACATAGTAATATATGTCCAGACCCATCTTTTCCTCCTTTTTTCTTAGGAGATTTGCAGCAATAGAGTTGTGCCATACCAAGTGGGTATGTGAGGGTGTTAGATGCATGTGAGAGAAGGAACAGGCAGTAAAAGAGTGGATTCCCTCTTCTGTGTTCAGCCTCCCTTCAAAGTGTTCAATCCTGCCACTGAGCCCTGGTAGAAATGTACAAGTGGGAGTCCAAGATGAGAAAATCAGTGTTTCTCAGGGTCATGAAGAGAGTAACAACAGTCTGATCCTACATTTTATGGTGTCGATCCCAAAGAGACTAGTAAGGAGCATTTGGGGTTACCAAAGCAAATGGATCATCAAACATTCCAGTCTAATGCAGTCTGAAAAATGGAGGTTTTGCTTGGGATAGTGACCCACAAACACAATGACAAAGACATAGCCTAAAATTCCCAATCAGAAAATGAACCCCAGGGAATATGTGGTTCAACTACAAAACAGCAAATGCCTACTATGTATGAGGCATTAATAGATATGGGGGAATACAACAAATCACATAGAACTAGTCATTACATATTACAATTGTGTTATATTCAATATGATTTTAATGAAGAGGAGGACTGAATGTAACTTCTGGTTCAGCTGGTTTTCCTTGTGTATCACCTTTTCATATTTCCTTGTATACATTTTTTTTTTGTGGGGCAATGAGGGTTAAGTGACTTGCCCAGGGTCACACAGCTGGTAAATGTCAAGTATCTGAGGCCGAATTTGAACTTATGTCCTCCTGAATTCAGGGTCTGTGTTTTATCTACTGCACCACCTAACTGCCCCATCCTTGTATACATTTTTTATTACACTGTAACATTCCATTCTATTAATATATAACAGGGCAGCTAGGTGGGGCAGTGGATAGAGCACTGGGACTGGAGTCAGGAAGACCTGAGTTTAAATCAGACCTCAGATATTCCCTAGCTGTGTGATTATGGGCAAGTCACTTTAACCCTGTTTGCCTCAGTTTCTTCACCTGTAAAATGAGCTGGAGAAGGAAATACCAAACCATTCCAGTATATCTGTCAAGTAAACCCCCAATGGTGTCTTGAATAATCAGACAAGACTGAAATGACTGAACAACAAAAACATATCATAAATTATTGAACCAGTTTCCTTTCATAGACCCTTAGTGTAAAATCCATTTACCTTTTTTTTTGGCTATTACAAATATAACAACTAGGAATATTTTTGCTCCTATATTTGGGTTCTTGTTATTATTTTGCTTTTTCATATTTTATGATTACAGAGTCCTCACTATGGAACTGCTGGGTTGAAAGATATAATATTTCATGTTTTATTGTATACTTCTATATTGCTCTCCCAAATATTTGTACTTGTCTGCAAAATAATCCACTGCAAAATTATCTATCTGTAGGTCTCCCAACAATGTAACTGTGGGTCTGTTTCACCACAGCCCCATCAAAAAACCTAACTGTATTTTTATCAGTTTTTGCTATTTTACCATTTGGGTGTATATAAGGTAGTATATTTAAGTTATCACTTTGGTACATTTTTTAGTTTGTTTGTTTGTTTTGGTGAGGCAATTGGGGTCAAGTGACTTGCCTAGGATCACACAACTAGTAATTGTTAAGTGTCTGAGGTTGGATTTGAACTCAGGTCCTTCGGAATCCAGGGCCGGTGCTCTATCCACTGTGTCACTTAGCCGCCCCTCTTTTGTACATTTTAAAAGGGTTGCCAGACTTCAGTGTTGAGAATGTGTCTTTCCTATGAAGACAGAGGAATCCAAAGAATTCAGGCTGACGAAAACTGGAAATGGGGATGTGGTAGGCTGTATGTGTCATGATTTACATGAATATGGCAGCTAGCTTTCTTTTTTCCATTTAACTTTTATTTTTTCTTAATTTTCACATAAACAAAAAATTTAACTTTCATTTTTTATAGCTTACTTTCTATCTAACACATTATACTGTTTAGAGACCTTAGGCAAAGAAATGAAATGTGGGAAAATTATATATGTGTGTGTGTGTATGTGTGTTTATATATATGTATATATATATATATATATATATATCTCTATATATATACACACACACACACACACACACACAATATCTAGCAGCCTCAGAATCATATATTTTAGATGCTGGAAACCTTAAAGACCACCTAGTTTAACCATTTTATGTTATAGTTGGGCCCCAAAGAGGTTAAATGGCTTGTGACTTCACATCATAGATTAGTGCCAGAGCTTAGACTAGAAACCAGACGTCCTGACTTCTAGCTCTTAACTGCCAGGTACAATCTTCTCAAAGATGTAAAGAAATTTTCCCTTTTGGTATTTGTTATTATATTAAGTAGTTTACAACTATTACTTCCTTAATACTAAAGCTGAGATATATCATTCTACCACTAGGTGTCTCTACATAGTATGCAAAATCAAACTTTTAGGCTCTCAGAATCAGCATCTAGATAGGAAGGGACCTGAGAAATTATCTAAGTCATTTTACAAATGAGGAAACTGAATCCCAGAGAATTAAAGTGACTTGCCTGCTGGCACACGGGAGTAAATGGAAGAGTCAAAATGCAAACCCAGGTCCTCTTTCCATGATACCATATTGCATTTATTGAGCTTTCATTATATTCAAAGCACCATCCTAGGCACCATAACACTTCCACTCCCCTGTAATCAGTTTACAAATCTAAATAAATGGCAAGTTTGCATTCATATAGTTCTAGCTTACAAAAAGCACCAATAAATTCACTCTGAATTTCAATGTACTGCTTGCCAAAGAAGCAAAATATAGCAGAGGAGGCTGTGTTTGAGACACTGAATCTGAATTGCAATTTAACTGACCCTGAATCTCAGAAGTAGACTAGTAGCCCACAGGGTTAAAGAAACCAAACAATAAAGTTGGAGATTTCATTTGGCAATAAGTATGACCCGTTCAGCAGTGAAGTAAGATTTTGTTGTTGTGCAATTGTGTCCGACTCTTTATAACCCAATTTGAAATTTTCTTGGCAAATATACCAGATTGTTTTTGCCATTTCCCTTTCCAGTTCATTTTACAGATGAGGAAATTGAGGCAAATAGGGTTAAGTGACTTGACTAAGGTCTCACAAGCTAGTAAGTGTCTAAGGCAGGATTGGACTTAGGAAGATGAGTCTTCTTTACTTCAGGTCCAGCACTCTATATACTGTGCCACCTAGCTGCCCCCAGAAATATAGGTGGATAAGGATAAGGTGTCAAAGAAGCACTGATTTAGAGCTGGAGAGGAACTTTAGAAGTTACTAAGCCCACTCCCTCATTTTACAGATGAACAAACTTCAGCCTGGTCCAGGCAAATCAAACCACCACCATCATCTTGACCACTATTTCTCCACAGCCCCAGGTGGAGACAGTCCAGGACTCTGAGTTCAAAAGCATTGGGAATAGCAGTGTTCCCTAAACTACTAGACTCACTTCTAGCCTCCCCAGCCGTGACTTCTCCCTGTGGAGAAGGGGCCTAGCTTCCTCACCATCATCAGCAACCAGACAGGCTGCACTGGCGGTGACGATGCTCCTTAGACCACTGGTGCTGCTTCTAGCCCAACCCTCACTACCATTATCTGGAGAGGAAGCTTCTGCAGAGAAGAAGCCAGTCATGCCCACTGACCGCCACTCACAGGGTGGGCAAGTCAGGGTAGCTAATGTAGCAAGAAACCCCAAGGAAGAGTGCAAAGGCAGCATGGGCCAGGCCGGTCAAGCCCCCGCTATCCAGACTACCATCTCCCTGCAGATCCTGGGGGAGACAGCTCAGGATCCTCAACCCAACAGCCTGGGAAATGGTGCTGCTTCTAGCCCAGTGCCCATGGCCATCATCTTGGGAAGCAATCCCAGCGGAGAGGTAGCCTGGCAACTGCTCCTGGAAGAGCTATGGCCACCGCTACCAAAGATTTGGAAAAAGAAAGTTCTTGTTCCCTTGGCATGATCAAATTGTTCACTGTCAGAAACCAAGATTATTTTATCAGTGGAAAAGAAAAAGAGGCACCACCCTCTGATTTGTTACCAGGCCCTAATGACCACGGGCTATTTCTCTCTGGCTTATAGCTAAAACCTTCCCTATGTGTGTGTAGTCTACCCTAATAGAGGGTGAGCTCCTTGAGAGGAGGGGGTATCTTGCTTTTCCATTTGTATCCCCAACCCAGTTCTTTGCACAGAGTAAGCACTTAAAAATAATTAATTCCATATAAATCAAATCTAGGACATCTAAGTATTTCCTTCCCACAAAATAAATGCTGACCGTGAGAGATGAAGAAATGCTCATTAACCAAGACCTAAAGAACTCCACTGACCTAGTACTACTGTTAAACTCTCCAGAGAGGTTAAGACCTAAATATCAAAATAGGAAGTATTTCCCAGGACTGCTGAATCAGCATTTCACCTTCACTTTGATTCTTCACTCTTCCCCTCAAGATCAGTCAATCAGTTAATTAGCATTTATTAAGCACTGATAATGTGCCAGGCACCGAGCTGAGTGCTGAGAATATAAACATGAGCAAAAAGAAGGTCACTGAGCCCAAGGAGCTTCCTTTCCAATGGATGAAGCCAAACTTAAAAGGGAGTTGAGAATGGAGGTGAAAGGAGGATACTGGGGAAAGGCCCTATGATAGATGAAGTGGTGCCCTCCTTATATGGAGGTTCTGAAAGGAGTTACCAGTCAAAGGGAGGGACCACAAAGCCTTTGAAGAATGAAGTCCAGAGCTGAAGGCATGCTCAAGGATGAAGAGTTTTCTAGGACATGATGGGGAAGTCTGGACCCAGCTTGGTGAAGAAGGAAGAGCGGTCCCAGGGTTAGACTTAGGATTATCCTCCTCTTCGTTGTTGTCTTCTCCAAGAAATGTTCTTCAAAAAGTAGCTGGCACTAATGGAGGACTTGGGGAGCTTCTCAATCTCTTGAAAACACAAGGCTGCTTCCAAAGCTGGAAATGACCATATCAGGATCAGTGTTTTCTCACCTATTCTCAGGGGAAGGAAAAAAAGAAAACAGAAAACAGGGCTTGAGGTCTCTGCCAGGTGTTCAGAGCTGCCCTGCCTTACAAGGAATCCTCACAGGGAATCTTACATGTGACTTCTTCCAGAGGAAGCAAAAAGGGAAAAAAGGAAGAAAGGAAAGCAGGATAAAGAGAGAGTAAGGAGAGAAAGACACAGAAACACAGAGAGAGACAGACAGAGAAAAAGAGAGAAAGAGACAGAGAGACAGAGGAGAGTTGGAGAAAAAGATAGGACAGATAGAGACGGACAGAAGTTTTCTCCTTTTTAGAGTCTACTTAGTGGTAGATGCTCAGATGCCAATAATCTTGAAGCAGACACCCCTTGAACAGTACTAAGGCATCAATAAGGGTATTGCTCCATCATTTCAGAATGTCCAAGTCCTTCAGCATTGAGCTGAGTATGTCTGGCTGAAGCAGTCAAGGCAGCTGAGCCTTGTCTCATGAGGTGGTCCCTTCATATCCATCTCTACACATGCTCCATGGGTGTGGTGTACTATATAATTCTACCCCCTGCCCTTCATATACTCAGGTACATAACTTTCTAAACTGTAATGTGCTACATGAACATCATGTATTATGAAATGACTCAGCCAAGCTTATGAATAGCTAATTAGCAGGAGTATCAAGACAGGAAGCCAAGTATTTAAACTCTCAGACAAATGTTCTTCCCTCTAGCCCATGCTGCCACTTTGGTGTATCACTGAAGTAGGAAAAAGAATTCATGTCAGCAGTAACCCTATCTATGTGTGTTTTGTTCTCACCTTAGAACTGCTTTACTTGAGAATTCATTTTTCTTCTGGACGCACAATGGTCCCCAGTGGTGTAATCCCAACACGTTTGGAAGACAGTGCTAAATTATTTTGGTTGAAAGAGATCACAATCCTCTGGTTTTGTCTCAGTTATAGCAATGTCTTGTGTGTTGATTCTAGTGCCGAGCAGATAGATCACATAGAGAAGGCACTTCTGTGTCTTCTGAATGAAATAAGAGCTGAGTATAGGGAGCACTTTCAGGTTTCCAAAGAACTTTATAGAGACAATCTCATTCAGTTCTCCCAATGGTTCTTCTGCCGGTTCCCATTTTCAAGATAAAGAAATTAAGGCTGAAATACTGAATGACCTGCCTGCCTATTCTTGAATGGCTATTATCAGAAGTAAGACTTGAACCCAGGTATTCACAGTCCAAGTCCACCACAATTACCCAGAATGTCTCCATAGGTAGATATATAGATTTTGAGCTCCATTAGATTGAGCCCCAAGTATAGTGAACATAATGGGTTCTTCCTTTTATTGTTTGAACTGATGGAGATTTTAGTGATAATAGCTTTTTGGATTTCAATGAGGATATATTTATTTACTTATTTGGTCTGGGCCCATGATTTAATGTGTATAAGGAACTCTACTGATACAGATTGACGGCTACTCTAAAGTCAAAATCTTAGAGATACACAAGGGGACCTGAGAGACTAAGTGATTTTTCACAGTCATATAGCCATGGTGCCAGACTTAAACTCAGGTCTTCCAAATTTTCTGCTTGCTCTCCATCCACAATACCACACTGCCTCCTGTGGTTTTTACTTCTGAGCTGAATTTCACACAATCTTCAAATCCAAAGCTAGAAAGACAGGCTACATTCTTGATGCTGGATCTTTTCACCCTGTCCTTTGAAACTGCATGGGGGAATGAGGTAAGATGGTGTTTTCCATTTCTTCTAGAAGAGGGACAGGTGGTGGTAGCCAGCAAGAAGTGGCATTAGTAAGAGGTACTGACAGAGCAGAAAGAGATGAATGAGCCTGGCTACTTTGAAAGTTTGTAATAGAGTTTTTCCCTTGACTGCATTCATTTTTTTCCTCCCAAAGACACTTAGTTCTTTTGCTACCTTAGTGAAACACACTTCCTATTATATATGGATGAAAAGCCTCACAGTGCAAGGAGATATGAGCTGAATTCAAGTCTAAATAGGAATCTTGCCCTTCTCCTAGTACAGACAATTACTGTAGAATTAGAGAATGTTTCTATGTCTTGAATAAAACATAGCAAGAAGGATTGTAACCTTCAAAGATTGCTAGAGCATCAAAACTGGAAGGATCTTAGCTGTTGTGCCCAATGACTTAATTTTATAAATGAAGAAACTGAGACCCAGAGGGAAAGAAACTTACTCAAATTAGCCAAGTTGCCAGTCCCTGACCCAATGGGCAGGTCAGTAGGGTGTCCCAGTCAGCTCCCACATTAGGGAGCAAAAGTTTGTGAGGGAGAAAAATGGTAGCAGTGATTAGCCTGTCAGGGATCTATATGTCATAACGTCTGGAAACTGGCATTGTTATAATCCAAAAGGCTTCCTCCTGTATAGACTTCCAGAATTGTGGCACTGGAGGGACCTCAGAAACCATTTAGTCAAACTCATATCTGAACAGGGCTCATCTCTATGATCTCCCCAAATGGTTGCAGCCTCTGCTTGTATACCTTTAGTGAAGGGGAATCCCAGCATGTCCCAAGGTAAACTATCCCACTTTGGGATAGTTCTCATTATTGAGAAGATTTTTAAATATTGAAACTCAATATACTTCTCTGTAACTTCTACTTATTGCTTCCAGTTCTGGCCCTTGGGGTCAAGTACAATAGTTTCACATCCTTGGTATCCTAAGTATTGACCTTTAGTCCTAATCCTGGGTCCATGGGTGCTTTGTCTTTAGCCTTCATGGGTCCGACTCTGCATGTGGCTGCCATAGGTGGAAAAACAGGTAAGAAAAGAGAGGACCCTGGAGTCAGGCTCTCAGACAAGGCTTCACAGACCATTTGCCACACTGGGGTCCTGGTTGTAGCAGATTGTGGGTTCTACCACCATCTTAGCATATCCTTCTAGATTTCCTTGTCAAATTCTGTGCAGGAGCTCTCTTATCCATTATGACTCATATCTGCCAGGTGGTCTGTGGTCTGCTGGGGTGGTCTGTATAGCCTTGAAACCAGCTTACCTTACCATCTCCCAGCTGGTCATGCTATCTTTTCTGTCACAAAGTGGCTTTGACTGGTCTCTTACACATGTCCTTGGAGTGGCTCTACTTCTAGGGGCACATGATCTCCATGATAGTCACAGTTCTCATCAGATATCAGTTTGGTCAATTAATGCCATGACCCTTCCTTGAACAGACCCTGCATGCATGTGTCTGAGGGATAGCAAAATACCACTGGGACTCTGTACACATTCATGATGCGGTTCTCAAAATAGCCAGCCTTGTGTTTTGATGTTGAACTTTTTGTACCTCCAAGAGGAAGAGTCCTGCATAGTGGACTGGTTTCTACCATCCATCTCAACAGGCTATTTCTCATCTTCAATCCTCACTATTAATGTTTGGCAGAGTTTGATGAATCCAAGTGGAAAAGGGCTGAGAGCTTGTTGACGCTGGGGAATCTGTCTTTGGGGGTTGCAGAAGCCCCAGTTCTTGATCCCATTCCATCATGTGTTCCCCAAGAACTTTTGTCTGGGTCTGAAAATATCCCTGAATCTCTGGCTAAACCTTAGGAAGACACTAGGGAAATGGATAGTGGGGTACTAAGGAAGAGAAGAGGGCAAGAATCTGGCTGAATCTGTACATTTATGCAAAGATATTTTTATAATAGACTGGATGGTAGTGTGGGGGCTCATAGTAAATGAGTCTGATTTCAATCTGTCAGAAGGATTCTCTATTGAGAGTGAGACAAATGAACCTAGAAGCTCCTAATCCATCAAGAACCCTGGCCTCTCTGCACTCATTTCCATTCATGACCATTTGGCTACAATAAAGTGGGAACAATTCTTCTTAAAACTGAAAAGAAAAATGCTTAGCATTAGAATCATTTGTATTGTAGTATATTTACAAAATCAAATTTAAATGATATCTAAAGCCATACTATTCTGCGGAGCTTTCATGAGCCATTCACATTCCCCATAATCTCTGTCAAGGTTCTAATCGATTGCAGCAATGACAGAGAAAATCTATTTTCCCAATATTAAGCCCCTTTATTGTAGACTAAAAAGAGTTGGGAGGAGAAGGCATGGCTCTGAGGGTTTCCTTTTGTCTGATGCTACTGTTTATATGTCAGATCTTAAGGAGCTTATGGAAATGCTTCCCAGAAGAATTCTTGTGTTATTTGGCATGATGTTGAAATAATTCTCCCAAAGCAAGTTCCACGCTTATTGATCTGGCAAATAGAGCAATCAAAACACTCCCTTCGTTTTTCAAGAGCCACAAGATTGGAAATATAAAAACATGGTAGACTCACAAAGGTGTGGATAAAGGACATTGTTTAACCAGGATGTTGTAATTACTCTTATTATATAAACATTTCCCTTTGAGAAAAAGACTGAGTCAAAGTCCAAAATAAAGGCAGAATTGGTTGCAGCAAAATTTTCCTTTAGGTTGTCAATCTTTTCCCTTTTGGAAATTTCCCTTTTGGTTGTGAACTTGAAGCATCCATTGTGTCCTCAGAAAGACTTCTGAGGGTGTATGTATGCATGTACATATGTCTGCATGTGTGTGTGTGTGTGTGTGTGTGTGTGTATGTATGTGTATCATGGAGAGGGAACTCAAATCATTTCAACATAAAAATATTACTTTTGCTCTTTAACCCAGATTTCTTTGTGGGTTTTATAAAGAAGAAGTTGGTAGAAAATGAGGATGTGAAGCAACAAGAAGTGGCTATTTAACAAATTCTTATTGATGTGTTTGTTTTTAAATTGCTTATATATCCTAATGCATTTCTCCCCATCCTGTTTCTCCCAGAGACCCATTCTTTACAATAAAGATTAAAAAAGAAGTTTAGTAAAGCTAACCAAATATCAAAAAGGTTTACCATCATATGCAGTGTTCTGTACCCATAGCCCCCTGCCTCTGTAAAGAAACAGGGGCAGGTGATTTCTCATACCACTTCTTTGGGACCCATCTTAGTCATCATAGCTTCAAAGAATTAAAAAACTTAAAGAATTCGGTTTTATTCATTTTTTTCATTGTTTTCTTTTTTCATTTTTATAGTCCCTGTTTATGGTTTTCCTTATTCTGTTCATTTTGTAGTCTTCCCATGTTCATCTGTATTCACCATTTTCATAATTTCTTACAGCATTTAACGATCCATTATATTCCTGTATCACAATTTGTTTAACCAATCAAAAGGCATCTACTTTGATGATGATTCTTTGCTACTACCAAAAGTACTATGATAAATATTTTGGATATATAAAGCCCATTTTTATTGACCTTCTTGAGGTATATGCCTAGTGGGGGAATCTCTGCATTAAGAGTGTGAGAATTTTAGCAACTTTATTTGTATAATTCCAAATGTATTCCTCAAATTGTATATAAGCTTCTATTCTAATTTTTAAAGGTATGATCTTTTAAAAAAAGATTCAATTTATTTTAATCATCTAATAGCTCCCTTTTCCTAAACTCCCCTCCAAATGAGAAACAAAACTGATATTAGTATTAATAAAAATGAATTTCTATATTAACCACGTCCAAAAAAATGTTGTCTCATTCTGCTTTCTGAGTCCTTAATCTCTCTGTCAGGAGGTGGGTAGCATGTTTCATCATTAGTCCTCTGGAATCCAGGTTGGCCATTTCACTGATAAGAGTGTAGCCCAAGGGGTGGAACCAAGATAGCAGAGAGAAGACAGGAAGTTGCTTGAGCTCTCCTCAATTTTCCTCAGAAATAACATTAAATCAAGCTTCTAAATGGATTCTAGAGCTACAGAACCCACAAAAACCAAAACAAAACAGGGAAACAATCTTCCATCTTGAGATAATTTAGAAGATTTTAGGAAAGGTCTGTTACACTTGTGTGAAAGGGGAGCACAGCACAACACATCTCAGGGCAGCAGTGGTGGGAGGCTGGGCAAGGCAGCAGGAGGCTCTTAGCCATAGCACAGACCAGCAGCTGAGGCCCTTTGATCCTGGCTTAACATCCTTGTGGCTTAGTAGGCCAGATGCAAGATCCCCCAGCCCTGGCTGAGAGGACAAACTGCCAGCTAGAGAATCATCCATGGGACAAGTAGGATTAGGCCAAGCCATTTCAGCACAGAAGGCAAGTCCAGAGTGGTGAGGAATCCAAAAGCCACAGAGGCTTCAGAGCAGAAAGCCAGTGATCAGGCCCCTAGGCCCCAGCACAAGCAGCTTACAACAGTGGTCCCTTCGTCCCAGGAACAGACCTCAATTTTAAAAGTTAAAAAATAGGTTAAAATATGAGTAAGAAAAAAAAGAACCCTTACCATAGAAAACTTCTATGGTGACAGGGAAGACCAAAACACAAACTAAGATGATGACAACAAAGTCAAAAGGCCTACATGTGAAGCCTCAAAGGAGAAGATGAATTGATCTCAAGACCACAAAGCCTTCTTGGAAGAGCTCAAAAAGGATTTTAAAAATCAAATAAGAGAAGGAGAAGAAAAATGGGAAAAGAAATGAGTGTTATGCAAGAAAATTATCCAAAAAAGAGTCAACAGCTTGGAAAAGGAAGCACAAAAATTGACTGAATAAAACAATTCCTTAAAAAAACACAGTTGGGGGGCAGCTAGATGGCACAGTGGATAGAGCACTGGTCCTGAAGTCAGGAGGTCCTGAGTTCAAATCCGGCCTCAGACACTTAACACTTACTAGCTGTGTGATGCTAGGCAAGTCACTTAACCCCAATTGCCTCACAAAACAAAACAAACAAAATGAACAAAACAAACAAACAAACAAAAAAACCCACAGTTGGCCAAATGGGAAAGGAGGTAAAAAAGCTCAGTGAAGAAAGTAATGCCTTAAAAATTTGAATTGGTCAGATGGAAGCTAATGACTCCATGAAATACCAGGAATCAGTCAAAGAGAATCAAAGAATGAAAAAAATAGAAGAAAATGTGAAATAACTCATTGGAAAGCAGAGTGGATTAAAAACCATAATCTTAAGATGTTTACAAGAAACACATTTAGAGAGATACACACAGAATAAAGGTAAAAGGTTGGAGCAGAATATATTATGCTTCAGCTGAAGTAAAACAAACAAACAAACAACAACAACAACAACAACAAAAACAAAACGGGTAGCAATCCTGATCTCAGAAAAAGAAAAAACGAAAAAGATCTAATTAAAAGAGATAAGGAAGGAAACGACATCTTGCTAAAATGTATTATAGACAATGAAGTCATATCAATATTAAACATATATGTACAACGTGTTATAGAATCCAAATTCTTAGAGAAATTAAGTGAGTTACAAGGAGAAATAGACAGCAAAGCTATTCTAGTAGGGAATTTTAACCTCCCCTCTTGGAACTAGATAAAATCTAATCCCAAAATAAATAAGAAAGAAGTTAAGGAGTGAATAGAAAGTTAGAAAAGTTAGATATGATAAACCGCTGGAGAAAATTGAATAGGGAAAGAAAGGAATATGCCTTTTCTCAGTGGTACATTACACCTACAAAAAAATTAACTGTGTATTAGGGGATGGAAACCCCACAGTCAAATGCAGAAAGGCAGAAATAGTAAATGCATCCTTTTCAGATCATGATGTAATAAAAATTACATGTAATAAAGTGCCATGGAAAGATAGACTAAAAATTAATTAGACACTAAATAGTCTCATCCTAAAGAAAGATTGGGTCAAACAACAAATCATAAAAACAATAAATAACTTCATCCAAGAGAATGACAACAATGAGACAACATACAAAAGCATGGGATGCAGCCAAAACAGTTCTTAGGGTAAAATTTATGTCTCTAAATGCTAAGATGGATAAAATAAAGAGGAGATTAATGAATTGGAAATATAACTTAAAAAGCTAGAAACAGAACAAATTTAAAATGCCCAATTAAATTTAAATGAGAAATTCTGAAAATCAAAGGAAAGATGAATAAAATAGAAGGTAAGAAAACTATAAAATTAATATATAAAACTAAGAACTGGTTTTTTGAAAAAAAATTCTATAAAACAGAGAAAGCTTTGGTTAATTTGATTTAAAAAAATAAATCCAAATTACCAGTATCAAAAATGAAAGGGGTAAATTCACCACCAATGAAGTAGAAATTAAAGCAATAATTAGGAGCTATTTTGCCCAATAAATTTTAAATCTAAGGGAAATGGATAAATATTTACAAAAATATAAATTGAGCAGATTAACAGAAAAGGAAATAAAAGACTTGAATAGCCCCATTTTAGAAAAAGAAATTGCGAAAGTCATCAATGAACTCCCTAAGAAAAAGTCTCCAGGGCCAGATGGCTTCACAAGTGAATTCTACCAAACATTTAAAGAACAATTAATTCCAATACTATATATTTTTTGGAAAAAGGGGTTAAGAAGGAGTTCTACTAAATTTCTTATATATTACAAATATGGTGTTGATACCTAAATCAGGAAGAGTCAAAACAGAGAAAGAAAATTACAGACCAATTTTGCTAATGGATATTGATGCAAAAATTTAAATAAAATACCAGCAAAGAGATTATTGCAATTTATAACCAGGAAAATACACTATAACCAGGTGAAATTTATACCAGGAATGCAGAGCTGGTTCAACATTAGGAAAACTATCAACATAACTGACCATCTCAATAACAAAACTAAACAAAAACATGCTTATCTCAATAGATACAGAAAAAGCTTTTAAAAAATATAGCACTCATTCCTATTAAAAACACTAAAGAGCATAGGAGTAAATGGAGCTTTCCTTAAGCAGCAAACATATGTAATAGGGATGTTAGAAGCATTCCCAGTAAGATAAATGGTGAAACAGGCATCTCCATTGTTACCTTTATTATTTATATTGTACTAGAAATGTCAGCTTTAGCATTAAGAGAAGAAAAGGGAATTAAAGGAAGTAGAATAGGCATGGAAGAAATAAAACTATCACTCTTTGCAGATGATATGATAGTATACTTAGAGAATCCTAGAGAATCAACTAAAAAGACTACTAGAAACAATTAACAACTTTAGTAAGGTTGCAGGATATAAAATAAATCCACATAAATTATCAGCATTTCTATAGTTGACCAACAAAGCACAGCCACAAGAGATGGAAAGAGAAAGTCCACTTAGAATAACTGTAGACAATATAAAATATTTGGGAGTCTACCTGCCAAGACAACCACAGGAACTGTATGAACACAATTACAATACACTTTTCACACAAATAAAATCAGATCTATATAATTGGAAAAGTATCAATTGCTCTTGGATAGCCTGAGCTAATATAATAAAAATGACAATTCTACCTAAATTAATTTGCTTATTCAATGCCATACCAATCAAACTACCTAAAAATTATTTTATAGAGTTAGAAAAAATAATAACAAAATTCATCTGGAAGAACAAAATATCAAGAATATCAAGGGAACTAATGAAAAGAAAATGCACAGGAAGGCAGGCTAACTGTACCAAATCTGAAGCTATACTATAAAATGGCAATGATCAAAACTATTTGGCACTGGCTAAGAAATAGAGTGGTGGATCAATAAAATAGGTTAGGCATTCATAATCCATAGTTCTTTATGTCTAAATCTTGGCTATCTTCCAGTTTTCCCAGCAGTTTTTGTCAAATACTGAGTTCCTATCCCAGAAACTGGGGTCTTCGGGTTTATCAAACAGTAGATTACTATAGTCATTTACTACTGTGTCTCCTGTGCCTCATTTCTAAAATATGAAGAGAACTGAATCAAATTGATAAAAATACAAGTAATTCCCCAATTGAGAAATGGTCAAAGGATATGGACAGGCTCTTTTCTGATGTAGAAACCAAAGCTATCTATTGCCATATGAAAAAAGGTTCTAAATCACTATTGATTAGAGTAGTTTTAATTTGAAATTCTGTAAGATACCACATCACACCTATCAGATTAGCTAATATGACAAAAAAGGAAAATGACAAATTTTGGAGAAGATGTAGGAAAATGGGAACACTAATGTGTTGTTTGTAGAGTTGTAAAGTCATCCAACCATTCTGGAGAGCAATTTGGAACTATGCCCAAGGGGCTATGGGACTGTGTATACCCTTTGACTCAGTAATACCACTTACCAGGTCTATATCCCAAAAAGAACATAAAAAGGGAAAAGGACCAACATGTACAAAATATATATATATATATATATATATATATATATATATATATATAGCAGCTCTCTTTGTGGTGGCAAAGAATTGGGAACTGAGGGGATGCCCATCAATTGAGAAATGGCTGAACAGTTGTATTGTATGAATGTAATAGAATACTCTTATGCTATAAGAAATGATGAGCAGGCAAATTTCAGAAAAAAATCTGTAAAGACATAAGTGGACTGATGCTGAGTGAAGTGAACAGCACCAGGAGAACATTGTATACAGTAACAGCAACTTTGTGTGATGATCAGCTATGATAGCCTTTCTTTTCTCAATGATTCAATGATCCAAGATATTTCCAAAGGATTCATGATGGGAAATGCTCTCCACATACAAAAAAAGAACCATACAGATTGAACCATACTATTTTTATTTTTTCTTTTGTATTTTTTTCTTTCTTGAGGTTTTCCCCTCTTGGTCTGATTCTTCTTTCATAACATGACTGATGTCTAAATAAATTTAATGTGATTGTACATAGATAACCTTTATCAGATTGCTTGCTGTCTTGGGGAGGCAAGGGAGGGAGTGAGAAAAATTTGGAACTCAAAATCTTATAAAAACCAATGTTGAAAACTATCTTTACATGTAACTGGAAAAAAAACTGGATGGTCTGCTATTAAGGAAAAAAAAGAATTTAGCATAATAATATTACATCTTTATACCATAACTTGTTCATCCATTTCCCAGTTTATTGACCCCCTCTCAGATTCCCATCCTTTGCCAACTCAAAAAGAGTTATAAATGTTTACATATATCCTTAGGGTTTGTTTAGATAAAGCAAATCTAGCCTACTTCTTTTTATTTTAATTAATTAATTAATTAATTTTGCGCAGGGCAATGAGGGTTAAGTGACTTGGCCGGAGTCATACAGCTAGTAAGTGTCAAGTGTCTGAGGTCACATTTGAACTCAGGTCCTCCTGAATCCAGGGCCAGTGCTTTATCTACTGTGCCACCTAGTTATCCTCTAGCCTACTTCTAATTCCCTTCTCTACTTCTCTTTCCTCTAATGAGGACTGTATTATTTTATTATCTTAGGGACAGGCTGAGGACCTGAAAGCTTTCACTGCTCCCAAAGTTGTCCAGGCCAAAGTCTGATCCCTGACCCTCTCGTCTGAATTTGGGTATGTGTATGAGTTGGTTGCTGCTGGATTCAGCCCCTGTCAACTTATCTGGAAAGCTCTCTTGGTTCAGAGTGGTTGAGTTGTAGTCTCTTTTTAGTCTGTGATTCCTGCCTTCATTATTCCTCTGCAGAATGGGTTAGATACTTTGAGACCCTGATCTGTGCATGCTGCTGCTGACTTCTAAACTTCCTCCTTTCCTTACCCAGGAATACTCCTCCCTTGTTCAGTTCCTTTTCTCAATCCACCCTGGATTACCAGAACTGGGTAATGGGCAACAAAATTGCCAGTTGACCCCAGTCCCAATCACAATGCCCTGATTTTGACCTGGGTGTTGCTGTACAAGTATGGGACTTCCTCTGGCCCTGGTGTACAGCTTTTCCCTGGGAACTAGACTACTCTGTGGGTATGCTCCTAGAGGATTATGTTTCCACTATTCACAGTCCTCTCTGTCTCACTCAGTTTGACAAATAATGCATTGTGACATTTCTGGAATTCCCCATTAGGATTCAGTCTGGTGCATTTTCTAGATTTGTTCAGAGAAATTTGTGGAGTGGAGCTCACTGCTCTGCTACCTACCAGTCCTCCATCTTGGCTCCCAGTATGATCTTTAATATTTAGGTCATGTATCCAGTTTGAACTAATTGTGGCATATGGTAGAAGGTGGTGAGCTAAATCTAATTTACACAATATTGTTTTACAGTTTTCTTGCAATTCTCATTAAATAAGAAGTTCTTTCCTAGCTAATGTTTTTTGGTTTATTGAATGCTGGATTGAGTCCAGATTCTTTCTTGTCTAGTCAATTCCATTGATCTACTTTTCTATTTTTAAAAATCAGTACCAAATGGCTTTGATATTTTGAAGTCTGGAAGTGTTATTCCCCTTTCAGTATTTCCCTTGATATTCTAGATTTTTTGTTTTGAATTGAATTAGTTCAAATGAATGATCATTTTGTCTGGTTCTATAAAGTATCCATTTGATAGTCTGATTGTTATAGCACTGAATATGTAAATTAATTTTAGTAGTATTATGGTTTTTGTTATATTACCACAGCCTCACCAGGAGGATTGACTATCCCTCCATTTATTTATTTATTTATTCACTCATTCATTTATTCATTCATTCATTTATTTTTGTGAGGCAATAAGGGTTAAGTGACTTGCCCAGGGTCACCCAACTAGTAAGTGTCAAGTGTCTGAAGCTGGATTTGAATTCAGGTCCTCCTGAATCTAGGGCCAGTGCTTTATCCACTGCAACACCTATCTGGCCCCTCCAATTATTTATGCTGTCCTTTTTTTATTCTTAAGAATTTTACAATTATATTTATACAGGTATTGAGTATATTTGGTAGATTGACTTATTAGAAATTCCCTTTTTATTATGTTCTTTAATTTTTTTATTCTTATTTAGAAATGTTATTTACTTCTGTGGATTTATTTTGTGGTCTGTGACTTTAACTGGATCTATTGTCTTAATTAATTCTTGATTGATTCCCTAGGTCAGAGGCTGTTAACCTTTTTTGTGTCATGGCCCCCTTTGCTAGTCTGGTAAAGTCAGGTGAAGAGCCCTTATCAGAATAGTTTTTAAATGAATAAAATAAAGTACATGAGATTTCAAAGGAAATCAATTATATTGAAATAGAATTATCAAAATATTTAAGAAAACAAACAAGTTTATGGACCCCAGGAGAAGAACCTTTACCCTAAGGTTTTCAGAAAACTACTGTGTCATCAGCAAATAAGGATAGTTTTATGTAATTTTAAATCTATATTTATGGTTATAATCTCTTTGTCCTGCTAGAATTTTTGAATTTAAGTGTCTACTTAAATATAATGTTTTATTGATGGCTTTGAATTTTTTTATACCACAGACATTTCCAGATATTCTGCTCAATCTCCTTTCCTCCCTCTCACCCTCCCTCAAGACAGAAGGGTCTTGTATCACAAACACACACACACAAATAAAATAAGCTGAAGCAATAAACAAAACAACCATATTTAACAATATATGCAACATTTAACACCCAGGGTACTTCATCTCTCTGAGGGGGAAGTGTGTCACCATCTGTCCTCCTGAACTCCTATTGTGGTTTTTGTTGTTGTTGTTGTTTTCGGTTTTTTTGGTGAGGCAATTGGGGTTAAGTGACTTGCCCAGGGTCACACAGCTAGTAAGTGTTAAGTGTCTGAGGTCAGATTTGAACTCAGGTCCTCCTGACTCCAGGGCCATTGCTCTATCCACTGCACCACCTAGCTGCCCCTACTCATCTTGATTATTACCCTTAATCTGATTTTGGCTTCCTTTTACACTTGTTTTCTTTTTTGTTATGGCAGCATTGTGTATATGGTTTTCCAGGTCCTACTTCATTCTGCATTCATTTTATAAACTTTATGGTACTTTTCTGATTTCCTCATATTTGTTATTTCTAATGGTACAATAATATGGCTCATCCTACAACTTTTTCAGCCATTCCTCAATAATTTGGCATACTCTTTCCCTCCCCTCTTTTTCTTCCCCTATCCCTTCTCTTTCTCTCTATTCCCTTTCTTTCTCTTTTCCTTCCCTTCCCCTTCCTTTTCTTTCCTTTTTCCTTTCCTCCTTTATCTTTGCCCTTTCTCCTTCTCCCCTCTCCTCTCCCTTCCGCTCCCCACTCTTCCCTTTCTTTCCCTTCCCCTTCCCTTTCCTTCCCTTTCTCTTTTCACTAAGAAGTGTCTACTCTTAAAATATATACCACCTTTCTACTCTGTTCATATAACAATACCTCACCTATGTGGCAATTATAATAGTACATATTACAGATTAGACAGGAAAACTATGGTACCAAGCAATATCCAGTGGTAGAATTTTATGTTTGTGGGACCCAAGGAAGAACACAATATCTTAACTGAGTCCCACATTTCAAGTACCCTGTTTTATTGTTCTTGCAGGGTGCTCATGACTGTACTGATAGTGCTTCTGGGCACTGGTGAGTATTCACCTTCCTGCATGTGGTCCTTTTTTTCAGGTGTATTAACACCGCACCATCTGTCCCTGCTTGACAAGTGATTATTGAAGAATTATTTGATTTTGCACTATTAAAAAAATTTCTGTGAAATGCTTTCATTTCTAATTAGTAGCTACCACCTGCCGTTTGAGGCCAACCCGATGGAGCTGGCAGTCTTTTTTATGAAAAATATGTCACTGTGTCCAGCAGAGATACTTTCATCTATGCTAACAAATATTCTAAGGGTTCGTTCCTAACCAGGGGTTATACTATTTTTTTCTGAAATCTTTTATCCTCACTTGCCTCTTCTTCATGGAAAGACTTTCTCAGAGGAAGCTTCAAGGAAGTTGAGCTCTGAAGACTTCAAAGAACTAGTTACTGAGATCAAGTGGTTCAGCTCAGAAGCCTCTGGGCTTTCCATTAGCTGTAGGGAGTATGGATGGTTTAGACATTTTGCATTTTAAAATCTGGTTTCTGTAGCCCATTACCATCCATTGATTTAGAAGGGTAGGAGGGAGAGGGAAAGAGGGAAAGATACCAAAGAAAGAAGTGTGGAAGAAGTCAGAAAACAACAATCCTAAAAGCTGTCTGTTCTACTTTCTTTGCAGCAATGTAAATAAAACATCTGAAATTTAAAGATAGTGTGACTTCTTGGTAGTGTCTCACATTTAAGTACACCCCAGCAGGCTAAGTACACACATTTTTAAATTTAGCACATTATTTTAGTATAAGTTTCTGTGGAACACAGCATCACAGTTAATTAGTGCATTGCTAAGTAAGCCCCAAACTGCTTTTGAGTGAAAGCCTGCCAGTCTTGGCCGCTGGGATGTCTGCATTTCAACTCTCATAATATCTACAAGTTTCCAGAAATCTGCCCTGAAACAAGGAATATGAAGCAATGTCTTAATTAATGCATTTTATTTGTTGCACCTTACGTGCCAGCATCTGGTGCTGGGGATCAAGAGGTAGAGAAATTCTAGGAAGAACTCATAAGACCCTTCAGATTAAATCAATTTATGCTTCCATGTGAAAGTGTGAATGGGTAAGAATGGTGAAAAATCCACAGGGCAAAATGTGCCAGGAACCAAAGGAATGAGGGATGCTAAAGATTACATGGAAATTTTCTGCCACCACATTATAAATGTTTTTTTATGAAAATAATCACCAGTATCCTGATGATTTCATTAGAAAATAAGGCTTCTAGTATGTTAAGTGGTGCTCCATCATACCTTGCTCCTGTCAAACTTGGGGGAACATTTGAAAAAGAGTAAAAAAACCAGATGGACAGGCTTGAAAGGGTTTCCATCTGCTTGACTGGAGGCAACAATCACATTGATAGGATCATTGGAGTATTTGGAATATATATCCTCTCATGACTTTTGGTCCAAGCCAGTAAATACTAAGGGCTGATGTATGCAAGTCATTCTGGCAAATGACAGGAGAGATAGAAAGACACAAAAATGGTTAAGAATCCTTGATATTCATCAATAAACACAGGCATTGGTGCCCTGACCTAGGTACTGGTGCTATAGAACAAATTAAGTCGTGTTTGGCCTGTGGGAGAAAGCACACATCCTAGGCTGGTCCTGGGGTAGTGTCCTAGTCACTCTCATCTTAATAAGGAAGCTACTATTAATTAGCATATTCTCTAGAACCTGACCCTCTATGCTAGAATATTTTCATATACAGATATCATATTTAAAACAATCTATAGAGAACACAGTAAAAAAAGAAAATAGATGAGCATAGCATATCACAAACTATAGTCACAGCCAAAGAAGAAAGGGAGGAATGTTGCTATTTTGCACAATTATAGTCAATGTGGTTTGAGTTGTATAATATGGAAGCTGTTGGTTTAGGTAGCTATGATAGAAGAGGAAAACACCTGGGTGACGCAGTGGATAAATTGCCAGGCTTGGAGTCAGGAGGAATCATCTTCCTGAGTTTAGCTTTGGCCTCAGACATTTAGTAGCTGTGTGACCCTGGGCAAGTCACTTAACTCTACTTGCCTCATTTCCCTCATCTGTAAAATGGGTCAGTAAGGAAATAGCAAACCATGCCAGTACCCTTGCCAAGAAACCCTTAAATGGGGTCATGAAGAATTTGACACAACTGAAATGACTAAACAATGGGAGAGGAAGACATTATTTGACTTTATCTTAGACTGGGAAGGTTGACTTTATCTCAGACTGCAGAGATTTTAAGAGAATTTTAAGCAAAGCTTATGAAGGGGGAGGATCAATATAGTTCTCATCTCACTCTGTTTTCCATTTCCCTTATCCTGACTCCTCTTGATGCTTCCTGACTGGTCCTCTCCTCTTTGGCTGTGCTGCCATTGTCTCTAACCACACTCACTTTCACTAGACTGAGCCCTGTTAGGCCTGACCCTTCTATCCACTCACAGGGATGATTTGAAAGCAATGGCCCAATATATAGTCATTTCTTTTCCAGTGTCTCCTATGAGTACATTAGAAATCTTGTCACTTTGACATTAAGGACTTCTCCCTAATTTCATTTTTATTGAGGAAAGATCAGCCATTTTATAGCATGCTTCTCTTTCAAAGATTCAAGTGTACCTGTTCCCCCACTCCCATCCCTTATGAACCTTTTCATTTTTACCCCGTTTTTCAAAATGGCAGATTTTTGTGTATGACTGTTACTTCTACTTAAAGACAGAAATTCAATTCAATTCTTTAATCAAAGTGACTCTAGGGATCTGAGCTTGTTTTCTTCAAACAGTCTCTTTTAATTATACAATAAAGATTTCTTTTTGGTCATGCCAAGTTTCTGTGCATTTAAAACTTGCAAAAGTAATTTCATTACAGGAAGGTCATAGGGAAAAAAATATCCACGAATCCCAGATTGTGACCTGTTCCTCTTTTCTTGATTTGTTTAATTGAAATATTGTTTTGTGATGTTTTTGCTCTAATTGGTCTTAATTTCCATTATTTTAAATTTTGTTTCAAATAAGTCAACATTCAACTATTTCTGATCTAAAAAGATATTATCAACAATAGACAAAAAGCCAGGTAGAGTGCTGTTATATAATTTGGGGATATTACTGAGAATGCTTGATTCATGTTATTGTGCTAGGTTTGAAAATGATTAAGTTTCAAATTGAATCAACTGGGGTTTGACATTTTTTAAAAGCTTAACAAATGCAAATATCAGCCAAATTCTTACTTCTAGAAATATGTGGTACTGATATGCTATGAATGTTTTCTCTATACAAATATTTCTTTTAATGATATGTTACATTTTTAGCTATTTATACTTTCCAAACTGCTTTGAAATACATTATTTGAGTTTATCATGAAAATACAGATTACAATTAATTTCAGTGTATTTCAAATTGTGCAGGACACTAAAGTTAATATGTGATTGTATATTTTTCTCTGTTTTGTAATATCAATAGCTTTTCATTTCTCAATTATTTTTTATTTGGTTGTTATTATTTTGAGGTTGGAATTGGGGTAGATGGGGAGGAAAGCAAAAAATATCCTTTTTTTTTTTAAAAAAGGGCATTGTATTTGGGGCAGCTAGGTGGCTCAGTGGATAAAACACCAGCCTTGGATTCAGGAGGACCTGAGTTCAAATCCGGCCTCAGACACTTGACACTTACTAGCTGTGTGATCCTGGGCAAGTCACTTAACCTTCATTGCCCCGCAAAAAAAAAAAGTGCACTGTATTAATATCACTGCTGAAAAAATTAGCTGTGAAAATATTTATATGACCTCTCTAAACAATAAACACATTCCAGGGTGTAGCTACTTATTGATTTGCTTATCTCCAATGGAAATCACTATGAAAAGAGTTTCTCAGAAAGAGAAACAAACAAAAAGTCCAGTTAATTCAAATGTTACATCTGGGAATATATAATTAAAATACATTCTTTACTAGCAGTTTTATTACCAAAGTCATTAAAAGCTACAGTGGCATTGATCTTAACTATAGACATTCCTGTTACTCTTTTGACTTTCTTTTCAGTCTTCAGAGTGGGAAAATTACTGTGTGAACTAAATAAAATATCCCTGAGGTAAAATATTCAATCTCATTTCTTTCTCCTGCAACCCCTGTGTACTCCCCTATGCACACCTGTTTTTGCCCAAGATTAAAACAAAAATTACTGCTGGCCCTATGACTTCATTTGCAAATAAGTGGTTCATATCATGCCAGAAGAAATTTTTATAAAAAGGAGGGAATCAAAATAAAATCATAGCATGAATGACTATTATTCCCAAAGATTTTAGTTAATCTTTGCCCTGAGTCACAGTCCTAAGTATGAGGGTCTTCATTGTCCCCAATTCCTATTTGATAAGTAAAATCTCCTCCAATTCTTCTCACCATTGCTCAAAAGCGTTGGAGTTGCTGTGGGTTAGATGTCTCTTTTTCCTTCTTCTTGCTACTTTTTGTGGGTCCATGCACCATTTCACTGCCCTCCCTTGTTCTCTCCCCCTGCCTGGTTCCATCTCTCTTGTATTATCAGACCCATGCCCCATCAAGAATGTCCCTTGGGGGAAAAAAAGAATGTCCCTTGGGATGGATATTTTAGTTTCCCTAGTTGTTCAACTGGGAAGGAGTGATTAGCCAGCATTCACTGTATGTGTATATCTCATTGTTCTTACCTAGAGCTATGAACAGAATTGGTGATTAATAAATGTTTATTTATGCCCTCACAAAAAATTTCCTGCATCTGTCCCTTTCTCTCAATTCATATAGCTCTAGTTGTATCAGGCTCTCATCACTCCTCACCAAGATTGTTGCAGCAGGCTCTTAATTGCTTTCCTTGCCTCAAGTCTCTCCCCAATCTAGTCCATCCATCCTATATACAGCTTCCAAAGTAATTTTCCTTAAGCACAGATCTAATTATGTGACTCCCCTACTCAACCAATTTCAAGGGTTTCCTATTGCCTGTAGAATCAAATATAAACTCAAGTATTTTCCCCATCTCCTGCCTTTGATTTGGGGGTCCTATATGTTTGGAATCCATATGCTCATTATTTCATCCTTTGGAGTTCTTATCTAACTCCTCCTTCTAGCTCAAGTACTATATTCTACATGAAACTTCCTGATTTCTCCCACTGCTAGTGCCTTCTACAAAACTCAAACTATACTCCTAAACTATAGTTTATTTATTTGTGTTATACACACAAACACACATACAACTCTATCTATCATCTATTTATCTATATCCATCTATCTATCTACATATCCAAACAACATCCATCCATCCGTCCATCCTGTCTCCCCCATCAGAATCTCAGCTCCTTTTGAGTAGGGATTTTTTCATACTTTATACTTACATCCCCACTGTCTAGCATAGTGCTAACAGGTGTTTAACAAATATTTGTCCTGATTGGTTGATTATCCGTGGACAAGTCACAATCCCTCTGAATTATTTTTTTTTTCTATTCGTATTTACCTCAGAACTGTTGTGGGGAAAGTGCTTTGAAAATACATATAAATATTAGCTATAACTAATTGAAATGCCTATGTACATCTGGATCTATTCTTAGATGCTTAAAGTCATAGAATATTGGAGTTAAAAAAGATTTTAGAGGTTATCTCATCTAACCTTTTAGTTGTGTAGATGAGGATTTGATTAGATTAAAATCTCCTAGTACCCTTGAACACCAAGACTTTTTTCATTGCTAAAGTTCCTCTTTACATCAATTTCAGTATTTTAGGGGACAGAGAAATAATATATTCCTGTCTGTCCTTCTCTATCATTTTTCTCTTAGTTCTGACATTTGTGTGTTTTTAAAAGGATACATTTCCCTTTCCTGTTCTGTCATCAGCTACCTTGAATTCTAGGGAATAGAAATGGGATTAAAGGCTGGGTAAACTGGGATTGGGATGGAGGAGGAAACTGCTGTTCTGTTTTCTATATTCTAACCCCTAGGCCGTGTAAGGAATAATTTGCCACTAAAGAAAAGTGGGACACAGGCTAACTTTGCTTCTACTAATCTTGGGGACTTCCTAGGTTTGTTTTGTTTTTTTTTAATTTATGGGTTTATCTGGATACTTCACACTGCCTAGGGAGGTGAGGTGACTTTCCCAGGGGCACAAAGCCAGCAAGTGGATGAACTGATACAACTACCTATGGTTCTTAACTCTCATTCCAGGCCTTTTCCACTATATTATATAGGCTTTTCTGGTAAAGTAGAGTATAAACATTAAACACAAAATAATTGTTTAAGATAGACTATAAAGGAGGCAACATTATGGGTGCAAGAGGGAAGGAAATAAGCATCATAACATCTTTTATATGTGTTATTGTGTTGTGCTTTTTAGAGGTATCTCATTTGATCCTCATAATAATGCTGCAAGGCAGATGTTGCTATTATTCCCATTTTACAGTTGAGGAAACTGAGGTAAACAGAGGTTAAGTGACTTTCCCAGGTTCACAGAGCTAGTAAATATCTGAGCTGATTTAAACTCAGGTCTTCCTGACTCCAGGCCCAGCATTCTATCCACTGTGTCACCCAAGCTACATAATAATAAATAGCATCTATACAATACTTTACAGATATTGTCCCATATGAGCCTTACAACAACTATGAGAGGTGGAAGCTATTTTATCCTCCTTTTTACAGAGAAGAAAATGAGACGCAAAAGCAGGATTCTCACTAAAGTCTCCCTGATTCCAAGTTCAGTACCCTGCTATATATACCACCTTCATTTCTTTACAAATACAGTGCATTCACTTTACAAATAACTCTCTCCATTTCCTTGCCAATTCCTCATAGATTCTCAGACTACAACTCACAATCACTGACTGACTCTTTAGGCTTAGACAACTCTTAGTATCACTCCTTAAAGAGATAATAACAACCTTGATACTCTGAAGAAGAGGTTTATGAAAAAGGCCCTAAAGACCAAGTGCAGCCCATTAACAGCTGGTAAGGAGGATGGCTTGTTGGTTGGGGAGAGGTATAGGGTACTTCCACATGGTAGCTTCCAATTTTATTGAAAAATTCCTGCTACACTCTATTTGCTGATGCCGGGGCAAGACTCTGATTCTCCGCCTGAGTTATGATTCTGATGGGAACCCAAAACTTTTGAGTACCTTTCAGGCCCTCTTTTATTGATTGTTGGCAATAAAATGAGGTTGGGAAAAAGAGAATTGCCAAAGTTGTTTTCAGAGAGTTATGGACTTTATATTAATTCTTTGTTCTTAATCAAAGAGATATTTTTTAAATAAAATAGAGTATTCTCAATTGTTTGGTCCTATTTTGTCCCCTTGTTTTCTTTATATTTTGGAATGGGAAGAGGGAAAGAGAAGGGGTAAGATACTGAGAGGGGAAAGGAGGACAGGGGACAGAACTAGCTATATTTACTTTGGAAGAGCACCATGAATCAATTGTTCCTTTGAAGTCTTTACACAGCATATGCCAAAAACCTAAGTACAGTTTTAAGTTATGAAATCTTAAAGCTGCACTAAAACTTTTGGGACTTTTGGGGCCATCATGGGAGAGAAATCACCGAAGAGGTTGGTTGATCCCCACTGGAAATTCCAACTGGACATCTGATTCATCATTCTATAGAAAATCAGGGGTGCTATTAACAAAATTCATTTAATTCTTCTGCTCGGTCTCAGCTCCATCTGACCTAGGTAGTCAGAATGCCTAGGCCAACTCCAGTCTGGATGCTATTTAGCACACCACAGAAATCTAGCAGCAGCAACATCTTTCTGTCTTGATCAATTTTTCACATCACTACAAGCCTCTATGTCCCTCGAAAACCCAGACACGATAGATATGAGATTGGATACATTTACATTTTTAATTTTCTCTCAGGATAACAGCTTTTATTCATGCAGTAGAGTGGTGGCAACTGGCACCAATAAATGCTGAAACCGATTAGTAGGATGACATGAGGTGGGGCCCAAAAATGTAGATTTAATTGCAGAAAGTTGCAATATGAAATCATACTGCCAGGCTTTAAAATTGTTAATTAATTCTAGAAGGGAGAATAGGCCCATCAAATTACTGTAAGTGGTTTCTCTGCAGTGTGTTTTTGCAAAGGCCCTTTTCTCATTTAACTCCCACCTCCCCAAAGACACTTGTTGAGACTCTTCTATTGTCAATCTCTTCCACCTGAGTGATGCCTTTATGACCATGAGGTAACAGGATTCTAAATTCTAAAGTTCCATTTGAAAATATTTATTTCATATTTGCCATACCTTTGTTGCAAATGATATTTTGTGTTAAGGTATTTTTTTTTAATTCTCTGCTTGAAAATAAAATGTTCCACCAGGAAAAAAAAAAAACTTCAGGGAAAAATGAAGCATTGACCAAAATAAAATCTGACTGAGGTTTTCAACTTTCATGTCTGCCTCAGGTAAGTGACTGGAGCCCCAGTGTTAAGGACAAAAGAATAAAAATATCCCACAAAAAGATGAATGAAACCAGCCAAGGTTTGTTGGCATCTTGTGTCCTGACATGTAGGTGAGGTAAGCAGCTTCTCATTGTGGTATGATTTGAGTTATGCCCCAAAAGTTTGAGCTGTGTATTCTCTGCCAGATTCCATAGTTCCTGAAACTGAACAATTAGAGATTCATTCCTCTGGTTTGTCTATTCAGACATTTTCTTTTAAAAAGCAAATACCCTGGGGAAGCATCTAGAAGCAGCATCTTTGGTGAAGGACCATATGACACAGTCAGAAGGTCTAGGCTTCAATCCTGCCTGCCTCATTTATTAGTTGAATGACAAAGGGAAAGTAAATTCACTCTCTGTTCTCTCATTTGTAAAATGAGAAGAGTTATACATAAATTTTCCATCTCACAGGGTTATTATAAGGAATAAATGAGGTAAGAAGTAAAGTGTTTTATAAACTGTAGAGCACTCTATCACCTATTATTATTATCATAAGCATGAGCTATTGCTGCTGTTGGCAATAAATTTAATTTGTCATTGTTCTTTGGGGCTTGAACCTACAAGTGCTATACAAATGTAACATTATTATTACTGGTTTGTGTTTGGGAAATGTATGCAAAAGGTCAGATGCCTGTATTTTGAACGAAGATCTTAGTCTCATTTCCCTATGTATAATAATTTCTAATAATTCACATTTAGAGAACATTTTAATGTTAACCAAGGACTTGCCTCGAGAGCATGCTATCCTTATAATATGAATATTATTGCTCTGATTTTACAATTGAAGAAGCTGAGACTCAGAAAGGTAAGGGGACTTTTCCTGTGTTAACCAGATGGTGAATCAGATGATAGAGAAGGTAGAAGACATTTCATATATAGGGGCACAGGACTTTGCTAACTAAATTTAGTCAAACATTTAATATTTTAAAAAAGCAGATGCCAATGCATTTAACCGTCAATCTTACTTTGGCCAAGAGATAGATCCCTGAATGTAAATTGAATTTTTATAAATAGAATCATATATTCCCACTGACTTACATTCTCATTTCACAAACACATTTTGTGATGCTTGCTCCAGGTACTATTTTTCAGTTCGGATTGATCTTTAATGGATAATGGCTAATATAATTTTAATACTCTGGAATGTATTATATAAGGAATGGTTGCTAAATATTTAGAAAAGGAAAGAGTTATTACAAGGGGCCAGAATGTCTTTATCAAAGACAGGCCCTCTATTTCCTATCTTGAAAGTCAACCAAACAGTAGTCATTCATTAAGTATGTACTACATGCCAGGCATTGTACTAAGTTCTGGTTGATACAAAAACAAAAATGTAACTCTATCTATATTCGTGGACTCAGTCTATTAGGGGACATAAGTGTACACATATAAGTAAGTATAAACTAAATAAAAATAAGTACAAATTAATTCTGGGGAGAAGCATTAACAGCAATGAGAATCAGGAAAGGATTCATATATGAGGTGATATTTGAGCTGAGCTTTGAAGAAAACGAGGGTTCTTAAATATAGTGAGGAAGGATTACATTCTTCTTATAAGGGGCAGACTGTAACAAAGGCAGAAAGATGGGAGTTGGAAATGAAAAATGTCAAAAAGGGAAGTCTGGCTGGATTGAAGAATGTAACATAGGAGTGTAACATATAATAAGACTTTTTTGTGAGGCAATTGGGGTTAAGTGACTTGCCCAAGGTCACACAGCTAGTAAGTGTCAAGTGTCTGAAGTCGCATTTGAACTCAGGACCTCCTGAATCCAGGGCCAGTGACCTAGCTGCCCTCATATAATAAGACTTTAAAGGGAGCTTTGAATAAGACTGCTAATCAGAGGAATCAGAGTCAGGATTGCCAATCAGAGCAAATGCACCTAGAAGAAATCGGGATGTCACTAGAGCTTATTGAGCAGGAGTCCATTGGTCAGATCTGTGCTTTAGAAAACACAACTTTGGTACCAGGATCATCATCAGTATGGTGACCCTTTATTGTAGGTATACACTCTTATCTTTCTATACCTTTTCTCAGCTCATATGGGTTTAATTTTCACCTCTATCTAGATGACTCTAGGATCTATGCATCTAGACCTATCCTCTCTTGAGCTCCAGTTCTGCATCACCAAACACCCATTGATTGTGTCAGTCAAAACAGATGCCCATAGGCATCTCAAACTCAACATACCCCCAAAAAGCACTCATTATCTTTCCCCTCAATGCTAACTCTTTCCCACATTTCCCTATTTCTATTGAGAATACCACCATCCTTCCAGTCACCCAGATCCGCAACTTCAGAGTTGTCTTCAATTCCTCACTCTCCCTCCTTCGGCATATGCTGTTGGTAGCCAAATCTTGTCATTTAACAACATCTCTTGCATCTCTCCCCTTCTCTCCACTCATCTGGCCATCATCTTAGTTCAAGATCTCATTGTTTAATGCCTGGACTATTAATAGTCTCCTAACAGGTCTCTCTACCTGAATTCTCTCCCCACTCCAATTCATCCTCCAGTGAGATGCCAAAGTGATTGTCATAAAGAATATCTCACCATCTTATTTCCCTACACCTTAAAATTCAGTGACTGCCTGTTACCTATAGGATCAAATATAAACTTCTACATTTATCACTAAAAGTCTTTTACAACCTGGCTCCAATCTACCTGGCTTTTCTACTGTTCCTCACACATGACACTCAATCCCTCATCTCAGTGCCTTTGCCTACTATTCTCCATGCCTGGAATGCACTCCTTTCCCACCTCTATCAATTAGAATCCCTAGTTTTCTTCAACTTCAACTTAAGAACCACCCTCTTCTCTACCTGAAGTCTTTCCAGATCCTAGAGGTGCAAGTGTCTTCTCCCTTCTCCAAAATTACCTTTTAAAAATTTTATATGGGTTTTGTATATGCATGTTATATATGTATATGTAAATGTATATACTGTATATGTATATGCATGCATATATTTATATAAACAGTATATAGCTATAACATATATACAGTACATATATATGCAGTAATACATGTATAGCACAAACATATACACATATGCATATATGTGTATCTAGTATATATATGTATATCTAGTATGTTATATAGTATACATAATAGTATATAAACTATATAGAGTATATACATACTCTATGTGCATATATTTATATACATATATACATACTATATAGGTCTATCTAGTATGTGTGTATATAATATAGTATACATTATATATTATAATATATACAACATATCACTATATATAGTATATCGTGTACTATATATAGTATATGCATGCTATATATATATATATATATACACTATATATGTGTGTGTGTGTGTGTGTGTGTGTGTTTGTGTGTGTATACATATATCTCCATCCAGCCATCTCTCTCTCTCTCTCTCTCTCCATCTGTCTGTGTCTCTATCGATAGAATGTATGCTTCTAGAAAGCGGAATGTGTTTAATTTCTGTCTTTGCAAAATTAGCACCTAGGACAGTGCCTGGCACATAGTAGGCATAATAAGCTCAGTGATTTGCTGAAGGAAGAATTGGAGTGTTTTAGGATTGTTTTGGAAAGGATTCTTTTTTAGGTCTTGCTTTTGAGGTCCCCTCCAAGTGATGTGAGATTGAATTTGTTAATGAATAATCTTAGATGCAGAGCTGTAATTAAAATAAGGCAACAAAGGTGTAGCTTCAGGAAACCCAAATTTAGAAGGTGATGATAGTATTTACTTGCCTTCAGCAGCAAAGAAACAATTGAACTTAGTACCTACTTTTATTTTTAGTCTAATATAACAAGAAATAATATTAGCAAGAATAATAAAAAGGAAGCTTCAAGATATTCCTTTTTTATGTGTCTAAGGGTCTATTTTTCTGTCCATGAGGAAATATTTTGTTTTTAACCTCTCCAGAGGTGATTTTATCCTAAAAATATGATTTGAAGTTTTGAATCATGCTATTTGCCCTTGAAACCTTTTGGGAAGCTTGATATTGGTGGCAAAGTTATCAATTATGACTCTGCATAGATGTTCTATTGTCAGAAGAATTCTTTTAAATGTAGAAAACAATCCTCTAATGCACTTTTTCTTGGTTCATATTTTTATTGTATAGGTACTTTTACAGAGTAGGGTACAACTATGTACCCAGCTGGGAGAGTGGAGAAAGATTCATAACTTGATATCCTTTCAAAACAATTAATTTTCTTCCTGTCTCTGGAGCATCTTGCTGCCAAGAACAATCTGAACTTGATTGAGGAATATGCTCGTTTCATTTTGAGCTTCATCTTTTCCACAAATTCATTCCTAGCCCTCGTACTCCCTAGCCTTGTTACCAGTATCCTTGATTCCTAATCTCACCCAACCTCCTAGATCTTCCAAAAATATTGATTTATATATAGCAAATAAATAAATATATGCAGGTGAAAAGAAATAGAAAAAAAGAAAGAAGTAGTAAGAAAAGGTAGTTAGGTGGCTTAGTAGATATAGAGCTGCGCCTGGAGTCAGGAAGACCTGAGTTAAAATCTGTTCTCAGACACTTAGTACCTATGTGACCCTACACAAGTCACATCTTCTGTTTGCTTTAATCTGCTGGAGAAGGAAATAAGTATCTTTGCCCAAAAAATCCCCTGGATAGTATTGGTGGGCTATGGTCCATGGGGTTACAAAAAGTCATTCATGACTGAACAACTGAACAACAAGAAGAGGAAAAAATTTAAAAAGGGGAAAAAGAAGAGAAAAAGAGGAAAGGAAAGGAAAAAATAAAGTATGATCTAGTGAAAAAAGGAATTGCCTCTCAAGTTGGAAAAACTAGGCTCTGATATTAACTAACTCTGTGGCCTTGGACACACTACTGGCCATGTCTGTCCTCTGTAAAATAAAGGGATTGTACTAGATGATCTCATGCACTTCTAAGAATCCAGGATTTGATGATCATAACCTATAAAAACTGATTAATCTTTAAGAAGGTGCCATAGAATAAGACAGGCTATAGATGGTAGTATGCTACTTATGGCCATGACCTGAAGTGATACTTGGGAAGGTGCCTTTTTCCTGATTTTATTTTAATACAAAGGACCAAGGTAGATGCTGTCAATAAAGTACTGCAATCATTCTTCCTTTCACTGACATGTGCACTACTCAACAGGAGAAGACATAAATTTACCAGGACCTCTCTAAGACACTGTAGCATCCAATGAGACTTATTCTTCTGATTCCACCTCTCATGAGTATAATAATGAGAATAATACCAAATTATTTCTAATATTTTGAGGGTACTAGAGTTATCCTGAATCAGGTTTTTGGCTAGCAAGGACCTATAAAATTAAGAAATACCACCCTAGTCTCACCCCTATTGTACTTCAATTGAGGTAATTTACAAAGGCATAACTGCACAAAGTTCTTTAATTATGATATTAGAAGTGAATACATACAAATACATTATCAGTTCTTCTGGAATAGGCTTTTTCTCTCAACCCATGTATTCCTTAGAGCAAGGCCAGTTTCCTTCCAGAAAAAAAAAAAAAAGAAAAGAAAAAAATTTCAGGAGCTCAGTCCCTTCTTCCGGATATTATTGCCAAGAGGCAGTAAAGCATTCAAGTCAGGGATTTTACAGTGATGACAAACCTCCCAGAGGGTCAGTGTCCAGACAGTAGAAGTGACTTGGCAACTTAGGACTTGTCTCTCTGTCTGTCTACCTGCCTATTTGTCTGCCTGCCTATGGTCTGTCAGGCCATCTCTGGGAGGCATTGGTTCAGGGGCTGGTGGCAATCTGGATCAGGTGCTGCTTTCCCATCCAAATGCTGGCATCCATTTAGATCATTTTTACATTGGATAGCTTGAGAGGAGGGATTTTTTTTTAAATGGGACATAAATAGCATAGGTCTCCCAGTCCTGTCTAAGAACAGTCAGAGAAGAACACACAAGTTCCCTTTATCAAGTTTCATTTCTCCCTCCCTCCCTCTCTCTCTCTCTCTCTCTCTCTCTCTCTCTCTCTCTCTCTCTTGTTGCTTTGTGGACAAGCCCCAAATGTTTGCCCCCCCCCAATCTGTGCTGCTGTTCAATGTAATTAAGAATTCACAACCTAGAACTAAATATTAACTTTGGGGGCTTAAGCTATGTGATACATTAAAAAAAACCCCAAAAAACAAAAAACTATTTCCTCATAAATTGTCACTTACTGAATTCGGAATTATTCTTTTGGAAGCCATTTCTTAAACATAAGACAAATAACACTGGCAGGGATGGTTTAGAATGGGAGTGAAACACTGAACGGTCAGTCACAGACTTATATGAATGAAATATGACTACAAGATTTCTTTGCTAACTCCTCTGTTCATCATTTTCCTCTAGCCTCTTCAAGAACCTGGGAATGGCAGTTTGGAAGCAATCAATGAAATATTTATGAAGTGAATTGAAGTGTAAAGACATAAAAAAAAAAGTTGGTGCCTTGGCATTAAACAATCTGTGGTTTCAGAGTGGCCTAGTAGATATATCCTTATCTGTTCCTATCTACCATGACTCTAAGAGATAAAAGACCTGGATCTACTATCAGGTAAGTCATTCCACTATTCTGACCTTGGTTTTCTCATCTGCAAAATGGAGATCCTAATATTTGCACTACTTACCTCTCAGAGTTGTTAAAAGGAAAGTTTTTTGTATATTATGAAGTTCAAGTATTATCTAAAAATTGGTTAAGAGAAGAAATATGCATATATGCCTATATCCATATACATATAAGATCACAAACATTATTAATTATATCATATATAAATATAGATATAGAACATATTATATATAATATATAAATATAGATATAGAATATAGTATGTTATATATCATATATATAGAACATAGTATATTATAGCATACATAAATATAGATATAGAACATAGCATATTATATATCATATATAGAAAATAGTATATTATATATCATATATAAATATATATATAGAACATAGTATATTATATATAATATATAGATATAGAACTTAGTATATTATATATCATATATAACTATATGGACATGCTATACATTATAAGGTCATCTACATATGTATATGTGTACATATACATATTACAAAAACATATTATAGATTATAAGATTGAACTGGAAGGGACAAAAGCCATAGTCTGTCGCCAGGCCTGCACTTAAAGACTTATCAGCCCATAGGAACTGCTTGTGCTCCATGGGTCATAGCCTTTGACAATCCAAGATCACCTCTGTCCTTTGATGAGGCATCGAAGTAGGATTTAAAAAAATTTTTGTAAACACATTAAACAAAACAAAATAAGGAGGAATAAATTGATTTCTTTGGCTTAATAGGTTACTTTATACTGGCACTAGCAGAATCCATAACAACATACATTTGTCCATTTAATTTAGTTAAAGTGTTATCTGACTAGAGAGCTTAGACATTATCCATCAGGACACTTTCCAATTTCATGTTTGCTTCTTCATTACACTCATTCCTGAGCTTATCCTACAGTGGGAACTATTTTCCACACTAGACCATTTCCAAATAATACTTATTTTAGATTTATTGTTTCTTTCACTTCTTGTCCCTGAGAGATATTCTCAAATCTTCATGATGTAGCTGCCTCAAAGCATTTTAATCAATCTACCACACCTCTTTGGGGAGAAGGAAAGGAGACAACAAGTAATAGGAAATACAATACAATAGCAAGACACTCCTGATTTCAGTTAGAAAGATTGTTTTTTTTTTTTTTTTGGTTGGGGAGGTTACTTTATCAGGTGACAAGTGGCCAGTTTTGTTTTCTCACCCAAAGGGGTAACTGATGATGGGATTTATAACTTTAATGTTGGCCTCTTCCCATGGTCTGGACCTTATTTCCTAGAGGAGTTCTGCTTGGATATGCCACTATAAACTCAAAGTTGACAGGGCAAAATTGAGCCCCTTTTCTCCCCCCAACCTGATTCCCTTTCTCAACTATAAATCTTCTGTCTTCATATTACAATTCTAGCTCTCCCCAAAGCCCCAAACCTTGGAATTATCATCTACTCTTCTCTTTCTTTCATGCTTTATGTCCAGACTGTCATGGAGTGCTGATTTCCTTTGAAATGTCTTTTGAATTTGCCCTTTTTCCTTTATTCTCATTGTTATGACTTTGATCCAAGCCTTCAACAATCTCCTTACCTAGTTCCCTTCCTTCTTTCAACCCATCTTACATACTCAGACAGAATAATCTTCTGAAAATATTCCTTTCATCATGTTAACCCCCTCACTTCAAGTATCTAGAATGGTTTCCTACTGCTTATTATATTAAGTTCAGACTTTACAACCAAGTTTTCAAAGACTCTTCATAACCTAACCACCCCCTCCATCTATCAAATAATTTTTCTCACTGTTGCCCAACTTAAACAGGAGACCCACAATACCATGTTTATGAATAAATGAAAAAAATTATTTTTTGTGCTAAGTACTAGGAATACAAAAAGAAAAGCAAAAATTCTTCCTGCCCTCCATGTGCTTGTGTTGTCATCCCTTTGTAACTTTACTCATGCTATTTTCCTAGCCTGGACACTACTTTTTTGTGCTCATATAAGCCCTACTCATGTTTTAAGGCCCAGCTGCGAATTCTACATCCTTCTTGACTACTCACTGATCCATACTGAACTTTCCCTATTTTGAATTTTCATTGAAAGGATAAGGATGATCCATACTATACAATTTATCTCTTAGTTCTTATTTATTTACTTGTTTCCTGTATGCAACTTCTGTTTCGATAGTTAGTCATAAGATCTTAGCTTATATTTGTTTTTTATTCCCCATAGTACTTAACACAGTGTTGAACATAAGTATTCAATAAATACTTGGTGATTCTATTTCCAGTTGGAAAGGGGCATTCATTTTCTGTATGTTCTAATACTTCATAATCAGCAATGAACATTACTGCTTCTGGTACAGTGAAAATCAGTGAGCCATACTAATTTCAAATTATATTCATATTTTTCATAGAAAAATCAGGGTTTGGGAAAATTTTTTTTTGTTTCTGTTAATAACAGATAATGGGGGTGAGCAGTTAATTCCATTAAGGAATATAGTTCCAAGAGAAAGTAGAAGAAATAGGAATAAATATCATAAAATTAATTATCAGTGCCCATATAAAAAAGAAACAATTCTTAATTTAACATGTAACCCCCCTAATAATATTGTGCTTACCCTATTTCTTCAGTCATTTATTATTTTCATATAATCTATATTTCAAGCAAAATGTACTTCTAAGCACCTTCCCTTCTCTTCTACTCTATGCCTTCTCTGTGCTTTTCCTCACACAGTACCCCAACCCTGGAATGGTCTCCCCTACCTCTCCTATCTCCATCTTTTGAAATCTTTCTGTCCCTTTGAGGTCAAATCCAATTTCCACTTCCCTCCAGGACCACCTCCATCCCAAATTTGGAAGTTCTCTTTCTTTTCTCACATTTCTCACAACATTGTGTATGCATTTATCTAAAACACCTTTTATGATGTCATTATTAGACATTTTTGTACATATCATGCCTCCTACCAGACTAGAATATCCTTGAGAACAAAGATCGTGTCCTGTTTTATCTTTTTATTTCTTCCAATGCCTAACATTGTGCTTTTTACATAATGTTTAATAAATATTTGTGGAGTAGAATTGGATAGATATATACATATGTTCCTACTGCCCTGTTACATCACAAGAGGGTTAAAAATTTTGAAGGTTCAGTGAATTAATAGGATACCTCTATCCAGAGCTTGAGGTGCTCTCCTGTGATACATTGCTTTGATTGCTGGATCTAAAGTCAAGGCATCTGGGTTCAAATCCCAGCTCTGCTAATTCCTACCCTGCAACGCCTTGGTCAAGTCACTTTATCTCGTAGGGCCCCAGTTTCCTTATCTATAAAACAAAGAGGTTAGAATAGATGACTTTTACAATCCCCAAATCTATAACTCTACAATCTGATAGGATTATAGATTAAGAGCAAAAGAGTACCATCTAGAACAAGCAAAAAAAAGTTATAGATGAGAAACTGAGGTTTAAATGACTTTCTCATGGTCACATTGCTAGTAGTATCAGAAATAGGCTTTAAAACCAGGTCTTCCTAACTGTAAGTCCAGCCTTCTATCAGCTACACCATGATGCTTACGAGGTAAGGCGATATACTCCTCCTCCCAATATCTCAGCAGGACTTGGCCACCATCTTTGGAGTGAAATTGTACCACCACCATTACTTGTCGATGTGTGGGGAGCCTTCCCTCAATATTGAGATTGTTAGTTGTATAAACCTTAGCAAAGGCCCACTGGTATAATTCTCAGCAGACCAAGGAGACGTTCCACAGCTTGGCTTTTTTTCTACTCGGTACCACCTTGTACCACATCTTGTTATTAAATCATCTGTACTTTATGTTTCTTTCTGGCTTCTATAGGGAGATATGTACTGGGTGCTAACTAGGTGTAGTAGAGTCTCTGGGTATGGGTGTAGAGGTAAAGAAAGAAGTAGAGGAGAGTCAGAGAAATACTTATTCTTCCTTTTTGTCTCACATCAGGAATTTCTCTGACATCTTTTGACTGTTTTCTTTTCCTTATCCAGTCATCCAGAGTAAGATAGGCTTGGAAGATTCCCATGAAACCAAGTCAGTGGGAGGGGGTAAGTTCTTTTTCTCACCCCAGAGAATGTATGCAAAAGAAAGCAAGTTATTTCTCAGGCTATCCAACAAATGGACCCTTGCCCTCTGGAATATCCTGAGACTGTGTTCAATCTCCATGAGATTTAAAGTTGTACTGGGAAGCTTTTGCTGAGACACAAAGCCAATAGTTCAGGGACCAGAGTTTCGAGCACTGTGGCCAGAGATTGACAGCTGAGCTCTTGTGGTACTTTAAAAAAAAAAATTAAAGTTATCCCAGTGTTTGCTATAGTGAGGCAAAAGTTACTCACTACCCAACTGTGTTCAGTTCATTTCTCTTATTAATGTGAAACAACAATTTAATATTTTATGAAGTATTTACTTTGCATTAGTAAGAATATGCAAGTTGGCTTGCCCCAAATATTCTTGTCTATCAATTCCTATAATTAGTTCAATGAGAAGTACAGTGGACTCTGACTATGAACAACTCCAGAGAAATCATCTAAATAGATTGTACTGATCCCCAACTAACATTGTACCTAAGTTCAGCTACAGGAGTTTACTTTAAATTGAAGAATTGCTAGTAGGAGTCAAATGAAAAATGCTTATCGTATCACACATAAGGAAAAATAATGTTTTGGTTCCTGCCTCCTTCTTGTATACATGGACCTTCAGATGCACACAAATGCCACATTAAAGTTTAAAATGAGTCTGTCTTCAGAATTTCCTTGCTTGAATTCATTTTTCAATGTTTTGGTTTTTTTAAATTTGCAAAAATCCCCTCTGGGTCACAAAACATCATTAACCCAAATAAAAGAATTTGAAGTCATTTGCTGGACTTCTTTATGAAATTTGACAACCTTATTAATTGGCAAATAGACACTATTTTAAAGATAGAGCTTGCTTCCAAAACTCATCATGTGGTGCCAACCAGAAAGTAGGTACCAGATCTTTGACACCCTCAGGCATAAAGGTAAAGCTAGATGAGAATATAATTTACACATTTCCTAGCAGTGAGAATATTTCCCTGCCATATACCTGAGACTGCGGCATATGTCCTGAATTTTGTCTTAGCCTGCTTCCTGGTTCTTTCATTATATGGCATGGTTCAAAGTAACTTGTTGAAAATATGAAACAATCTTTGGTTTCTACAAAGTCCTTAATATTTTATGTAAACCTAAAGTGAAAGAGGATGCGTCCTTAACTGAAATGGCTAACTTACTTATTGAATTGAAAGACAGTTATGGGTGATTTGAAAGGAAACATAAACATATACAATCTGAAAATAGGTTCTATATGAAACAGGCTAGACTCAATGACTCCTAGAATCATGGTAGAGTTGGAAGAGGTCTGAGAAATCATTAGAATGTAAGTTCCTTGAGAACAGACTCTTGTTTTTTTTTTTAATAGATGTTTTTATGTCCAATCTTACTTTTCTGTTCTCCTTTGTATTTTGAAATGTTTATGATTACAAAGTTCACAATAAGCTTCTTAAGAAGTGAGTTTGTTTTGCATTTGGCTCTGTATCCCTAATCCCTAGCAACACAAAAGGTGCTTAATGAATGCTTTTTTGATGACTTAATTGAGCTAGTACACCACTTTACTTGAGAAATGAAAAAATAATGAGGGTAGAGGAATGAAATGATTTGCTCAAGGTCACAGTGAATTTGTGTTGGAAAGTAGTCTGGGAGTTAGGCTTAGTTCAGCATCTTAGGCCATACACTACAGTGAGCTTCAAATAGTTCTATGATTAGATATAAAAGATCATATCATAAAAAAATTAGAGGAATGGTAAGGAGATAACTTTCACAAATATGGATAAGTGAAGAATTCTTGACCAAACAAGAGATAGAGAGAATTATAAAAGACAAAAGGGAAAATTTCTATGACCTATAATTAAAAAATTTTTGCACAATCAAAATCATTGTACATAGAAGAGAAAGAGCAAACTGGAAAAATAATATTTGTAGTGAATTTCTCTGACAAAGATCTGTGTGTGGTAAAATAATGGAATTTGGTAGATGCCCAGGGGTCTGACTTGATTGACTTAGTAGTGTTTGAATTGGGTGTGAATGAGGAACTACTAAGTACCCACTTAAAGGTGATTAGATGTTGAATTTAAATTTAGCTAACCCTGAGAAGGAGTGTTCTCAGAGGCTATGGACTTTGACATCAACAGGAGACTGCTCTCAGCCAATCAACTTGAAGAACCTCCCATTTCTGGGAGGAGGACAGGAAGTAGGAAGCTGAGGCTGGCAGATGGAATCTTTCTCTTTTGGTTTGAGACATTGGCTTGGTGGCCGGACTTCATGTGGGCTGTTAGGAAGGCTAGGATTTCCATGCTGTAAGGAATCTGCTCTCAATCTTTCTCTTTATTATCGTATATCTTTTAATAAACCCTTAAAAGCCTAAATTCTTGGTGAATTTATCAATGATTTTAGCCAGTTTCCCCCCAAAACTGGGGGGGACAGATTAGAACCCACATTTAGATTTTTAAACAACACATGTGCAAAATACATAGGCAATTCATACAAATATACAAAAACAAAAGCCATTACCCAATAGGTAGTCAAAGTATATGAACATACAAATTTTCAAAAGAAGCAAAAGCTATCACAACCATATTTAAAATGTTTCATATTACTAATCATAAGACATGCAAATTAAAACATCACTGAGGTTCTACTTCCATCTAATGGCAATGACAAAAAAAAAAGAAAATGATGATTAGTAGAGGAATTGTGGGAAGACAGGTCAACTAATATACTTTTGGTGGAACTGTGATTTTGGCTAACCATTTTGAAAAGTAATTTTTAGGGGGCAGCTAGGTGGTGCAGTGGATAAAGCACTGGCCTTGGATTCAGGAGGACCCGAGTTCAAATCCAGCCTCAGACACTTGACACTAGCTGTGTGACCCTGGGCAAGTCACCTAACCCTCATTGCCCCACAAAAAAAAAAAAAGAAAAATTAAAAAAAAAGAAAAGTAATTTTTAGCTAGGATCCCAAAGTCACTAAACTGTGCATATCTTTGATCCAGTGGTATAAATTCTAGGCAATTATCCTAAAGGGCCAAAGACAAAGGGGAAAAATGAAAATCTAGTGATAGCAGCATTTTTTGTTGTAGCAAATAAAGTAGGTGCCCATCTGGGGAATGGGTGAACAAATTACAGCATATGAATGTAATGGAATATTTTTGCACCATAAGAAATGACAAAAGGATAAGATCCAGAGAAATCTGAGTTTGTATGATCTGACTAAGAGTGAATCAAATGGAACAAGAAGAACAATTTATGCAATTATTAAAATAATGTAAAAACCTATTAATTTTTGAAAAAACTTGAGAATTCTGATCAATATAATGATAATTACTATTCCTGAATAATAATGAAGCATACTTCTCACCTCTTGGCAGAGAGGTGACAGACTGAAGAGGTGCAGAATAAGACATTTGTATAGACATACCCCATGTGTGAATTTGTCTTGCTTCAATATACTTAATTATTACAAAGGAGGGCTTTGGGGAAAATTTGGAGGTAGGGGAGTAGGTAGGTAATAATAGTGATTGTCAGGGGAAAAAGATAAGAAAGAAAAGATTGTAAATGATACAAAAAATATATATATACCGCAGAAACCAAAAGTTTAAAAGGGGCCCCCGACAGGGTGGCATTGGCACTCTCTTGGTAAATTTAGTATATGCTTTACAAAACATGCTATACATAATATAATAATGGTTTTGTTTTCAATCTTTTTTTCTGTTCTCCTTCATATTTTTAAATTCTTACAAGCGTAAAATTTACAATAAAGCATTCTTTCCTTTAAAAAAGAAAGATCTGGGGGGCAGCTAGGTGGCGCAGTGGATAAAACACCAGCCCTGGATTCAGGAGTACCTGAGTTCAAATCCAGCCTCAGACACTTGACACTTACTAGCTGTGTGACCCTGGACAAGTCACTTAACCCCCATTGCCCTGCAAAACAAAACAAAACAAAACAACAAAAAACAAAACAAAACAACAACAACAACAAAACAAACAAACAAAAAAGAAAGATCTGAAGAATTTAACATGAAATTGATAAAAAATTTGAAAACAAAACTTGGGAAATTAAAATAGAAGAGTCCCCTATTATTGGTTTTCAAATATGCCAATTGCTTTCTATTTCCACCAAGGACAGAATAAGATGAACTTAAACTACCTTAATTAGGTTAGGTGTATGGAAGAACTTCCTGCCAGGACCATATCCAATGATTTAAGATGAGAGAGGATGAGCTGTCATTTCTTATCAGCCTCTTATCCTATTATTTATGTGAACTGTGGATGTTTGTCCAAGTAATTGAAGGTTTTTATAGTTTTTAAAATCACTTTCATTTATTTGGTAATGACCTGTGCCTTAGAGGCAGTGTGGTTTAGTAGAAAGAAGGCTCCACTAGGAGGCAGCAGACATGGATTCTGTTTCCATCCTTTCCTCAACAACACTTCCTTACCACATCTTATCCTGTAGGATTTCAGGCAAAAGATTTAACCTCATTGGACCTAATTTTCTTCATCTATCTTTATTTATTTTTGTTTCATCTATTTTTAAAAGCAATAATAATATTTAGCTATGAGACCAATGATTCTATGAAAAAGCCAAGGATACTTTAACTGATGGGATAATCCATACATGACATAGGGTAAATGATTTCATTTTTAGGCCAGTTCAACTTGGCATATTTTTTTCTGAAGTATACACAGGAGGGTTCAGCTACATCAATATTTTTAGCATAAACAAAATTATCATTTCTAAGTGCTACAAAGCAGTGAAAATGATCTTTAAATATGAATAATTTGTTTAACACAGCCACTAATATGTGCAGCCAATATTTCACTAATGGATGGGTTAGGAAATGAATTTCTAGCTAGTCTTGCATAATGAAATATGTGTATTCTTTGTAATTATCAACAAATTGGAGTCGATCATTTCACTGTTTCACAAATAGAATGTTCATATTCTTCATCTGGAAATAAAATAGGATGAATGCAGACTGATTGCACACCCACTTTCCCTCCCCTCTAAAAAAAGGGAAATATGTTCCAATTTAATACACATGGAATGTTAGAGCTAAAAGGGAGTATAGTAATATTTAGTCCAAACCTTTCATTTTTCAGAAGAGAAAATTGAGGTCCAGAGAAATCATATGACTTTCCTAAGGTCACACAGATACTTAGTAGCAGATACCAATCAATTCAATTTGACTAGCATTTTTTTAAGTGGAAGGCTTCTGACTGGAAGCAGTATGGTTAAAAGCATGTTGGTCAGAAGATCTGGGTTCAAATTTAATCTGCTGCATCCTGTGTGAGTTGAGGCAAGTCAACAAACATCTCCAGGTTTTCCTATCTTGGAAATGAGAGGGTTAGACTAATGGTTCCTATCAGTGGTTCTTGAACCTCTTGGGGGTTTGTAACAATTGTCCTAAGGGTTCACACTAAAAATTCTTTAATGTAACCTTAAACAGTAAATAATTATAGGGAATAATATGAGTCGTCTCTTAAATTATTCAGAGAGTCCACAATACATTTCTGTTGTTGTTGTTAGAGCCAACCCCCCTGGGGATCACTGGACTAGATTTTCCCTCAAATTCCTTCCAGCTCTGAAGCCCATGACAATTCCCAGACCAATGCTCTTGCTCTCCACTGTGACAGCTCTTCAGCCTTTGCAGTGCATTCTACAAATGTCACCAAAATGGAAATGCTATAATAAGTTACAGGCATGTGGTCTTCCAATGAGGCAGAAATAGAAGTTCCTTGTCAGATTAATGAGTTACTAAGATTTTGTCTCATGGGTTCCTTAAAGGTTTTTTTTTAATAGACACCTGCATTCTCAATATATCTGATTTGCATTTGTCTTTCCTTTGAGGAAGTGCAAGAATGAAAATTAAAATCATTTTTATATCCCCTCAATATGAATAATAACTACTATTAAATAATTAATAGCATGTTTGACTCACCAAAACCCACAAATAATTTTTTACATAGATCTACCCTAATGAATGGCATTTTAAATAACTGCTATTCTGGATATTTCTCTTTGTGTTTTGGCTGGTTTCAGTTTTGTTTTTACATTTTGGAGATTCAGGTAATGCAACAGAAACATCCAAGTTTCTGGAAATGAAAGAGTGTGAGAGGATGCATGATGTTGAAGGAGTGCTAGTCTCCCGTTTGTATCTCTAACACCTAGCATAGTGCTTGGAACACAATAGGCACCCAATAAAACTTTGGTGATTGACTGATATTGTCTTGGAGTTGGTATAGAACTGGGTTTCAATCAAAGCTTTCATACCTTCTGTGTGACCTTTGAAAAAAGTCAAAATAACCATTCTGGAAAGTCTTTCCTGACACCATAGAAAGAGCACTGGATCTGGAGTCAGAAGTTGTTCTTGTTGAGTCATTTCAGTCAAGTTTGACTCTTTGTGACCCTATTTGGGATTTTCTTGGCAAAGATATTGTAGTGGTTTGATATTTCCTTCACAAGGTCACTTTACAGCTGAGCACAGTGAGGCAAATAGAGTTAAGTGACTTGTCCAGGGTCACACAGCTACTAAGTGTCTGAGGCCAGATTTGACCTCAGGTTTTCCTGATTCCAGGCCCTGCACTGTGCCAACTAGCTCTTCCTGGAGGCAGAAGACTTGGATTCTCATTCTACTACTTTTTATCAGGGTGACTTTGGACATGTTGCTTCACCTCTCTGGGGCTCTTCTCATTTATAATTGGATTAGACAAGATGATCTCTACTACCAGTCTGATTTCTAAAATCAATAAGACTACAACTGCCTGGGTCTCAGTTTCTACATATGTAAAATAAATGCTATAGGACTCAATAGCATCTGAGGCTCCTTCTAGTTCTAATATTTTGTATCTAATAAATAACCCTATAAGCCCTGGGTCATGTGCCAACTCTATTCCCAGATATTAGTATTCTCACAACATTGAAATTATTTTGTGTGTTTGTTTTTGGTTTTGTTTTTTTGCAGAGCAATGGGAGTTAAGTAACTTGCCCAGGGTCACACAGCTAGTAAGTGTCAAGTGTTTGAGGCTGGATTTGAACTCAGGTTCTCCTGCACCAACATTGAAATCATTTTGAATTAACTTTGCACTTACTTGTCTATATCTTTTATGTAATTCCAGTATAAAGTAAGTCCTTTAAAGGTGGGAACTCTTTTTTTGTCTCCTACATCGTAAGAACTAAATAAATGTTTGTTGATTTAAATTTAGAAATTGTAAAATGGGGTTCAACTGAGCTAGTATTTGTAAAGTGCTTAGCACAGTGTCTGGTACAATGTAGACTTTTTTTTGTGAAGGGGAGGGCAATCAGGGTTAAGTGACTTGACCAGGGTCACACAACTAGTAAGTGTCTGAAAACAGATTTGAATTCAGGTCCTCCTAACTCCAGGACTGGTATTCTATCCACTGAACCACCTAGCTACCCCTACATTGTAGACTCTTAATAAATGTTCCTTCCCTATCTTGATACATGTGATACCTACCTTATGAGATTTTCATGAGGAAAGTAATTTGTAAGTTTTAAAATATAGAAATGTGAAGTTTAAAAGATATAAAGTCCTTTTACTGAAAAAAACTATCCAGTATTGATTTTTATTCTTATTTCAAATTTCTATTTTCCAGGCAAACCTCAGTCTTTACTAGTAGGTTTGCAACCCATGTAAAAGGTTTTTGTCCAATGATTTATGACTAACAATGAGAATTGGCATCAGTAAAAAGTTTTGGCTGATATGCTTAATTCACATTTACATTTGATTGACAGTTGAAGATTAGTCTTTAGAATATAAATCTCTCAAGTGTTGTGAGAAGGTGAGGAATCATTTTTTTAAAAGGAAAACAGGAAAATCATTCTTCTCATTTATTTCATACATATCATGGAATCCTATAATACCATCCTAAGGAATTCATTAAAATTTGGTTTGGAAATCCAAATAGCAATGCTGTGGTTTTCTTCTGCAAATGTAAATTCTGTCACTCACCTCTATCCCTACACTTCTACCTTCTCACACTGAGCTAATATTTAACAGATGACAATAGTTTACTGCAACGATTGGAATGACACCACCTGTTGGAGACTTACTGTAGAAAAGCTCTGCCACGAGGTGAAGGTCTCTGAGGGCCAGACCATGCGTCTTTTCTTTGGCGTCAGGAAGTGATGTTTGCTTGTGGGAGGAAGAAGGGGGAACCTGGTGCTCTGACTCACTCTTTTTCCTGTGGACTCTGATGGAGAGCAGAGCTGGGAATGATATCTCCCTTTAATAGATAGGAATCTAGGCCTTTCTCTCTTTACCAAATTCTTATTCTCCTTAATAAATGCTTAAAAGTCTAGCTCTTGCTAAAGCTTATAATTTATTGGTGACCACTCATTAGATATTTTAGACAGACTAACTAAAATTTTAGCCTTAACATTACTAAGGCTAAAGTTATGCATTCTAAATGTGCATCTTAGGTTTCTCAAGTCATGACACATTTCAGTTGTATATATTATTATAGTTATTTCACCTTTAAGTATATGGAGGTCACAGGACAACAAAAGACCAAATCCTCAGCATGTGGTCGAAATAATTCTTGGGGACTGTTCAAAACAGGTTTCTGAATCAGTTTGTTCTATTTGGACAGGAGGTTTCTGGACAAAATTGAGACAGTGTAAGATAGAAGCTGGGAACACTAATCTGGGTCTCAATCTTTCTGGGGCTTCAGAGATTAGAGTTATAAAAACAAGACTGGTATTAAAGATTAGACAGGGAGTCTGTTTATTGATTATGTGGGAGGAATTGAGGGATGATGAAGTAGACAGTAACAACACTACAAACAGTCTTCTCATAAGGGAAGAGCATCATAGAAGGTACAGTCATGCCAGAAGAGGAGGAAGCTCAAACTTTAGAATGTGTTGCCTAACCCTTCACAGAGGTTGAGGAAAATATGAACTCAGGAAAAAGGGAACCATGGAGACAGGACCCTGAGGGTGGTAATCTAGGATCCTATAAGGAAATTGAGTTGCAACACGGTACAGGTGGATGATCGTGAGGTGCGAGGCACAAAGGAAGACATACATTCACCCAGTTGTTAACATCCTTAGACAATACTCCAATGAGACAAAGCCAAGGGTTAAGAAATTGGAAAGTAAGAGAGAAGAATTGTGAGATATGTGGTGACAACAGGAGCCAAGGCAGATGGTCTCCGTTGAACCCATTGGATTTAGTAGGGAGGAGCAAAAGATTGACAGAGAAAAATTTTAGAGGACTAATTAAACAAGAAATATAATGATGATGGTGGTGGTGATAATGATGGTGATGATAGGAACTACAACAATAATTGGCATGTATATAGCTTTTTAAGTTTTGCAAAGCATTCTTCTTATGTCATCTCACTTGATCCTCATAACAACCCTGGTAGATGGGTGCTGTTATTATCTCCATCTTATTGATGAGGAAACTGAGACTGAGAGAAGTTGAATGATTTGCCTAAAGTCTCAGTTAGTAAGCATCTGAGACAGGATTCAAACTCAGGTCTTCCTGACTCACAGTCTAGTGCTCTCTGCCATATCTACTGCAGAAGATATTGCTGATTGGGAGTTTGACATTTTCAATGTACTTGTTGCTATATTGCCCCTCTGTGAAAGATTTTCTCTTTGCTAGCCAACCTCCTTTAAAGAGCTAGTGTTATATATAATATAATCTATATCAAATTGCTTACCATTTTAGGAAGGGGGAGGGAAGGGAAGAAGGGCGAAAAATTTGGAACTCAAAATTTTGTAAAAATGAATGCTAAAAACTATTTTTACATATAATTAGAAAAAATAAAATACTATTAAAATTATAAAAGCTAGTTGTAGCAGAGACCAAGATATGGATTATTTGGGCACTAGGACTCCCATTTATACTGGTTCATACTAAGTCTCTGCATCTAGTCTTTGACTCTTTTTTGCTATTCATTGTATGGATCAGCTAACAGGACAAAAGAGATGGAAAACTTCTTTCAGACACAGCTTTATAATTCAATTCATGGGAAAAATTACACTACATACTTCCTCAAAACAGTGACATTCGTTATCAAACAAAACCACTTGAGGCAATACATGTTCTATCTCTTTTTCTAAGCTTCATAAATAAAGAAGGAAGTTTGTACACTAAAGATCTTTATGAACAACAACTAAGAATATTTGGATATTTTATAGATTTTTAGATGCTGTTTATCATTTTAATCACATTACTTCTTTATTTCAAAATAGTATGGATAGAATAACCTCATAAAATGCCATGAAAGTTGATATTGTAAAAAGCTAAAGATGATATAATATTAGGTTTCACCTCCTCACAAGACCTCGTGCACTCCTTGTGTATGCAACCACCTGGTTGTAAGTACCTGGTGTAAAGATTTGTTTGTAGGGTTTAGTTTGGTTTATCAAGTACTATTTCTTTCTCTAGCAAGCTACCAAGGGCAAAAAACATTCAAAGAAGAAAAACAAAATCAGATTGCTGACTTTGAGTAAATGTGTGTATCTATGTGTGTGTATGTGTGTTTACAGATGTGGATTTACAGCTCAACAGGGGAGAAAAGCCTTCTTGATGTTCCAGACTATTACATTTGTGAATTACTTGATTTTGGTTTACAAAATTTTATATTATAACATTTCTACTTACTTAGTATCTTTCATCTGAACAGTATAAAATACTAGGCTGAAAAGCCCCTATGTATCAGGATGCTTAGAATTCCTCTGTACAAAAGAAACCAAAAGATGTCCAAATCTTGTTTTCTAAATTTTATTTTTAAAATGTTTTAATTATATTAATTGGAATTCTGAATCTTACTTTCTTTTATTTTAAAAGCGTTTTAGATATAGTCATTGGAATTCTTTAGGGCTATAGTTTTGTTAACTATAGATTTGGTACAAAAATTCAAATATAAATTTTTATTTCTTTCTCTTTTTTTTTTTTGGTGAGGCAATTTGGGGTTAAGTGACTTGCCTAGGGTCACACAGCTAGTAAGTGATAAGTGTCTGATGCCGAATTTGAACTCAGGTCCTCCTGAATCCAGGGCCGGTGCTCTATCTACTGCGCCACTATTAATTTCTCTTGTTTTTACATCTCTTATACTTTCCATAGTATCCTTACTCCAACCCCATTCCTGGAAAGCTTTAAAATAAAGAATAAGGAAGAAGAAAGAAATGTTCACAGAACTAACCAACATATCCAGAAATTTTGATGTCATGTGAAGTGTTCCACTCCCATAGTTTCCCGTTTCTTCAAATTAGCAGAAGGAAGCATCTTCTCATTGCTCTTCTTTAGGACCAACCTTGGTTATTATCATTTTTCAGTATTCAATTTTCATAGTTTTGTTTTAGTCTTTTATTAATTTACATTCTTGTGGCCCCTGTGTATATTGCTTTCTTGGTTTTGCTACTTAATTTTGTATTAGTTCATATCTATCTTTCTAGACTTCTCTGTACTCATGTTTTTCACTGTTTCTTACTGCACGGTAATATTCCATTGTATCCATGCACCACAATTTGTTTAGCCATTCCCCAATCGATGGATATCTTTTGTGTTTCTAGTTCTTTGCTATCACAAAAAGCGTTCCTATACATTTTGTTGGGTGCTTGAGATATATACCCAGCACTGGAATCTCTGTGTCAAAGGGTTAAGATTATTAGGTATTCTCTTTGCATAGTTCTAAATTGCTTTCCATAGTGGTTGGCTTAATTCATACCTCTACCAATGGTTCATTAGTGTGTTCATTTTTCTACAACCCTTCCAACAATGGCTAGTCCCATCTTTTGTCATCTTTTCTAATTTAGCATAAATTTTAATGGGACAGAATCTGAATTTTGATGCAATTTTAATGGGATACATCTAATTTTATTTGGAATTCAAATTTACATCAATGGCACATTGGATGGACTGACATTTATAGGAAAGGGGTTTTACATCTGAGGGGAGGGATGGTATAGATTTCATATTTTTCTTTATGGTAGTTTTTTTAAACTTCATTCACAATAGACAGTAGCAATAATATTAGTGTTGAACAATTTAGATTCTTACTAGTAGTGACATAGAGAATGAGTTAATCAGTTGTATAATGTATACAATATATGTATATAGTTTGTATGTATTTATGTGTATATATATATATAGTCTGTACTTATGTATATACAGTTTGTACTTATGTTTATAGTTTGATATGTCTTATTATAATTTATATTTCAATTGAAATGCCATGGTACTCATTGGGATTGTAGTTGCTTACTAGTTGCAAATTGTACCATTTTGATATTTGTTTCATATGGTAGGTTGAAAATATCTATTTTTAGTAGATCCTGTCAAATAGAAGGGCAGCTACGTAGTGTATAGCAAAGCTTCTTGAACTGTGATTTGTGACCCCATATGGGGTCATGTAAGTGAATGTGGAGGGGGTCACAAAAAATTTGGCAGTAAATGTTTGATTTGTATACCGATTTTATATACCTATATATCCCAGGCCGTATAAAAATTTCTTGGGTAAAAAGGGGTTGCTAGTGGAAAAAGTTTAAGAATCCCTGGTGTAATCAAACCATTCTGGAGAACAATTTGGAATTATGCCCAAAGGGCTACAAAGCTTTGACCCAGCAATACCACTTTTGGGTCTTTTTCCCAAAGAGATCATAAAAAGGGGAAAAGGACCCACATGTACAAACATATTTATAGCTGCTCTTTTTGTGGTGGCAAGGAATTGGAAATTGAGGGGATGCCCATCAATTGGAGAATGGCTGGACAAGTTGTGGTATATGAATGTAATGGAATTCTATTGTGCTGTAAGAAACGATGAGCAGGAGGAGTTCAGAGAAACCTGGAAGGACTTTCATGAACTGATGATGAGTGACATGAGCAGAACCAGGAGAACATTATACACAGTATCATCAACATTATGTGTTGATCAACTAGATAGACTAGATTCTTCTCACCAATCCAAGGGTACAAGAAAGTTCCAAAGGATTCATGATGGAAAAGGCTCTCTGAATGCAGAAAAAAAAAGGAACTGTGGAATATGGATTCTGATTGGACCATACTATTTCTTTTGTTTTTGGTGCTGATGTTTTTCTTTTTTGAGGTTTTTCCTTTTTGCTCTGATTCTTCTTTTATAACATGACTAATGCAGAAATATGTTTAATGTTTTATATATATATTTGAACCTATATCAGATTACCTGCTGTCTAGGGGAGGGGGGGAGGGGGGAGAAAATTTTGAAATTGGAAATCGTATATAAACAAATGTTGGAAAACTATTTCTACATGTAACTGGAAAATAATAAAATACTTTTATTTAAAAAATATTAAATAAAGGTGGGCAGGGCAATTAAAAAAAAAGAATCCCTGGTGTAAAAGATAGAATACTGGATCTAAAGTCAGGAAGATAAGTCTTTCTGAGTTCAAATCTGGCCTCACTTAATAGTTGTGGGACCCTGGGCAAGTAAGTCACTTAACCCTGTTTGCCTCAGTTTCCTTATCTGTAAAAGGAATGGGAGAAAGAAATTGAAAACCACTCCAGTGTCTTTCCCAAGAAAACCCTAAATGGAATTATGGACCATCAGACATGACTGAACAATAAGAAATAAAATAGAAGACCAGTTTGGTACTAGAAATAATGTAAAAGACATTCTGAAGAACTTGTAGCCCATCAATAAAGGGAAACTTAACAGACAGCTTCCTGGAATGCTCATCAAAGACAAATTGAGCATAACTGACTGACATCTGATTGCAGATGGGAAAAGGTAAGCACTGCTTCCCATGGAGATACTACCTTCATCTTCATCTTCATCTCTCTCTCTCTCTCTCTCCCTCTCTCTCTCTCTTTCTTTCTCCTTCTCTTCCTCCTCATCCTCACAACAATAGTTCCAACACTACTTTCAGTCTGCATAGCTTTATCCTCTCCTCTCACCAGTGCTTTGTATAGAACTGGATAAAAAGTATGTCCTGTCAAGCAAAGTTGTAACTAGAATGGAATGACTAGAGTATTGTCTAAGGGTGTTAACAACTGGGCGAATGTATTTCCTCCTCTGTGCCTTGCACCTCATAACCATCCACTAGCCTGTCCTGAGGGTTGCAACCCCATTTCCTTATAGGATCCTGGATTACCACCCCCAGGGTCCTGTCTTCATGGTTCCCTCTTTCCTGAGCTCATATTTTCCTCAACCTCTCTCTGTGAAGCGTTAGGTGACACATTCTAAAGTCTGGGCTTCTTCCTCTTCTGGCATGACTGTACCTTCTATGATGCTCTTCCTTTACAAGCAGACTGTAGTGTTGCTACTGTCCACCTCATCATATTCCAATCCCTCCCCATAATCAATCAACCGTTATATGTCAGGCTAAAGGATTCCTGGCTTCCTCTGCTGTCTGAGGATAGGGATCTGTGCTGACTGCATGGCCATCAGCGTAGGAGGCACAGATTCCACGTTCCAAAATTCTATTCCCTTTTCCAAAAAGTTCCAACACAGGAATTCCATGAGAGGGTAGGACCATATCTAGCTCTTACCCACTTCACTTAATAGAATGTTCTAGGCTTTTCCCTAGGATAGAAAGTCTCAGGAACCTCATAGATGCTACAACCTGTTTCATAACTCAGAATGAGGAATTACCTGAGGGGACCCCACAACTGATAGGGAACATCTCCTGATCCTTTGTATTCTTCCTATAAACTAAAAGTAACAGCTTCCTGTGGTTGCTGGTGGCACCTCAAGACCAAATTTGAATTTGTATCCTGATCAGTCAGACTGACATTTGTGAGTATATTTTAAGTAGATTATAAATGCCTGGAGAGGAAAAGCTATGTCTTATATATTCTGTACATTCTATATAGTACCTTGTACTCATAGGCGCTCAATGGTGATTGTTGAATTGTGGCATTTAAAACATTCAAGAGACACAATTTTGGGGTAATTAAAAATTTTATTAATAATGTTAGAATTTTAATGAAAGGTCAGTGACATGCTTGAAGACCAAAGACCATCATGGTGGGCTTGTGGCTTATTTGCCCTTGGAAGAGGGGTGTTCCTGAGGGTGGCAATCAATTCTGATTGGTTAGCAATTATTGAGAAAATGAATATTACAATGAGGGACTGGACCTATCTTAATGAACTCTGATTATGTCATTTACTTCTAAGTTACCTTCAGCCTAGGGCAACATATTCAGATAATTTATCCCCACCCAAACCTGAGTAGAACACCCATGGGCTTCCTGGCTGGGGTTTGAACAAGATTGTTAAGAAAGATAATCCAACCTCATTATCAGTAATGTCCTTTAAGAGACTAACCTTTGAAATGAGGACTGTAGAAGAAGGGGGAACTCTGGATCTCCCCAAATCATTGGTTATTAATCATCATTTCTCTTAGAATCATTGAACACTTACCTTCAAAATCAAACAGTTCTTTATGTTATTTATTCTTTAAGTAAAAAAGTAGGTCAAAAAATATCTCTCCCTAAGTGTAATCTAACCATAGTAGGGCTCCAGTTACCTAGGGGAAGCAGGCAATTTAAAAGATACATGTGCCAAGTGCTTTCTTGGGAAATAGTTGCCCTCTTGTGTTGTAGATGATAGCTATGCTAATCATAGGCTGATTGTGTGGGCATGAGGCCAGGGAATACAGTTAGCCACAGTATTTAGAGGGAATAAAGCTGACATCTACCTTTGATAAAGTTGACCTACATGTGTTGATGACTTGGCAACATATTTGGGGCATAAACTGGTTAAACTTGTGGACCTCACCAGGCAGCATCTACCCAGTGGTAGAATCCTGGATATGTACTTCCTTTGTGGTGTTCTCTGCTCTCTCCTGGTTTCCCTCCTCCTTGGAAATATAAGCATCTCTTTTGTTTTGTCTTTTTTATCCCCAACTGTCTGACACAGGGTCAGGTACATTTTTTTTTTTTTTTTGCCAGCATCCAAACCTGGGATTTCATTTGTGTGGGGAGTTCCCAGTGAGGAAACTCCCTCTGCTAGGGCCAATCAGAAACTCTTTTGTCATTTATAGCCTTTGAGAACTGCCTGAACCAATTTACCTTTACCTCAAAAACTTCCTCTTTTCCTTTAAGAAGCAGCTTACCTGTTGCCTTCTACAGGAAGCTTTTTTTGATTCCCCCCATCCTACTACCCAAACCACCATGCATATAAGTACTTTCTATATAGAAATAGTTATTTATTATGAATTTTTTATTTATGCTGTATATCTTTCACATGAACTTTTTTCTTTCATTAAAATGTAAACTCATTTTGCATAGGGATTGTTTCATTCTTTGTACTTGTATCTTTACTACTTAAAAACGCTTGACAGGGAATCAGTGCTTAATACTTGTTAAACAATTGGCTGATTTATTGATAAGAGACCCAGTGACTTGTTCAGGGTCACACAGCCAGTATGCATTAAAGGTTGACCTTGAGCTTAGGTATTCTTGACTGGGGTCAATTCTTTAGTTACTACACCATACCTTTAAGAATCATTGTGAGGATGAGATATTATTTGTAAAGCACTTTGTAAACTTTAATGTCTATCTAATTATTATGGTTATTATAGTGCCTTTCTGCTTTTCATATAGTAAGTATTTAATAAATGCTTGTGGACAGCTAGGTGACACAGTGGATAGAATGCCAGGTCTGAAGTCAGGAAGACTTATCTTCTTTTGTTTAAATTGGGCCTCAGATTTGTGCTGACTTGTGACATTGGGCAAGTCACTTAACCCTGTTTGCCTCAGTTTCTTCATCTATAAAATGAGCTGGAAAAGGAAATGGTAAAGTACTCCAGTATCCTTGCCAAGAAAACCACAAATGGGGTTACAAAGAGTTGGACATGACTGAAATGACTGAACAATGACAAAAAATGCTCACTGAACAGAATTGAAATGCTTCATGGGGCATGTCTGAAGTTGATAACAATTATTATGATGATATCTAGTACTTATATCATACCTACTATGTGCCAGGCACTGTGATAATATTATCATGGTTGCTCCATACAACAATTCTGGGAGATAAGTACTATTATTATTCCCATTGTATAGTTGAGGAAACTGTGACAGAGAGAGGTTAAGTGATTTGCCCAAGGTCATACAACTAGTAGATTAGAATTTAGATCTTCTTGGCTCCAGGCTTAGCACTCTATCTGCTGTACCACTTAGCTGCCCTAAGTACTATGTTGATTTTTCTAGTAGTATGTAGTGGGCAATGGCAAATTACTAGAGACAGTGATAAAATATAGCTAGGATCAGTACATGCTAAGTCCCTAAAGACATTCTCTCTGAGTTACTATCCTGGCCAATTGTGCCAATGCTATGGGATCCTTATCATTCATGAGTCTGGCACTTCTGACCCTTTGAATGATATAAATTAAGCTTTCACTATTTTCCAGTCACTGTACTGAATACTGGGAATACATACATCTACATCTACATCTACATCTACATCTACACATACATATACATACACATACATATACATACACACACATACACACATACATACACATACACATACACATACACATACACATACATATACATATACATATACATATACATATACATATACATATACATATACATATACATATACATATACATATACATATAAAAGCAAGATGGCCCCTGCTCTCAAGAATTCATATTCTAATGGTGGGCAGTAATGCCTAAAAGGCAACAGGAAAATGGAGGGGGTGGGGTGTTGAGGGAAGTGCCAGAGTGGAGGAATCGGCCCAGGCATGATAAGACAAGAACTGACCCATCAGAGTCCAGGGGTCCAGGGGTGGGGGTGGGGTTCAGGAGGACATTGAGGTGATATTCAGATAGAGGCTTCACAGCATAAAGCATGTTATGAAAGGCATGAAGTGACAGGAGGCAAGAGCTGCCATGTAGGCATCTTGGGGTCTTCCTATTTGATTCTGCCACCATTACAACTGTGCATTGAGCCCATCAGTATTGGCCTACCCATCACCCCGTAGACAACAGTGACAGACACCCAGGAATACCAGTGGGCCCGGTGTCAAGCTCTCCTGGGCAGACAGGCAGGCAGGGGCTATTCAGTGTAAATAATTTACAGTTGGGCTGCTTCCATTAAGATTCTGGGAGACGTGGCTTTACTCAGTTTTCTCTTCATTTGTTAACAGAGTTCTGTGTTCCTGCTGGAAGGGACCCTAGAGGCCACTGAATCCAATCTTCTCATTTGATAGGAAACAGGCCAAGAGAAGTAAAGTGAGCTGTCTGTGCTAAGTCACAGGGAAATGAGGAGCATTCCTGCTACCAGATTCTCTTTCTCCAAATCTAGGGTTCTGTCCACCACATTATTCTGCCTTCAACCATTCTTTAATTTATGTGATTTCTGCCCAGTTGTAGAAACAGTCTGAGACTAAAATAGGGAGCTAAGAAAAATCCTGTCATAGCAATGTTTATGTTGATAAAGAAGAGTGAAATCTCTGCCTTGCAGTGATCTGCATTGGGGGATAAAAATAGAAGGAATGATCAGATTTCCCGTGCTACAGTATGGCTGCGTGGGCACAAAGGCTAATATCTGGGTCATATGGTGGTCTGGCAGAGAGTTGGTTATCCTGATCACTGTGGTCAATCTGGGTAAACTAGTCTTTTCAGGACCATCTGCTTTCCTGGTCTATAGAAATACACAAAGGATCTATGATTTTGGAAATAAGTGAGGAACTCCCTATGGGACATTTCTACAACTTAGTAGATCAACCCTAGAGAGGTGCTTAAGGCTCACAGATCTGATGACTTCTCTGGGGATCATCTGGCTAATAAATGCCAGAGGCAGGATTTGGGTCTAGGACTCCAAGCCCAGTATTCGATCCATGATATCTCACTAACTCTTCTACATGGTGACCAAATTAATCATAGCAGGACAAATTTTCATAGGATCATAGATCCAGAGCAGGAATGGACCTCAGAGACCTTCTAGTTTAACCCTCTTATCTTACAGATGAGCAAACTGGGCTTAATGTCTGTTAAAGGGCTTTCCCAGGGTCACACAGGCAGTGGACTTTAGAGGTGGGACTGGAATCCAATTGGGGTTCCTTTCCCTTGTACCATGTTGTCTCTCCCTTTCTCGTTGTGTTGTGTAAAACAATCCTTAAGTATGGAAAATTTTCAAACCTTCCCAAATCTTTCAGAAGTAATACATTTGCAAATGCCCCAAATTCAAATTTCTTACTTAGACAAGCCTAGTCTACAGATTTTTAACCATAGGATCTTAATACCATATCTGAAATGTCCAACCATCTGAACAGAAGTAGCTTTCAATCTATGAACAAAGAGTTATCTCAACTTTTAGTGAGACAACAAGGTTACTTCAAGTACATGGGTTTGGATGTGAACCAGTTTGAACAGACTTGTGAGAGCCGATTGTTAAATTTTCAGTGTGAGAATTTATACTACTGAAATCTTCAAATGTTACAAATCAGGGCTTGGTTTGCTGTTTTGCTGGTTGTCTAGACTTAAGAAAGTGACAGAAAGATGTTATTAATGCAGAATAAAATTAAAAGTGTGTCATGAACATATTTTCCCTCTAGAAAGCCATTTGTTAAATGTTTACCGGCAAACAACCCTGGATATAACTACCTAAGCAATTATCTGTGGAGTCAGAAGAGTTAAATTCAAAAACTAACTCTGCTCCTTACTGCCCTATGTGACTTTGGTCAAATTCTTTAACTTTTCTGAACCCTTTTTTCCTTATCTCTAAAACAAGAACATTTGAGTTGCCTTCTTGTTTTAAAATTCTCATCAACCAGCCAACAACAAAACAATAAAAATGGTATTGCTTGATTTAATTATGGGATTATGGGTTGGGGATGCTATTATTTATTTGTTCACCGTAAGCAATCAGAACAGTGGGAAGTACAAGAGGCTGCTATGGATTCTTTGCAGGACCAGACAGAGAGAACAGAATAAAATCAAGAGCTATTGCTTCACCAAGAACAAAAGTGTTTGGAAACTCCACCAGACAGGCAAGCCATATTGCAGTTATGTAGAGACCTTTCAGGTTCTCTTGACTTGTTGATGAGGGATATACGGATGTTCAACCAAACCCATCTCTAAAAAATGCTTTTGATGCAGGAACTTTTAGGCAAAATAAAGCCATCCTCCACCCTGACTCCCACCCCCAAAGTGATTAGAATTTGAAGGCTAAACATTTTACCATTATGGTATTTTGTAATTTTCAGAGTCCATATCAAGATTTTTTAAAACTTAGCCAACATAGGATTTGTTTTGCTTGACTATGCATGTTTGTTACAGGAATTTTGTTTTGTTTCTTTTCTCACTGGTGGTTGGGCATATTAAGAGGGAGAGGATGAGGATTTGAAAACATTTTTAAATGAATTCTTAAAACAGGTTCCAATAGAATATTTTTCATGTTTATCTATGTATTGTGTGCTTGTATAGTTCATGAGATGTTTGTTTAGCTATAATTAGAAAGTAAAATGCTTTTAATGTGCTAAAAAAAACCCATTCCTACCCTACTGATTTTCAAGGATGACTTGGTGTCCTGAGCAACTTGGCTATTTTGTAGGACACAGCAGTGTGGCAAAGGGATGATAATCAAAATTAACCAATAACTGACACATAGCACCTAAAGATTTGCAAACTGCTTTATACACCTTCTCTTATTTGATCCTTAAGACAACCCTGCTACATAGTGACTATTGCTATTCTCTCAGCTATGTAGATAAAGCACAGAGAGGTTGAAACAAAGTCAGAAGCAACATTCAAACCTGGGTCTCTCCTTAGATCAAGTCTAGCTGCAAAGACCTAAGACTTTCTTACTGTGCAGGTGCTTATTTTCACTTTAAAAATCAAGTATCTCTGGGGTGTGGAAAGAGCAGTGGACTAATAGTCAGAGATGTCCTTTAGTCTCTGCACTATATAGACAGCTAGGTGGAGCTTTAGTGTACAAAGCTCTGGGCCTGGAGTCAAGAAGACCTGAATTCAAATGTGACCTCAGAGGCATACTAGCATCATGACCTAGGGCAAGACATTTAAGTTCTGTTTGCTTCAGTTTCTTCATCATTTAAATGGAGAAAATAATAGCACCCCCCTCTCAAGGTTGTTATAAACATCAAATGAGGTGATAATCATAGAACACTTAGCATAGTGCTTGGCATATATTAGGTGCTTAATAAATTCTTGTTTCCTTCCTCTACCACTCACTATTGCTATTACTAATGATAAAACCTAGCACTTATTTAGTCCTTTGAGGTTTGCAAAGTGCTTTATAACAAATATTATCTCAGTTGATCCTCACAAAAACCCTGGGAAATAGGTGCTATTATTGCCCACATTTTACAAATGAGGAAACTGAGACAGAGAAGCTAAGTGACTTACCTTCGGTCACAGGTAACAAGTGCTGTTCAGAGGCAGGATTTGAACCTAGGTCTTCTGGTTCAAAGTCCGGGTCTCTATCCGCTGTGCCATCCAGGCTCCTCTTCAGTAGAACTCAATCTCTTCATCAGCACAGTGAGGATAAGAAGACTTGTCCTACCTACTTCTCATACATCTAGTATAGGACAAATATTTTGTTAACTGCAAACACATGTTACAGATGGGAGCTATGCTAATGATAATTGTTCTCTCAATAAAAGCCAAGTTCATGCACACATGGAAATGTTAACTAATTGAAATATGTGTCTCTTTATATAGTGACCATATATATACACATTATATTATATATAATGTTCATAATTATATATACATGTATTCTATGCTATATATTTATGGTATATACACATGTGTGTGTGTGTATATACACACACACACACACACACACATAATATAGCTCAATTAATTAACATTTCCCAAGACTAAAAGCATCTTTTTTCCCCCTTAAGGGCTAAGTTGTAGGTAATAAAATGCATGATTTTATGTGCAAAACAGTGTTCTGACTATGACAGAAGCAAGTAGAAGCTCCTTGTGAAAACAGCAAGCAACTGGATCATAGAACCTAGATATGAATTATAAACAATCATAGATCTATAGCTGGAAGAGATGCCACAAGGGGCTTCTAAGTTATGTCTCCTGAAATGTGGAGAACGATCCGTTTTCTCTGATCCTTACAACCTTTAAAACCCTTCAAAAGAAGGAATTATGCACAAGAGGTAAAAAAAGCAATTTAGGCTGTTTCTATGGTATAGAACACCAAGAACCAAAATGAGGTAAAAACATGATGAATTGAAATAGCCAAGAGGACTAATCCTTAATTCATAAGCTCCTACTCAGCAACCCCTTCCCATTGCCTACTGTTGGGGCAGGGCTACTGAAATTACCCAAGATCCCAGGAAGAAGAAAACTCAAAGATCTTGAACATAAGCAGATAAATCAATAGGAAAAATATTAATAACAGGAGGGAATATAGTTTTCAAATCAGCTAAAAAAGTCGACATTATGAATTGCAAGACAAAAGCAAAATGAATCAACTTGTGATGAAGAAGAGAAACATATGAACTCCCAAGAGAACAAAGAACCATAGCAGAATATTCCCATATGATTTCAAAGAGAAATAAGAATTGTGAAAGAATTTATGACCCATGTAGCAGAAATAATGGGTAGACTAAAATATTTCAATCCATGGTGGCAAGTCTCAAAAAATTAAAAAAGAGAGAGAGACAGAGACAGAGAGAGAGAGAGAGAGAGAGAGAGAGAGAGAGAGAGAGAGAGAGAGAGAGAGAGAATGAACAATTTACTGGGAATACAAATACAGAGAAGTGAAAGACAATTTGGAAGAAAAAGTAAAAAATAATGTTAAAGGAAAAATGATTTCCATGCAAGCAAAACAAAGTTGGTTTAAAAGACAGGACGCATAGAAGCAATTTAAGACTTATAGATGCTTCAGAACAAGTAAAAAACCTTAATACCATAATACAATACACAATACAAACAAAGCAAAACAAAACCCAAACTGCCCAGAACTTCTGAACACAGAAAACAAAGTTCTAATAAAAAAAATTCACAGATGGCCTTCAGAAAAAAAACACAAAACAAGGCTTTATGCTGCAACCCCATGACACATAATGATTAAATTTGACAATCTCAGTGACAAATTCTGCTAGTGACCAGAAGAAAGAGGGGAAATAAAGGAAAAGAACTTCAAAAAATTCAAGACTATCCTGCCTGTCACTAGAAACTGCAGGAGAGAATGGAATATTCATAAAAACAAAGGAACTCAAAATTCTACTCTAGATGATATACTTTGTAAATCTGAATCTTATAACTATGAAAAATTATGGATATTCAATAAAAGAGGAATTTGGAGAATTTCTCAGAAAAAAATCCAGATATGAACAAATTATTTCTCAAATTCCTCAGAAAACAGAAATATAAGAAAGGCACCCAAATACAGCAATCAAGGACAAGAGCAAAATAACATAAAATATTGAGAGATTTCTTTCTAAAAGTACATAAGACAAGGTGAAAGTAAAAAGTAAATAAATGGGCTGGTGGAGAACCAAGCCTGAAACATTACATGCTATACCTTATAACATCTTGCCTACAGGTGAATTAATTGTGTGTGTGTGTGTGTGTGTGTGTGTGTGTGTGTGTGTGTGTGTGTGAGTAACCTAGAGAATAGGTTGCATAAAAGGGAAGAGGGGAGAAAGAAGATAAGGGTGATTTGTGATGCACCTTAATCGAGTTAACGGTTGACAAGGAAGGGAAAATAACTCCTTCAGTCTCACAGAAAGAAGAAACTCTATAAGAAAGTGGGCAAAGAAGCAAAGGGAAGAATTGAAACCAGGAGAAAGGGGCAAAGCTTGTTTCAGTGGTGGGAAGGGGTACCACTGATGAATGCTTCCATGGGGGAAGAAAAATATTCTATAAAGAGAAATGGGAACCTTACAATGAGTTTAATCTGTAGGGTTTTGATACTTAGACAACTCATACTGCCCTAAGAGAAGGGGAATCAGAGCTTTTGGAAGCTACTGACAACTCGAAGAGTGGAAAGTCATGGGACCAGTGGGATTGTATGTCAAATGAGGAGAAAATTACTAGGACAAGGATTAATAATAATTGCATAATCAAGGTAATAGGACTATTCCTACCACAGTGCTGTATCATATCACTTGCAGAACCTAGTATTTCTAAAAGTAAAGTATAGGAAGGAAAGAGATAAGGAGATCTACAAGATAATAAAGTTGAAACAATTTATGAGGAAAATTAAAATAGGTATCTCAGAAGCTTTAATTTCATGGAAGGATCTCAGAAACCATTTAATCTAACTCTTTAATATTTCAGATGATGATACTGAAGCTTAGAGATTTGCTCAAGGTCATAGACCTTTTTTTTTAGGTCTTAAAAAGATTTAGTCCAATTCTTTTATTATATAAGTGAGGAAACAGGGACATAAAGTGACTTGTTCAAAATGATGATCAAAAAGTACTAATTATCCAATATAAAGAATTATTTTAAGTAATTAGAACTGTCATCAAATAAGATGTACTCTCTTATAAGATAGTGAGTTCCCAGGCACAAGAAGTATTCTAGAGATTGCCTACCACAGTTAGGAATGTTATAGAGGGATAGTAGACAAGTTTATCTACCACTAAAGTCCCCTTCAACTGTAAAGTTAAGATTCAATAATTCTATATCCAGGTTTCTTATAACACATTTAGTAGCATAAAGGGTAAATTGAGGTGCAAAATGATCAACATCATAGGGCAGGAGACCATTCTAAGGACCAATATGCTGTAGCAGAAAGTGACAGTTTTGGAGTTAGGAGGACTAGATGTGAAGCATAGCTATACTCCTTAGTACCAACATGATTTTGGGCAAGGAATTTCCTTTCTCTGGACCAAAGTTTTCTCATCTCTAAGACAAGGTATTAGACTAGACAACCTCTAAGGTCACTTCCAATTCTAAATCCTATGTATCACCTTATGCTTGACATCACTCACCTTCCAATTCTCTACTTGACAGATATAAATTCACAGCCCCAACCACAGCAGGAAACTTCTGCATGAAATATTTCTTCTGTGATTTTGCAAGTGAAAAGACATTGAGAGGAGGAGAACCCCAGATGGATGTGATTGAAGTTCCTTTGCCCCCTAAGGCTGGCATATGCTGCCAGATCAATGACTGACACTGATGAGGCTGTATTGCAAGGAAGATAACTATGTCAGCACTGAGACTGCATCTGTTCTTCATGGACTAAGTACAGAGCCTCCCAGTTCAGCCCCTATAGCTGGGTGAATGTGTCCTGGAAATTTTCATTAATGGATGGCATTAAGCTAATGGAAAACTAATGACAAACAGAAGATAATTGCTTTTTCTACAATACAGTGATTAAACCTAAGCATCATAGTCTTCCATCCTCCTCCAACCCCCAATTAATTTATTCCAAAAAGCCTCTCAATACATTTTAACTTTCCTAGATTTAGAGCATTTTAAACAAAATTTTTAACTCTTCATGGCCAAAATTTGTTTGAATGCCTTTAAGTAATGAGTTGTAGAGAACTTTTGCTAAAAAGAAAAACAAATGAAACAATGGATAGTGGAGGAATTGGGCCGATGATAAATATTAACCTTGCTGCTTGGCCATTTTTATCCCCATTGGTTGATTGCTATTTTTGGTTACAGGAGTTCTCCTGTCATTGTTGCTTACACTTCTGGAAAATGAAACCGTGAGGTGCATTGTAAAGAACTGTAGGCTGGGAGTGAGGCAATTTGTATTTAGCCCCACCTCATCTAATCAACGGCCTTGGGGAAATCATTTGCTGCAGTGGAAAGAATTCTGGATCTGGAGTCAAAATATCTGGGTTCCCATCCTGCCATTTCCACTTACTAATTCTGTGACCCTAAGAAAAACACTTCCTCTGTTTCTCATATGAAAAATGAATGGGCTGGATTAGATAGCCTAAGAACACTTCTGCCTCCAGATCTCTGATCCCATGATTTGTCCTCTCAATGGATCAGTCTCCTCCTCTGTAAAAGGAAGGGGTTGAACCAGATGATGGCTAAGGTCCCTTAGCTTTGTCTTACACAGATTCCATGAAAGCAAGGACTATATTCTATTGAACCTTTACATCTTCCCCAACATATAGGTGTCTAACAATTGTTCCATGGAAGAATTATTGCCATTATAGTGATTCCTATAGTAGCAGCATGGTTCTGAGAAACTCTCTACCAGTTACTACTGATCAACCTACTTGGGCATAGGTTATATTTCCCCAGTGAACCCTAAGAAACTGTTGGACAGGAACCTTTTTTTTCTTTGTATCCCCCAATATCTAGAAGATAGTAGGCAATTAATACTTACTGAATTGAAATCAGTTTTATAGGCTCCATACTAACACTGCAGGGGTTGAAAATGTTCTACTACTTTATATGTAGACATATTTAAAGACACATTGGGGGTCACTAATATTTACAGACATTACCACCTCATGTATAAATCAGAATGTGCATGAACAAACCTGCAAGGGATAGGGAAGGCCTGGCCCTGGGACTTGACTATGAGGAAACATTCTAATCTCCTAAACCTGAGCTCAGTAGTGACAGCAAAGGTGGTGGAGAGTTTGCCCCTTTTTCAGAAGGACTGAATTGGAATCCTGGCTCTGCCACTTGCTAGCTGTATGATCCTGGATAAGTTTCAGCATCTGTAAATTGGAGATTGTAATGTTGGCACTGCCTTCTTCACAGTGTTATTGGGAGAAAGTGTTTTGTGAAACTTAAAGCACTATGTAAACGTTGAATTATCATTTCAAGTATTTGATTCTTACAGTCCTGCATGAGGAAAAGACTGCACCCCTCAGCCCACACAACCCAGTAAGTTGGATGTGGGACTAGTATAACTCACTCCCTTGGTGAAGGAAAGCCCCCAAAGAAGAAGGGGCATTCCTCCCCTATAACATCGTCTAACCTCTGAAGAACAAGAAGACAAGGGAATATCATCTATCATGTCTAGAGAGGTGATGGCGGAGAAGGAAAGGAGGAAATGATTGTCTCTGGCTCTTCCTCATATAAGGGAATGAATCAGAGATAATACGTGTCCTGGAATAGATCTTTAGAACTGACAGGATTTCCTTTTTCCCTTTTTTTTCTTTTTTAAAAGATTTAAGCTTTATTTGGCCAGTGTAATCAGTTAGAACATTATGGTAGAAATGCTTAAAGAACTCAATAGACAATATGGTACAAAGGAAAGAAGGTTGAATTTGGAATAAAGAAGCATTGGTTTGAATCCCAGTTTTTCCATTTACTATATGTGTGATCTTAATCTCTCTGGCCTAAGTTTTCTCATCTGAAGGGCTTGGAGCAGATCTTTAAGGTAATTTCTAGCTCTAAATACGTAATGCTATAAATTATTTTTTTTCAATTTTTTTTTTTTGGTGAGGCAATTGGGGTTAAGTGACTTGCCCAGGGTCACACAGCCAGTAAATGTTAAGTGTCTGAGGCTGGATTTGAACTCAGGTCCTCCTGACTCCAGGGCCGGTGCTCTATCCACTGCACCATCTAGCTGCCCTGATGCTATAAATTATGATTAAGTTCAGACCTCTTTGGCCTATGACCACTCAATTAGCCTCCCCAATTCTCCCAAATCATAAGGGTCCTGATTTATTAGATCAAGTAGGTACTGGTTCCTATCTCATACTTGAGAATGTAATCAACAATCACAAAGCAATGCATCAGAAATATATGGAAGAATTTGTCTCAGAACATGGTAGGTCACATTGTTTATGAATATGATCTAAATGGGAAAGCTGCTTAGCCATCTTCCCCTTACCCACTGATTGCTGTCACAAATACAAAACTAGAGGGTAGTTCCACCCAGTTCTGAAAAGCAAAATTGTAGAACACTCAGTCATGATACACTGGTAAGAAGGTTCAAGAGTCTTTGTGTTTAGCCTAATGGCTTCCCCTCATGATCTTGAGGAATGTTTGATTCCATAGCCTAACTTGTCATTGAATTATTGAATGTGTTTAAAAATCCTACGGACAAGGTTCTTAAAAAGTGATGTCATAAGCTTTTGTGACACTACAAGTATGCCATACACCAAATTGTTTAGTTAAGACAGTCATTCTTTTTTTTTAGAAAGTCATTCTTTTAACTTTACAACCCACTTTAACCAGAATATGTGATAAAAGCCATGAAATCACACATCCATCTTACTATTTCCATGAAAGAATAAGAGGCTCACTAAGATGATCTTGGCTAATAGTGACCATTACCTTTCTAAAAATTTAAAAAGCAATGAGGAAAAGACATTCAACTTGACATACAGGCTAGGATAATGTACCACTTAATTAAAAAAAGAAAAGAAAACACGCGCGCGCGCGCACACACACACACACACACACCCTGGGTTTTTAATCAGTGCTTTTCTTCTTCAGTTGGGAATTTTACAAGCCTTCAGATGCATTTGCAGTTTGGTTGGTTGAACCCATAATTCATAGGTTCTTATTTTTAAGGTATGCTGATCTAGTTCTTCACTTTTATCATTTCTCTTTACCACTGTCTTCTTCAGTCTCAGTTTCTAACTCTAGTTCTTCATTTTCATCTACGACTTCTAAGTGACTTACTTCCCTTGCTCCCTCATGACCACCACTGTCAAGAAATTTTTCAAAACCTTCTAGTGTCCTTATCCCATGGTATTCAATGATTTTTTTATCAGGACCTGCAGGGAAGTACATCAGTGTGGGGAAACTGTGGACCATAACTGAATCTACTTCATTAACTGATGCATCTATCTTGGCAATGATTATATTTTCATGATCCTTGTAAGTTTCTCCCAGTTCATTCCAAATGGAAGCTATTTTTTTGCACTCAGTACACCAAGGAGCATAGAAGTTCACAAAAACATTAGTTTTTTCATCAAAAGCAACTTTTTCAAAGTTCTTCCCAACCAATACTTTAACAGGCCCTTTATCCCAATCATCAGGAATTTCTTGGCTCACCAGATGGTAGTTGAATTTGCCCTCCAAAAACTGCTTACAGAATTCCTCTATCTTCTCTGAAGTTAATTCGTCTGACTCAGGCTTGTACTTGACCATCTCAGTTTCCATACTAATGAGGCGCAATGTTGGGCAATCTTCTTTCTCCAGGGCAAAGAAATTAAGGATACCCTTGTTCTCATTGCGATCACTATCAATGATGATAAAGAAGATAATCTCCCTGAAATTTTCAGCTGCTTTTTTGAAGTTGTTAATTTGATCCTCAGAGTCTGGACTGCTCTTTGGCAAGAACAGTAATAAATGAGTTTTCAACTGACTTGCAAAAATCTTTGGGGCAGTCTGTTCATTGAACTCGATGACCAAGGGCAGCCGGTGGCGGTTCACAAAATGTATTACATTCATTTTTGTAATCTCTCCATCAAAATTGTTTCGACCTTCATCAAACTTTTTAAAGAGAATAATGCTATCTTTATCCAGTTGATATTTAGAGAATGTGTCATCGCTGTAAGTGATTCCAAATGGGATGTCATCCATGCACTCTGCAGCCGCTGTGAAATTCTCAACATTGGCGGACCGAGCATCTTTGAATATGCCTATAACAGAAACTTCATTGGAATCCACTAAAGACTGGACAGCAGCAGCATCTTCCAGAATAATGAGAGATGGTTGGATTCGTTTCTTCATCCATTCCACAATATCTTTAGCTTCTCTACCATCTGTATAATCCATAGGGCAAGAGGTATCTCCATTCTTAAATAACTTGATAGTAGGGAACACTCGAATTTTAAATTGACGTGCTAGATGGTGCTCTTCAGTGGCATTTACTTTGGCCAATCTGATTTGAGAACTCTCAGCTTTCAACTGTTCCGCTGCCTTGGCAAACTCAGGTAACAAATCTCGACAGGGAGTACACCAAGGAGCATAGAAGTCCACCAAGAGGTAGTCATAGGCGGCCAGCACCTCACTGAAATTGCTCAAATTTAAGACCAGGACATGATCTTCCTCCTCTTCAGTCTCAGGAGAGTCTGCGATCTCAGTGGAGACTTCCAGGGCTAGGGAGAGCAGAGCGCAGCTCACAGCGCTTTCTGTGGGCAGGTCGGGCTACTAGTAGATCGTGGGGGCGGGGAGTGGGTGGGAGTAGCTACAGTTATCTCCACCGGCCATTCGAAAGGAGCAAAGGAGTGGAGGCACGCGCACCAGAGCAGCCCTAGCTTGCGGAATGCCCTTCCACCCTCTATTTGCCAATGAGCAGCTGGTGTTTGGAGTTTGAATCCCAACTCTAGATCTGCATGACACTAGGCAAAGCACAGGTATCTTTATCTGCATGACCGTAGGGAGTTGGATTAAAGTAGCCGCTAATTGCTCTTCCAATTTAGAAATCTACTCTGTGCAGATGCAGTTTGTGATGATGAGGAAATGTATCTTTGAAACGTGTTTTCTTCACATTGTTCACCTTTCTATATGTACTGCTTTCCCCCCAGAAACTTCCTTAAACCCTAGTCTCATAGACTTAAAGTTGGAGAGTATCTTTGAGGGCATCTACACTTCAACCTGGAAGGAACCTTAGAGACAAACTAGTCCTACCCATTCATTTTACAGATCAGAAAACAGGACCAGGGAGGTGACGTGTAGCTTCACTTCAGAAGTTAGTACCTATTAGAGGCAGATTTGATCTCAGGTCAGTACAGTGCCGTAGGAAAGAGAGCTGAACTGCTGAACTTAAATGACGTACCTGGAGTCATGGGAAATGAGTTCTTCTTTTTTTTTTTTTTTTAGTGAGGCAATTGGGGTTAAGTGACTTGCCCAGGGTCACACAGCTAGTAAGTGTTAAGTGTCCGAGGCCGGATTTGAACTCAGGTACTCCTGACTCCAGGGCCGGTGCTTTATCCACTGTGCCACCTAGCTGCCCTGGAAAGGAGTTCTAATTCTAGCTCTGCTCCTAATTTACTGTGTGACCGTTGGACAAATAATTCACGTCTCTGGGCCTCCTTCCTCATCTGTATCATCAAGGATTTGGACTAGATAACTTCAGAGGTCTTTCTCAGCAGTAGTAGCAACTGCCTAGTAACTCCATGATCCTTTGATCCCAGAATCTGTTAAGTGACTTGAGGATGGTTAAAAGGGATAGCTGGTAGAGTTGGTCATCACACTCAGGTCTCCAGACTCCATTTCTAGTGCTCTTTCTCCTACACCAAGCTGTCCAGAATAAAAATCCATATTTCATCCAATAAAAGAGTCAGGTTTTAATTTTGTTGTTTTTTATGTTGTTGTTAAGTCATTTCAGCATGTTGGACTCCTCCTGACCTCATTAGAGGATACTTTATTCTATTATTGTCTTCCAGATTTCTAGAAAAGTGGGGGAAAGCAGACCTTTCTCATTCCTGCTGGAATCTAGAGCTGTGGGGGAGGCTACACAGATTCTCCAAGCTAGGACTTCATGTTGAAGATTATGATCTTGTTGCTCAGTCATTTTTTTTTTTCTCCAGTGGGTGGTGGACTCTTCATGACCCCATTTGGGGTTTTCTTGAGAAAGATATGGGAGTGGTGGTTTTCTATTTCCTTCTCCAGCTCCTTCTACAGACAAGGAAACTGAGGCAAACAGGGTTAAGTGACTCACCCAGGGTCACAGTCTAGTAAGTATCTGAGGTCAGATTTGAATTCAGGAACATGAGTCTTCCTGACTCCAGGCCTGACACTCTATCTACTGTACCCCCTAACTGCCCCTAGATTTATGATAGCCCAACCTTTATCCTACCATACAACTGGGCTGATGAGCATATTCCCAGGGTGAGTACACCTTGCATTAATGTTTCACTTTATTTCTGTCTGTATAAAGAGAACCAAGTGAGAAGATCCCGACTGTAATAATTCTTTCTTTTTACTCTTTTTTTTATTATCATATTCCCTTTTATCCACTTATAAAGCTACCAACCTAGTTCAGGCCCTCATTATTTCTTACCCAAACTATTGCATAACCTTCTAATTGGTCTCTCTGTCTGAATTCTGTCCTTCCTCCATATTTGTCCTCTGTTAAGCTGCCAAAGTGATTTTTTTGAAACATGCAACTTTTCTAGTTTTAGACATATCCATAATCTGCTCCTCTCATTCAATCCCTCCCTGCATCATCATAAATATGCCTAGTCCAGTGAGATTTATTCCCACACTGGATGTGACCAAAAATATGTCTCCCTCTGCATTTTAAGTTCATCACCTCACTGGTAGGAAATCAGTGTTCTATTTCATCTTCAATCTTCTGAACTAGTTGTCTGTCATTGCACTGATCAATAAGCTTCAGTGGCTTCTTCCTGCTTTCAGAAGGTTTTCTTTCTTTCTTTCTTTCTTTCTTTTGCATTCATAATCCCTTACAATCTGTATCCAGTTTACCCTTCCAGGCTCTTGTACATTAATCCTTTTCACTTATTCTCCATTTCAACCAAACTGGCCTAATTGCTATTTCCCTATGAAGTATTCCATCTCCTTCTCTGGGCCTTGAATTCCTTCTCATCTCCACCTTTTACAATTCCTATTTCTCTTCAAGGCCCAATATTTATGTATGTATGTTTGTATGTGTGTATGTAAGACTCACAAATATGTTCCTCAAAAGAAGTTGGAAATTGACTATCAGTAGATTATTCCTAGACCTTGAGGGACTGACCCTCCATACACCTATTAGAGAAGAGTATAAAAGGTCAGGACTAAGCCTTTGCCCAACAGAAAGAAGATGCCAAGAGGAAAGCTGAAGAACATTGCTATTTTGTCCAACAAGGAAAGAAAAGAGCACACTCATCTGGTTTTATGTTTCCTAGGAAGAGAGAAGTGGGAAGGGATTGCAAGGAGGGAAAAAATTTAGAACTGAAAATTTTTTAAAAAAATGAATGTTAAAGGGAGGCAGCTAGGTGGCACAGTGGATAAAGCACAAGCCCTGGATTCAGGAGGACCTGAGTTCAAATCTGACCTCAGAAACTTGACACTTATTAGCTGTGTGACCCTGGGCAAGTCACTTAACCCTCATTACCCTGCAAAAAAAAAAAGAATGTTAAAAAGTAAATTTTTTCTTGTTCAATCATTTTTCAGTCATGTCTGATTCTCCATGACCCAATTTGGGGTTTTCTTGGCAAAGGTATTGGAGTGGTTTGCCATTTCCTTCTCTAGCTCATTTTACAGATGAGGAAACTGAGGTAAACAGGGTGACGTGATTTACCCTTGGCCACACAGTTAGTTAAGTGTTTGAGGCCAGGTTTGAATTCATGAAGAGGAGTCTTCCTGACTTCAGGTCCAATATTCTATCCACTGTGCTACCTAGCTGCCCATTTAAAAAATAATAACAAATTAAATAGGAAATCTTAATTTAAAATGCTATTTTAATTTTAAAAATAAATAGTAAATTTAAAAAGAGAAGATGTAAAGGTCAAGACTTCTCAGAATTCCTTTATCTTTAAACCCTCACTACAACTTCTATCTGGTTTTGTCAATTCTTCTCCCTTCTTGCTAGGATCTAATCCTCTTCTACATGCTTGAAAATTATAAGTGACATCACGCCTGCAGCATTTCTAGCTATCAAAACCAGTGGGTATCCTCTTTTTTCCCCCAAGGGGCAAATAAACTTTGAATCAAAAGGATACTTTTCGCTTAACAAGAATTCACCTCCTTGATCCAATCAAGTTGAGTCATTAAGGCCCACTATTATTCTGGCCAGAGCAAAGTTGGGACAGGAGCAATTAGTGTTTAAAAGAGAATAAATATGCCAGGCTGACTAGAGTGAATAGTTCATGTTAGATAACACTGTAAAAGTAGAAAATGAGATTAGAAATATAGTATAGTGCCAGATTATAGAGAATCTTAAATACTCAGGTAAGAAGATGGATTATTGTCCTGTAGACAGCAGGGACTTCCTGAAAGTTCTTGATCAGCATAATGACTTACTAAAGGCATTGTTTTAGGCAGACATATCTGGTCATGGTGTGCAAAATGATTTGAAGTGGGGAAAGAATAGGAGAAAGGAAACTTATTAGGATCCTATTACAATAGTCCAAATGAGAGGTGATAAGGATTCTGGGAAAGGAAAGAAAGAGAAACAAGAGAAGGTTTTATAAAGGAAGACTCTTTGGGACATGGTGACTGATTGGATATAAGTAATATAGGGAGAGGGAGAAAATCAAGATATTTTAATATTATGAGCCTCAGGTTGTAGAGAGTAGTTCCATAATTGATTGAAATGGTGAGAAGGGGAAGGGGAAAGCATAATAACTAGTATTTATATAACAATTTCAAGTTTAGAAAGTTCTTAACACCAAATATTTCCTTTGATCCTCCTTGTAAGGCAGATACTACAGATATTGTTACTCCCATTTTGCAAATGGAGAAACTGAGACTCAGAGTGATTAAGTAATCCAAATCTTCCTGACTTCAATTCACTTTTATAATGTTCCATTACACCAAACATATATATATATGTGTGTGTGTGTGTATATACATATATATATATACATATACATAGATACATACATACATACATATATATATATATATATATATAAATATATATATGGTTTTGTTTTTTGTTTTTGTTGGGCAATGAGGGTTAAGTGAATTGCCCAAGGTCACACAGCTAGTAAGTGTCAAGTGTCTGAGATTGGATTTGAACTCAGGTCCTCCTGAATCCAGGGCCAGTGTCTTATGCACTGTACCACCTAGCTGCCCCTGTCTATAGAAATATTGTATTAAACACTCAGGTTAAAATATATAGCAGGTAAATGAAGAAATAGGAGTAGCAATTGAGAAAGATGCCAAGGTTGGAGATTTAGATTTGAGAGTCCTGTCTATGGGTAAGAACAAGAGAGTGGATTAGATCTTCATCACAGAAAATGTAGTAGAAGGAGAAAGAAAGGGGATAAGGACTGAGGCACTCAAACATTTAGGATGGCGAATAAGGAAAAAAAGCCAACAGAGAGGACAGAGAAGGAGCTGTCAGAGCCATATCTAACTGGTTACATTCAATGTGTTTTGGAAATACCTTTTGGATGGCAAGTCTTCTCTTAGGTCCAGCTTCCTTATTATCCTTCTAAGTGAATGGTTTGAGATGCACCGTGATCATAGGACTGTGCATTTAGCCTTTCTCCTTACGGAGACTAAGCTTCAGGTGTAGCATGAATGATCCATAACTTGTGGTGCCTTGTTTCTTTTTAATTGGTGGAAAAGTAGCTGCTTTTGTAGTTATCTCCCTTTCTATTAATTCTCTTCTTTTCCCTAAGACATTCCCAGATTCTTCTTCATCAGCTACCGCTGCTGTAATTCATGACATTCTTGTATTTGTCTCTTTTGAAGATTTATCAACTCAATTTTCAATTGACAACAGTAAATCTGCAGAAGGATACTGAAACTTTCATTGATGAAGTGCCTTATAGCCCTCATACTAGAAGGAAATGGTATGTTAAGGTATTAATGGGTTGGTGGGATTGGGAAGTAGGTAGAGGGAGGACTCAAGGATGTAACAAGACTAAAAAGCACAAGAGGGATATTATCTGAGATTCTGCCTTTTCCTAAGGCAATGGTTCTCAAAATGTTTCCAAGACCTTTTTAGGGGGTCTGCGAGGCCCAAGCTATTTTCATAATGATACTAAGATGCTATTTGCTTGACAAAATGTTCTTTCCCCATCTACCTAACTATATGAGGTCAGATCTTCATGTATTTTAGTCAAAACAACATATTATAACAGATTCTATGCAGATGCAGGTGTGAAAATCCAGCAAATTATTAAGAATTAAGGCAAATGTTAAAGAGATTTGAAAAAGTGTTATAAAATAGAGTTCTTTTACATGAAAAATGTTATTTATATTAATAAGTAATGGGTTTATTATTATTTTAAATGGACTAATAAACATTTTAAATTACTCATTTTAATTTCTAATATAGTAATTAGTGATAGACTTAAGAAAAGCTCTTTGGGATCCTCTTTAATTTTTGTAAGTATAAAGGGGTCTTGTAACCAAAAGTCTGAGAACTTCTATACAAAAAATCAGCAACAAGATCATCAATTGTGCAAATTCTTGAATGCTCCAACTTCTAAGGTCTAAAAACCTGATCTAAAAGTTCCTTAGAACAGAAATGTGCAGACAACCAATACTGGGCAGGAAAAGCTTTATTTGGGAAGAAAATGTCAAACTCTGTTGGGCTTCTTACATGCGAGATTACTGGTGGAAAGAACTGATTGAGGTTTGAAATACCTTATCTGTTAGCTGTCTGGGATGGCTAAAGGAGAATTGCCCTGGAGAACAGATAAGAGGGAGAAGAAAAGCTATTCAGGAAATATAAGGTCATTTTTCTAACTTTATCCAACAAACCAAGAATACTGAAATTGTAACCTGAACTTTCTTGATGACTCCTGGGGTGAAGTGGATCCTTAAAAATAATCTAATATAAAGATCACAGGACTTGGAGTCAAGAGATCTGGGTTCTCTTTTATTCTCTGACTGAACCAGTTACGTGTCCGTGGGAAAGTCAATCTGACTTTCAAGTAAAATCAAATTATACAAGGTCATCAACTGAATTAAAAGTACATTTATTAAGTGACTACTATGTACCAGACATTGTGCAAAGTATGAGAGACACTAAGGCTGGAATGAAGCAGTCCCTGAAATGAAAAAGCTTTCCTTCTATTGCTGTAATACAACATGTACAAATATAAGCAAATAAAAATTATGTACCAAGTATACAAAATCATTTCAAGAATAATAGAGGGGTAGCTAGGTGGCGCAGTGGATAGAGCACTGGCCCAGGATTCAGGAGGACCTGAATTCAAATCCGACCTCAGACACTTAACACTTACTAGCTATGTGACTCTGGGCAAGTCACTTAACCCCAATTGCCTCACAAAAAAAAAAAAATAGAGCACTAGAACTGGGGGAGGGGAAGATTAGGAGAGCTCTCATGTCAGACATGGAACCTTCACTATTCTTTGAAGCCAGATAGGGATTCTAAGAGATAGAAGTAGGTTTGGGAGTGCATTGTAGACTTGGGGGACCAGCTGTACAAAGACATGGAATATCATAGAGAGATGGAGTATCATCTATAGAAACTACTTGTGGGCTATTTTGAGAGAAATGGTGAGTTTGTAAAGAGGAGTAAAATGAAGATATAGAGATTGACAGGGTAGGGAGGAGTCATGCTTTGGAAGACTTTAAATGCTAAATAAGGATTGCATTTTATCTTAAAGGAAACAGGGACCTACTGAAGGAAGTCAGTGAGTGATGTGGTCACATCTTTGTTTCAGGAATAGCAATTTAACAGCAAAATGGACATCTGGTGAAATGGAAAAAGGAGAGGTAGGTAGCTGGGAATCCCACTAGGAAGTTATTTCGATACTACATAGTACAGAAAAGGGCAGTGGATAGATCATGGAGCCTACAGTTGAGGAAGACTCATTTTCTTGAATTCAAACCTTTTTTCAGACACTTACTAAGATGTGTGATCCTGGGTGAGTCATTTAACCCTATTTACCACAATTTCCTTATCTGTAAAGTGATCTGGAGTTGGAAATGGCAAACCACTCTAGTATCTTTGCCCGGAAAACCCCAAATGGGGTCATGAAGAGTTGGACGTGACTGAAATATAACAGAACATCATCAGCATAGTACAGATAAGTGGTAATGAGAGTCAGTGGTTTCCAGGTAAATGGAGAAGAGTATGGATGTGAGAGATGTGGATGTAGAATCAGTAAAGTTTGACAAGTGATTATGTATAAATTGGGAATGGAGTGTGGAGTGAGGAAGAGGCAAGAATCAAGGATGGCTGATATAATTAGAAGGTGACTGGAAGGATGGTTTCTTCCTTAGAAATAGGGCAGTTTGAAGGAGCAATGGATATTTAGGGATGACCTGGAATGCCCTTCCCATTTCTGACACTTTGGGATGCTATGGTCCTCTACCCTTTTTAATTCCTAATGCACCACCACTGCCTTGCAAGGCTATAAAGGGAGAGATTTCCTCTAGAAGGGTCTGAATGGGACCAATGCTACTTTGTTCTCTGCTATGAATTAATATGCATTAATTTAGCAAGTATTATATGCTGAGAATGGTGCTATAATAAGGAATGAATGGGAGTTTATATGTGACTTAGTTTAGAATTCTTTCCATTTTATAGCTAATATGTTAACCATATTATATTAACATAGAGTTAATACATTATAATTAACATATTATAATCAAAGGAATACTGTACTTAAGGACAACCTGTGTTCATGTATGGGCTGTCCCATTACCTAACTTGGGAAAATCACTTGATTTCTCTGGGCCTCAATTTCACAATTTTGTCAAAGAATCAATTCAGTATTCTGCATTTTTTTTTTTTTGCTTTGTCAAGGCATTTCTTTTATTACTTGTATATAAAAGGGGAGAAACGACCATGGACATTCAAGTTGACCTCATAGCCACATTCTCAGTCAGTCAACAAATATTTATTAAGTGTCTACACTTAATAATAAAGTGTTAGACACTTTGTTAAATGCAAAGACAAAAAGACAAAGGTGGCCCCTGCCCTCAAGGAGCTCACAATCTGATGATCTCCAACCAAATGGAATGTGGATGACTTGTTTATAATCTTAAAACTGGGTGGAAGGGCAGCTAGGTTGAGAATTAGATAGATCACCAGCCCTGGATTCATGAGGACTTGAGTTCAAATCTGGCCTCAGACACTTACTAGCTGTGTGACCCTGGGCAAGTCACTTAACCCCAACTGTCCCCCCCCCAAAAAAAAAACGCCAAAAAAACTGGGTGAAAAAGAGAAAGGATAATTTTGAGATGGTACAGAGTTAAAACATAAATGGTGGGTGGGTGGGAGTACAAAGTTGGGAGAGGGAATCCAACTGTGGGGGATTAATAGAGATAGAGTGAACTGGGCTGTGACCAAGTTGAGATTGGATTATTTTAGGATTTAGTACCTGAGCAGTTGTCCTGCCTAGAGACAACATTCTTTCCTATGAGGACACATTTTCTCATAATTTTTTTAGGTTAGTAACACTTAGTCTACCTGAAAATCTTTGCAGTGATGTTATTCTCTCTAGAAAAACATGTACACATACACAAATGTACATATACACAATTAGACAAGTCTAAAGGTCTGATTCTAGATGATCATAGACTAAAGCTAGAAGGGCCTTTGAGATCATTTTGTATAAACTTATCAGGCAGGGATATATAGTGGACAGAATGCTCGAATCAGGAAGATCTAAGTTCAAATTCTATATCATGCATTTATTAGCTGTGTGTTCTTGAGCAAGTTACTTTATCTTTTAGGGTCCCAGTTTCCTTATCTGTAAAATGAAAGGAGAAAATGTGATGGGCCTTTCTAATTCTAAATCAATGATTCTATGATAAACCTCATTTTATAGATGAGGAAGGAAATTGAAGACCACTTCAGTTATATGATTTTCCCAGTTTCATATAAGTAAGAACAGATGATAGATTTGAATCTAGGCTTTTGTATGGGATAGGTGGGCTTGAGTCAGTTCAGATTCTGAGGACAGGGTCTGAAAAGTACCCAGCCCCCAGTCCCTGTTATTGTTAGATTATTCTGTTCATGTTTTGTTCCATTGCTAATAACAGAAATCATGTATTTTGCTTTGCTGACTCTGGTACTATCCTCCCTGCCTACATTCCAAGCCCTTAGTCCTTGTTGTTATTAACCATGCCATTGCTACAACACATCTCTTACTCCCCCCTTGTTCTATGACCAGGCAGGAAAGATGTTTCCTGCTAGCACAGACCCCACCCATATACTACCTCCCCTTCTTGCATTCCTCCTGGTACCAGCTCCTGGTACCGTCTCTCCTCTCTTCCCCCTTACCCCTCCTTACATGGGTGGAGTGGTTTCACCTTTTCCCCCTCCCCTTCCCCCTCGATTTTGGAACATGTACCCATACCATGATCACGAGCTGAACACGCATCCTGGGTGAGACAGGATTGGATGTTAGATTGTGAGCTCACCCTTTGCATGAGGGGGAACCCCACCCCAAACTTCCATAAAAACCCAACTCATGAGCTAATTAGTGTGCTCCTTATCCCTTGCATAGGGTCACCCATTCTCATGAGAATATAATAAATCTGCCTGTACTTGACTTGGTAGTCTCCTCAAGTTATTAGGGTAAACTGAGGCAATTTTGTCCCAAACAGCTTTTGACTAATGACTAATTTCTTTCAGAGATTTTAATAAAGCCACACCTTTCCCACTATGATTCATAATACAACAAATAATACCATTGCTTGTTGAAAAGGTGTAGCAATCAACTCTGCTATGGTTCCATGCCCCACTCATGTGACTTCTGAGACCAAAATACCTTGGGCTATCACCTTTCTATTTGAATGCTTTCCCACTCTTCAAATGAAAGCTCTTTGAGAGTTTGTATAACCAGAACTTAGTTCAGTGAGCTTAGAACAGTGCTTGACTCAAGGTAACACTTAATGCATGCTTTTCATTTATTCGTTCACCTCTGCATGCCCCTGTATGTATTCCAACATCCAGGGCTTTTTCCATTATAACTTTAAACTAGATAATCTCTAGAGTTTCCCCTCAACTATCAGAGTTATGAAGAAGCAACATTATTTATTGGGTAGAGTGCCAACCTTGAAGTCAGGAAGACATGGGTTTGAATGACATCTCAGATACTTACCACCTATGTGACTGAGGCTAAGTGGTTAGATTAAAGGTTAAACTAGAGGTTGAGTTTAAACTAAAATTTGTTAACCTCTCTGAGCCTCAGGCTCTTAATCTCTAAGATGGGGATAAAAATAGATATTAAATAAAATAATTTATTAATAGTACCTTGTAAACCTTAAATTGTTATAGGTCAGTTCTCATAATGAACTAGTGTGATGATTAAAATCTCATGTGTATGTCCTTACCTGCCCCCCCCACCCCCCACAGTGTGTGTGGGGGGAACTAGTTAAGGTTTACTCTTATAAATTCAGCAACAGTTTAGGCTTTTAAGCATTTATTAAAGCATAATAGAAGTTAGTAAAAAGAGAGACAGAGCGCATGCCTCTGAAAGAATGGAAAGAACCCTATATCAGATCTACGCCTGGAGAGAAAGAGAAACAGCTCCTTCACCTAGCCGCTCACACTTCCAAAGAAAGAAAGAGTCTTACTCAGTTCCCCCAGAAGCCCCCTGTAGAAAAGGAAGAGGGATGGTCCCCACACACAGCTCCAAGATAATTGGCTGGTCGAATTCAAGTCCATTGATTGAGGTGACTTAAAGGCAGTCTATGAATAGAGGCAACTTCTGGGATGCCAATCTGACCTTCGAAACCTCAGAAAGGTCAAATCATGCTTTCCCAGTTCTCACATTAGAATGAACATTAGGCTTGAATCTAGACAATTAGGTTTGAATCCCATTTTTTATATTTATTAGTCATTGAATCATGGGCAAATAATTTACCTTCCTCATCTATAAAAAGGGGAAAAATAATATTAGTAACTCCACTGGATTGTGAGTCAAATGAAATAGTATACATGAAGCAGTTTATAATCCCTAAAGTATTCTATAAATATATATTTATTCTATTATGTGATATTAATAGAAGGAACAGGTGAATCAATTATATCAATTGATGCAAGGATTTTTAGAATAATATTACTTTAATTTTACTACAATTTCTCCTATATGTGCAAATTTAAATATACTTTAAAATGTACACAAACTGAAAATAATTATAGGTGGATACTATAATTTTTTCTTTAAAATAAAAATTTTATTCTACTAAAATAATGGGCAAAAATGCTCTGCATTAATTGATACAGCTTGGTCTTTTGAGGTTTTTTAAAATTGTGGTTAAATTCTTTAAGGTCTCTTCTAGCTCTAACAGTTGAAGACTGACTTTGTACAATTCCTCATTTAAAAAATATGTATAAGAGCTTTCTGCACTATTTCATGTGCTTCTAGATAGGATTATTTTCCTGCCTGCAATATTTTTAAACTTTTCAAAAGTCTAAAGATTTAGTTGCTTAATGGAAATGACTACCTATATATTCTCTAACATGCCAAATAATTTCTTTCAAATAAAAGTGTGGCCATCAGGTACATGGATTCCTATAGATATAGTGTTTATTGTTAATGGTTCATTGTGATCTGCTCAGATTTAATCAATGATTAAGGCTCTTACTGACCATAGGGAGAGGAAGAGGAGGGGCAGGGTGGATGAATGTCTCACACTTTTAAAACTGTCAGAACAAAATGAAATGAATGTAAAAAGTGTTTTATGATGGAAAGAAGCTAACAAATATGCATTTCCCCTAAAGTAAACAGAAAATAAGGAAATGGATTCTGTTATCATTTGAAAACAGCTTCTGAAATGGGAAAAGAGATATAACTACATTAATCTTAGAGAGGTAATTAATCTTCAGGCTATGGAGTAAAATAGTTATGATGATGCCAAACACAGCAGCTGAATATGAAGCAGTAACATTTTATGAGATTTAAGGAAATTCAGTAAATGGAAGCCATGTAGAAGAGTGGAAAGAACACTACCGAGGATGCAGGAAACCTGGGTTTCAGGTCCTGGCTCTACTATCGGTGTGTTATGTGATCATGACAAGTCACTTTCACTGACTGTCATTTTCTTCATCTGTAGGGAGGATTAGACTCAATGATTTCTAAGATTCCTCCTAGTTCTAACATTTTATAGTTTTATAGTAATTGTCTACTGGATGTTCTAAGGTCCTTACCAGGTCTAACATTTTGTGTCAATAGGTCCAAAAGAGAACTTATTATCCTATCCTCCTTCACCTAACTCTTCCCTCTTCTGAACTTCCCTAATACTGGTAGGTACCACCATCCTCCCTGGCTTCTAACCTTGGAGTTATCCTTGGCTACTCATTCTCCCTTACCCCACATATTCAGTCCATTGCCAATCTAACCACTTATCTCTTCTCAACATTTCTCCTCTGATGCAGCTGCCATGCTAATTCAAGTCCTCATCCATTGGAATAGCCTTCCTTCTAATGGATCTCCCTGCTTCATATCTCTCCTGACTTCAGTTCATCTTTCACTCAGCCATAAACTATAGATCTGGCCATTGCAAGCCCTTCATTCAATAAGCTCTGGTGACTCCCTATTACCTCTGAGATCAACTATAAAGTCCTCCGTTTGGAATTTAAAGCCCTTCCTAACTTCACCCTAACCAGTCATTTTATGCTTGGCTCCATCCCATGAATACTCCATGACCCAGCTCCACCAGCCTACTTCTTGATCCTTATACATTATCTTTTATTAATTTTTATTATGCTTTCTGTGTTTATGGCTGTTACAGGAAAATCCCCTAAGCAACTTATATCCTAAGGGAGTTTTCTTATTAGTCCTTTTATTTTCTAACTTCAAGCTATTTTTGGGGGGGCCAGGGCAATAAGGGTTTTTTTGTTGTTGTTGTTTTGTTTTTGTTTTGTTTTTTGGGCAGGGCAATGAGGGTTAAGTGACTTGCCCAGGGTCACACAGCTAGTAATTGTCAAGTGTCTGAGGCTGAATTTGAACTTAGGTCCTCCTGAATCCAGGGCCGGTTCTTTATCCATTGTGCCACCTAGCTGACCCCCAAGGTCTTATTTTTAAAAGTTTTAAGTTCTAATGTCAGTATTATCATCCTGGGACAAGAAACCTTTCAAATTTCTATTATGACTTGGGATCCTTCTGCTTCCCATCACAGCTGTTTTCTTAGTCACATAGATCTAAAGATAGAAGATGGAAATCATCTAATCTAACCCTTTCTTGTTAAAGTGAAGATACTGAAGAAACTGGAGGATTCAAATGGTTTGCCCAGAGGAACATAATTATGAACAGTCAGAGCTAGAGTTCAATCTGAGATTCCTTGATTCCAAAACCAGCACTCTTTCTATTGAACTATACTATCTGCTAATACATGTAGATATTTGACATTTCACTGAATTCAACTTTTTTTTTGTCCAAACAAGGAGGTAAAAGTGGGTTAGAATGGGATTTTGTGAGGATTCCTGAGATAAAAAATATTCACATTACCTATCATTGTAACAAAGTGAGGATTGGTCCACACGCCTATCTTTGGTTCATTGGGCAGCGAAGCATGGATTAAAAGGGGGCTGAAAACAGGGGAAATTGGAGTCATTCTGGTGGCCTTATAGACTTTGCTCCATTGAAGAGGAGAGCTCATTATGAAACCCAGGCCTTGTACTCAGTCTGAGAAGCTGGAGAGCATTCATTTGGCAGAATTTCAGCCCAAGTCCTTTTGAAGTATGAAGTATGATTCTATAAATCAAGAGTGAATCAGAAGTGCAGAGAAAAAACTTACTGTGGATTGGAAAGGTTCCACAAGCCAAATGACAACTCTCATTTCAGAATCAATGGATTGATTACCCACGGAGCATTCAGCTTAACTCAATGGAAGCAGAAAAGCAACTCCCCCACGGCCCTTTTCCTGTTTTGTCTCAGAAATCAACAACAATGTGAATTCTGTTTTGCTGAGGCTTCTTACCAGCCTAGGGAGCTTTCTGCTCATTTTTTTCCAAAATTTTCAACTGTCATTGGTGCTATGCAGCCCTCAGGTGTGCCAAATTTGTGCCTGTTCGGAATTTCAAACAGTGTTTATGAATGAATAAACAATAGCCACACTCATAATTTAAACTATGGAGCACTTTAATATTTACAAAGCTTGTCCCTCAGATTAAGACTGTGAGGTATATAGTATTAACTATCATCTTCATTAGAGGCTGCTTATAGGTGGTTCCAACTGCCTGATACTATTCACAAGGCCCAAATCAGTGATAGCTGAATCAGTTGCTCCTAAAGGAGAATCATCAAAAAGTTGTTGTATGTCCTTTGTTCTCAAAGAGGACAAACATGCATTGCAGTAAACTGGATTTAACTGAGGGAGGGCTGTGCAAGGTCACCAACCTTACTCTCTCCTCCAGAGTCATCTGGGTCAAGTGGTAAGATATGCATCAGGACGCCTAGAAATGGCCATGGATGTTTAAGGCAATTGGGGGTAAGTGAATTGCCTAGCGTCACACAGCCAGCAAATGTCTGAGGTGAGATTTGAACTTAGGTCCTCCCAACTTCAGGGCCAGTGCTCTATCCACTGCACCGCCTAGATCTGGAAGCAAGTATGGAAGAAAGGGCTCGAGTTCTCAGATTTCTCTGTTTCTAGTTTATACTTCTGTTCACAGTTGTCCGTCCCTTAACTCTTCTCTCTCTCTCTCTCTCTCTCTCTCTCTCTCTCTCTCTCTCTCTCTCTCTCTCTCTGTCTCTGTCTCTGTCTCTGTCTCTCTTTTATTTCCTTACTTGGACTTGGGGCCATCCTTGTGAATTATCTTTCTTTTGATGCAATATCCTCCTTTTCCTGACTTGCTTACCCTAATGCTCACTCCTATTGGGAATGCACCCCAGCACTCTTCTTAAGGTGTGGGTGAAAGGAAAGGTTCAAGAAACAAGAGCAGCTGGTGTAATCTAGATAAAGAATTCCAAAATGGAACACCGGACATCCATCCCATCATACCTTCCTCCCCCAAAGCTGATGGCCCATGTGTGTTTGTGTTAGAGCAGTAGGGACCATTAATCTCAATCGACACAAATGTCTTTGAAAACCACCCCCTTAGTCCTTGTAATGATAATACAAGGAGAAAAGACTAACTTGTGTTTCCCAGCCTCTGTTGTATCTTTGGCAACACTTGATTCTTTGGCTCTGACCAAGCACTCACCAAGACTGGTCTCTGCTCACTGCCAAATCCATACATATGCCAGCAGCCTTCCTACTCCTTGGTCACCTCCTATACTCTGGTATAAATAATGTCACTAATTCCTTGCATCAGTTGATCTCATGTGAGGTGGGTGGTCAAGCACCACAGATTTAGAGATGGAAGCTATCTTCAGGAGACATCTAGTCTAACCCCTTCATTTTACAGTTGAGGGAGCAGAGAGATGTTAAGTGACTTATCTAAAGTCACACAACTAATAAGTATAAGAGCCAGGATTTGAACCCAATTCCTTTGACTCCCAATCCAGCAATTTTTCCATTGTACCACTGAGAGAGAACTTCCCACTTCTGGGATACTGTGCTCACTTTTACCTCCCTCCCCGACAGAGCCCTAATTTCTTAACAACTTTTTGCATATGACCCTGATATTTGCACATCCTACCCTTTGACTTCCTAGGTTTAAGATCCTGGGCTCATGCATCCAGTCACCTCTGCCCATCATCCTTGGAGTATTTCAGTCCTGGTTTCCTGCCTTGACCAATGGCTGTTAGCTACCTTCATCCCTACACTGACCCATAGACTTGGGGCAGCTAGGTGGCACAGTGGGTAAAGCACTGGCTCTGAAGTTGGGAGGACCTAAGTTCAAATCTCACTTCTGACACTTATTAGCTGTGTGATTCTGGGCAACTAACTTAATCCTAGTTGTCTTAAATATCCATGGCCATCTCCAGTTGTGCTAATATCTATCTTGCCACTGGACTCAGATGGTTTGGGAGGAGAAGGTGAGGTTGGTGACCTTGCATAGCCCTCCCTCACTTAAATCCACTTCACTGCAAGTCATGACTCTATCATGGTCCTCTTTGAGAACAAAGGACAAACAATAATAACACCTACTCATAGACTCTCAACTGCCCCCCCAATACTTCAAATAAAACACTATCTACAAAAGTGCAATTACTCTATTATAGGGCAATAGTGTGGGGTATATCGTTTATCTTCTAATTGTTTTGCCACTAAATTCTTAGGCTTTTAGACAAACATTTTTTGCAAGCATAAGGCAGGGATGTATATTATGTTCATGTTCTAGTGCACATGCCCTTCTAGGTTGCAAAATGAGAAATAAATCTTTTAATATCTTTGCTTAAAACGATAATCTCTGTAGCCAGGGAAGGAGAAATGACCCATATAGTAGAAGCTCATTATTTTATGATCAGTGTCTCAACTGTAATGAATTTAAAAAGGTGAACATGCCTTAGCTGAGATCTCTTTCAATTCCAGCCAGATAAGAGCCAATCAAGCCTTCAATTCTCAAGGCTAGTTGCGCACAGAGTTTCAAACATTCATCATTTGTTCACACTAGCCAGTTAGTCCTGGCATTCTGACAACTTGCCTCCCATTAAGGATGCTGAGGATTGGACATTGTCAACTTCTACACAAGCAGAGTAGAATATTTGAGTTTATGTATTATAGGGCAAGAAATACTCTTACCTAATGCCTATCTCCTGATACTGAAGTTATGGGACTTGTAAAACATGTTCAGAAGTGCTCCTATTTTTGCAAAATGCCCACAGATCCAATGTCAGGCACTGATATTTCCAGCATTTTTGCAAACACTTATGTATCTCAGTCAACAATACCCGTTTTTCTGCTCTATTATTTTTACCTAGCAGGGCAGAAGTATTCGTGATAACAGGGCTTTGGGAATGCAGGTTTGGAAGCTTGTTGATATTTAGAAGGGCTACAAAACAAAAATCAGATATAGGCCTCGATCTCTTTTCCTCAACAGTTGTTTCTGGGGTACCTATGTTGGGACTATATGATCACAAGTATTATGGATTACATGACAGCCTTCTTTATCTCTTTGATCCTGATTTTTCAGCTGACCCACACACTTTTTAGTATTCTTTGGCTGGATGGTTTGGGACTTCCTTCCTTCCTTCCTTCTTTAATTGGGGTTAAATGACTTGCTCAGAGTCACATAGCTAGGAAGTGTCTGAGGCTGGATTTGAACTCAGGTCCTCTTGACTTCAGAGTCAGTACCCTATCCACTACACCACCTAGCTACCCCTGGGACTTATTTTTGTTTTAAGAATAATTTTAAAACGTTGAAAAAGTAATTAAGGCTTTGAAAAATAGGAAGAAGAGTGGTGTATTAGAATGCTTGATCTCCAATCAGAGGAGACATGTTCAAATCCCATCTCTGATGCTTACTACCTGTGTGACTTGGACAGATTCAATCTTCCTGGTTGTCCATCTCTTCATTTCCAAAACTGAGGAGATTAGACTAGCTGGCCCTTGTATCTTATATACATACATACATACATACATACATACACATACATATATAATATGTAATATTTATGTATTTATGTGTATATGTATATATATACATATGATCCTATGTTAGCAGATTTTTAAAAAATTAACAATAAGAAGTTTCTTTTGAACTGTTATGATAACTGAACTGTTATAATAAAATGCTACGGTTGATATATCTGTACTATGGTAATAATACTAATATTATGCTTATGAATTGCTTTACAGTTTACCAAGTACTCTCCTCATAACAAGTAAAAAATTCTGTTTTAGGGTCCAAAAGTACCTGACTATTTTCTAATCCCAAACCTGAATCAATGGACTGGCCTAATTTAGGCTTAACAAAAGCCCTCACCTGATCTAATCATCCTTGCATCTCTTGTCCTGTGTCACTTGTCCTGTGTCTCTCCTCCCTTTCACGGCTAAACTGCTTGAGAAAGGCACATACCATCATTGCCTCTCCTTCCTTTTCTATCTCTTAATTTCTCAGTGCCTTGATGCTCCAAGGTGAAGATTTCTTCATCTGTATTGGTAAAGAAATTTCTTCTTTGAGAGTTCCCTACATTGATGAACTTAAAGACCCAGGTCCCTTCCTTTCCCCTTAAAAAAGTCAATTTCAAGGACTGATTTTATTCTTCTTGGTCCCACTGATTCCAGAGGATAGAAGTAGGACCAATGACTAGAAAGACACAAGTTTCAACTTAATTTTTAAAAAAAATCATAAGAGTAGGGGCAGCTAGGTGGCGCAGTAGATAGAGCACCGGCCCTGCAGTCAGGAGTACCTGAGTTCAAATCTGGCCTCAGACACTTAACACTTACTAGCTGTGTGACCCTGGGCAAGTCACTTAACCCCAATTGTCTCACTAAAAAAAAAAAATCATAAGAGTTAGAGCTGTGAAAATAGAACAGGCTATCTGAAGAATTACTGGGTTCCCATTATTTACTATAGACTTTTTTTTTGTGCTATGCACAATTGAACAGTCACCTAATTCAGAGGCGTTCATACAATGTTAACCAATCAACAAACATTTTTAAGGGTCTACTATGTGCCAGCAGTGTGCTGAGTACTGGGGATACAAAAGGTGGCAAAACATAGGCCCCACCCTTAAGGAACTTATGATTAAATGGAGGAGACAACATGAAAGCAAATAACAAGCTGTATAATAAGATAAATAGGGGAAAAATAACCAAGGGAAGGCAGTATGATTAAGAGGGCTTGGGGAAAGATTCCTTTAAAAGGGGGGATTTTAGTTGAGACTTCAAGGAAACCAGGGAGGTCAGAACAGAGTGAGGGTAGGAGGAGAACATTGCAGATACAAGAGGATGGCGAGAGAGAATGCCCAGAGCTAAAAGATAGAATGATTGTTCATGGAACAGCCAAGAAGCTAGAGTCATTGGATTAAAGACTATAATATCTTTCAGTATCATCTTGTCCAAGCCTACTATTTTACAAAGGAATAAACTAATACCCAGAGTGGTGAGGTGATTTATAGTTTCAAAGATATAGAACTTTAAGTTCTAGACCCCAGAGGCTAATCCAACCCCCTCCTTTAACAGATGAACAAAGTGAGGGCCAGTAAGGTTGATTTGTCCAAGGTCACAAACACTATTTGAAGTGGGATTTGAACTCAGTTCTTCTGACATTAAAGCCATCATGCCGCCAACACTTCACTATAATCTGGGTAGAATGTTTACCAACTATCTGCAGGTATCTCATAAATCTATGCACCTGAATGAATGATGGGGGTTATTTCTTTACATACATTTGTCTCCAGGGCAATGAGGGTTAAGTGACTTGCCCAAGGTCACATAGCTACTAAGTGTCAAGTGTCTGAGGTCAGATTTGACCTCAAGTCCTCCTGAATCCAGGGCTGGTGCTTTATCCACTGTGCCACCTAGTTGCCCCCTTTTACATACATTCTTGAAACAGCTTAGAGATATATTATGAAGACTGACTGCTAAATTTACATGTACCAGTTGAAAAGGCAGTGAGTAGTAGATTCATCTGATTCATGGAGTGATAATGGGCCATACCTTTATCACAAAAGATGTGCTGTTTTTGCCATGTCCCATCCCCTTGTGTTTTGAGGAAGTGAGACCCTGTGAAAAAAGCAAAGAAATCTTGGCTCAAAGTCTTGACTCTAAGATAAATTATTATCTGTGTGACCTTGGACATACAGTATCACTTCCCTCACTTGGGTATCCTCATCCATTAAATGAGGATGTTGGATTTAATGAACTCTTGGATCCCTCCCAGTCTATGCATCTATGATATATCAACACCAAGAGCTTTTCCATGCAAACAGCAGAGTTTATTTAAGGAAAAGGTCAGCTCAAAAGGGTAGGTGCCAGGTTCCACTAGGTAATACCATTTAGTGACCTATATATTTTTAGTGGAAACCAAAGAAAATGAATCATGTTCCAAATGTCTTTTTTAGCAGAACTCTGCTGGCCTCTGACACCAGCTTTAATAGGTTTTATCACTTGGGAAAATAAATTTCCTTCCTCTCAGCATTGCTTCATTAATATTTGTGAAATAGATCATTCTAAATCTAGTGTATATCTATGCCTCCCCAACCACAGAAGCAAACAACCCCCAATTAGCTGAAAGATTTGATATTCATTTCATAACACCTGTGTAGTATAAACACCTGAAATTCAATCATCAGTCTAGAGTTCTCATTATTGCCCCTCAGATAGCAGGCATCCTTTCTAAATGTCCTATGGGACAGAAAGATGAAATCTTCAATGTAAAAACTCAAATAATTTTATTTCATCTGTCTAAAAATTGCAACAGTTTCTGAGCAGAAGCAATATTGTATATTATGTTCACAGTTGTACCCATAGGAGAGAAATTAGGACACACTAGAGGTGAAGATGCATGTGTTTGCATACATCCAGATTTGTATATATGGGTGCATGTACATGCATGTATGTGTATATATATAGTTCTCAGTGATTTGTAACTTTTTAAAAGAACTGTTACTCCAAATGAAAAACATTCTATAGCCAATTAAAAATGAGGATTTTTTGTAGCATTGATCTTGGTTCCCTGCAATTGACATGTCAGCCTTGGAAGGGACTTAGATTCTCTACTATGACTTCTATGGGTGATAAATGAGCAAACTGAGGCTCAGATAGTGGCAGTGGTTTTTTTTTTGTTTTTGTTTTTGTTTTTTTTTGCAGGGCAATGGGGTTTCAGTGACTTGCCCAGGGTCACACAGCTAGTAAGTGTCTGAGGCTGGGTTTGAACTCAGGTCCTCCTGAATCCAAGGCTAGTGCCTTATCCATTGCGCCACCTAACTGCCCCAGTGGTTTGTTTTTGTTCATATTGCTATTTAATGGCAGAACTGGGACTAAAATAATTACCTTAGAGATGGAAAGGACCTTAGAGGTCATTTGATGAAATGCCTTTATTTTGCCCATGTGGAAGAAGTGACTTGTCCAAGTCATCACAAGTTGTAAACAGCAGAGCCAAGACTGAAGCCCAGGTCATAGGATCACTGCCTCCATCTGTCTTTCCATCATAACTTATGTTCTTTCCTCTTGCTCTGAAGAGAGAGTGAGCTTTAAGGAGGAAGTTATCAACTGTTGTCAAATGCTACAGAAAGCTCAAGTGGAATGAGGACTTTGGGAAGGATGTAGTATATGCCAAGAAAGAAGTAACCGGTGACCTCCAAAAACTCAGGTTCTATGGAATAATGGAGAAGGAAATCAAGCTATTAACTGTAGCAACGAATGGTTAGAAAACAGTGGGGTTTGAAGATATTGGAAATAAAGGAAAAAGAATATGGTAACTAGAGAGGGAAACTGGATCAAGTAAAGGGTTTTATTTTATTATACATACATACATATATATATATATATATATATTTGATGGAGAGAGATATTTGTACAGTCTTCCTCCTTGGAAGTCTTTAAGCAGAGTATGGATGATTATCTGTCAGTTATATTACAGTGGATTGGATTATATGGCCACCTAGGTCTCTTCCAACAATTAAGTTCTTTGGTTCTGTATACAGAAGGGAAGAAGCCAGTGGAGAAGGAGAAATTAAAGATGCTAGACAGGGAAGGTCTAAGTGTGTGAACAACACTAATAATAACAGCTTATGTTTTATTGGGCTTTAATGTTTACAGTATACTTTTCTTACAACAAATTCATGAGAGACAGAGAATATAAATATTACGAACCCCATTTTACAGATGAAGAAACTGAGGATCTAGGAAATTAAATGACATGCCCAGAATCACAGTTAGTTAAATGCTAGAATCAATGCTCTCCTTAATCCAAGATCAACATTCTTAATAGGACACCAACCTTCCTGTAAGATAAGAACCCTTAGCTATTGAGAAGAAATGTTATCTAAGTCACAGGGGAATGAACTAGCCTTATATCCAAAGGACAACTCCAAGTCTGAATTGGTAGATTTAAAGCCAGGTATACTGTGGGTATATAGGTGGTGCCATAGTGCATAGAGACCTGAAGATTTATCTTCCTAAGTCCACATATAGTCTCAGACACTTACTATGTGACCTTGGGAAAGTCACTTAACCCTCTTTGCCTCAGTTTCCTCACCTATAAAATGAGCTGGAGAAGGAAATGGCAAACTATTGCTGTACCTTTGCTAAGAAAAACCCAAATGAGGTCACAGAATCAGACATGACTGAAAAATCACTGAAAAACAACAAAAAAGTACAGTGGTGAAGGCAAGGATAAGGTAGGATGCTCATGGTGTATGACTTTTGTGTTTTCAATAAAGAATGAAATAAACCTGTCAAAATAAGAAAGGGTAGGTGGGATCATGATCTCTGAGAACAGAAAGATGGTTTGGAAGTGAATCAACAAAAGAAATCCAAGGGCTTCTAAGCAAAAGCAAGGACAGTGTGGATTTTTAGTGGGTCTTGTCTTTAGGCCTGTTCATATTTCTTAGGCTCATAAGACCCTATTTCTCCATTAGTACTCTGAGTTGAGGATGATGAACAAGGAAAAAAACCATGAGAATAGAAATGAACAGAATTTCCGAGTTGGCAGGGACTTCAAGAGCCATGTAGTCCAATCCATAACCTAGAGTCTCTACTATGGTATACTCAGGTGGTCATCCCATTTTTGCTGAAAGACCTCCAATGGGGGGGTCTTCTCCCATCCCCCGAACATCCCTGCCCAGGCATCCCATTTCACTTTAGGGGAGCTCTAAGTTTTTCTATATATCAAGTCTAAAATTGCTTTCTTTTCCTTCCTTCCTTTCTACCTAATGCTTCTAGTTCTGCTCTTTGAGATTAAACAAAATGTCTAATTCATCTTTTACCTCACAGCTTTTCTTTTCTAGTATTTGAAGATAGCTATAAAGTACTTCTGAGTTCTCTCTTCCCCAAGCTATATATTCCCTTTTTTCAACTGATTCACATATGGATGTTATCTATCTTGTTATTTTTCTCTGTATTCTATGATATTCACAAATGAAGATAACAGTCCACACAGGGTCGAACCAGGACAAGGCATAGAAAAAATATCACCTTTCTCTTGGACATCATGCCACTTTTACTACAAACTCATTTTATGTTGTTGCTTTTGGTTGTCATATTACACTGCCATCTTGTATCAATTGCCCACTACCTCTCTTATTCCCTATCCCAATTCTTTTTCTTTTTCTTTATTATTTTCTTTCTTTTTTTTTTTTTTGCGGGGCAATGAGGGTTAAGTGACTTGCCCATGGTCGCACAGCTAGTAAGTGTCACCTAGCCACCCCCTATCCCAATTCTTTTTACAGACAAATCACAACTTTTCAGATAAAACCATCTAACCATGCATTCCCTATTTGAATTTAAGTTATTTCTTTCAACACAAGTATAACACTATAAATTTACTGAAATGAAATTTCATCATTAGATTCAGTCCAGTGTTCTAATATGCCAAAGTCTTTTTGGAACTTGATTCTATCATTCAGTGTGTTGGCTATGCCAACCAAAAGTGTGTCATTTGCTAACTTGATAAGGTTAGTGTGTCTGCCATTATCGAAGCCTTTGAATGGATGTTAAATAGCATAAGGACAACTATGGATCCCTGGAGCTTTTCACTGGAAGCCTCTTTCCAAACCAGTACTGACCTTTTAGTGGTTACTCTTGGCTCCCCCCCCCCATTCAATCAATTTCAAATGATAAAGGTTGTTGTGCAGGTGACTGTACAGAGATAGCTAAAGGTCAAGAGGGAGAAGAAAGCCAAGATTCTGAAGATTTGGGAAAAGAAAGAAAAGGAAGAATGACTCTTTTTTCTTTTCTTTCTTTTTTTTTTTTTTTTGCAGGGCAATGAGAGTTAAATGACTTGCCCAGGGTCATACAGCTAGTAAGTGTTAAGTGTCTGAGGCTGGATTTGAACTCAGGTCCTCCTGACTCCAGCGCTGGTGCTCTACCCACTGCACCCCCTAGCTGCCCCTCTTTTTTCTTTTAAAGTCTCAAAAAGAAAAAGGACGAAATGCATAGGACTATATAAACATGTTGAACTCCTTGGGAAAAAATGGTACTACATAAACAACAAAATAATATCCCTAATAATTGTATGAATTCTTAAAGTATTAACATAATGACATGCATCCAGGAAATGCATTCTTGAGCCTTATAAGCATAGGGTATCGGGAAAATGTAAATTTAATTATAAATCACTCCAAGCTTTGTACTGCATGCACTATTTACTCTGTTTTCCAGTTTTACATGCAATTGGGTTATTAAAATGCAATTGCTACTTTCTTTCTAGGGGACCTGAAGCACTCTATTTTTTGCCATGAGCAAAAAATGAGGAAAAATAGAAATAAAGATTATAATAGAAAAAAGTGATATAACATACAATCTAAAATCTTTAAGACAGAAGCAAGTGTGCCACAAAGAAAAGTGATCCAATGAATTTGCCCTGAGATGTCAATGCATTCCTCCAAGGATAACTTTCTCATTTTACCAGTGCCCACCCAGCATGAAGCCAGGAAGGTCCAGCAAGCCCAGGCAGTAAATATTTGTTCAATAATTTTCTTCATCAATCTCTGGGATCAGCAGAATACTTTCAAAGACCCTGGAGTTTACATTAATAAATTGAGATGGTGGCTAATGCAGTTTGTCCCATAAGTAAAGTGGGCAACTAGAATCCAATAATTTCTGAATAGTTGGTTCCTTGTAAGAACTTAGTTACTCTTTGGGGGAGAAACAAAAGGATCTAATACAACCTGACAACCCTATATGCAGTTTGGGCTAAAAGAGACAATAAAGTATAAGGGACTGAAAGAGTACAGAATATGGAATTTAAAGATATGAGTTCAAATTCCATTTGTGGTGATTTACAAGCTGTGGAAATATGGTTAAATCATTTCATCTCTTTGGTGTTGAATGAATGATTTCTGAAATCCCTTTTCCAGCTCTCAATATATGATTTTAGCACAGCTTAGGAAATTCTTGAAATGCTACCCCTTCCAGCTTCTCCCCTTTCATCCCATTTCTTCCTCAAACAGACTCTGGGCCAGAGAAATTTCTGTAGGACACTGATTACTCTAAGCAGACGTCATTGAGGAAACATACCAACTTATTACTCAAAGCTAGTACCACATGGTCGGGTATATTACCACTGCCTTCAAATGTGTGGCCTACCTGCTGAGCTTCCTCTACTCTCTCATCTGCATTCACTCTACTTATCCCCTTCTAATTAGCCAACACTATGTAATTATCAATCCTTGCCCAGTCAATTATCTGATTACCTATAATAACAATCAACAAGACTTTTCCCCAAATGTAATTTGTAAACATCAATTGTACCATTCTCTCTGCAGTTATTGCATTCATTTATATTTTAGTAATTTTTTTCTTAATTGTCAGACTGATAGAAGTTGGAGTGATGGCCTGGGAGTTGGGAAGTCCTGATTTTAAAACCAATCTCTGACTCTGTCTTGTAAGCTCCCAAGCAAGACACTTAACAGTTCTGAGACTCAGTTAATTCTCTAGAATTTATCTTCTAAAACACAGATAGATTCTGCTTTGCTTAAAGAGAGTCCCCACACTAGAGATTCCCCCATTCTCTGTGCCCCAACCACTCTAGAAATCACAGTCCTCATGTTTTTAATTATCTTTATTGTTGACACCCTTCATTATGTTGTATTAAATCTCCTTCCCCTTTGGAAGGTTAGAATCCTCATTTGTAGGCTGTTCTGCCTTCCTGCGGGCACCAGGGACAGAAACACAATCATTATATGAAGAACCTTCCCAAAGAGAGCTCTTTAAGATACAATAGACTGCAATTCATATAGTGAGGGGAATGTTTTCACACTTGAGCTTTTTAGTTATTGAAATGAATGATATTCAGAGTAGACCTGGAAGGAATATTTTCTCTTAGTGTCGAATTCATTGAAATGCTTCCTTCAATGGAAAGAACATTCATTTGGGAAACCAGAAAACTGTGTTCTGCTCTTGACTAGGCCAAAATCAGGGATACAGCTTTGGTCACTTTGTTTTACCTCTCCTGTAAAAGGAGGGAAGTGGAATAGAAGCAATTGGTGTATGTTCCCTAAAGGCAAATTGATTTTTTTTTAAATTTTTAATTTTTTTTATTTTTAGTGAGGCAATTGGGGTTAAGTGACTTGCCCCGGGGTCGCACAGCTAGTAAGTGTTAAATGTCTGAAGCCAGATTCGAACTCAGGTACTCCTGACTCCAGGGCCAGTGCTCTATCTACTGCGCCACCTAGCTAGCCAAATTGAAGTTTGATGTGAGGAAAAGCTTCAGCTTTGGGAGGTTGTGGGGTTCCTCACGCCCATCTGAGAACTTTTAAGCAAAGGCTGGATCACCACTTGTCAGCCAAGTTGTACAGAAAGGGGATTCTTGTGCAGGCATGGGTTAGACAAAGTAACCTCTGAAGCGTCTTCTTACTCTTGGGTTCTGTGATTCTGTTCTTTGATAGATAATGCCAATACAAAGGCATAGAGAAGGAGATGGAGGGTCTGAGGAGTAATAAGAAGGTAAGTTTGGTTAGCCCACAGACTGGATAATAATTTTTAATAAATCTAGAGAGCTAAATTAGTATTAAGTTTTTTTCTCTCTTATTTTTCTCAAATATATGTAAATTTTTTAACATTTATTCATTAATTTATCTGTCCATCCATCTATCTATCTATCTATTTAATTTATTGTATCAAATATTTATTTTATTTTTTCCAGTTACATGTAAAGGTAGTTTTCAACATTCATTTTCATAAGATTTAGAGTTGCAAATTTTTCTCCCTCCCTCCCTTTTATCCCCCCTCCACAAGACAGCAACCAATCTGATATAGGTTATATATGTACAATCCACAAGTGCTCTTTTTATTTAGTCCATGTTCAATTAATATCAGTTCTTTCTCTGGGAGTGAATAGTATGCTTCATCATTAGTCCTTTGGGATTGTCTTGGATCTTTGCATTCCTGAGAGTTGTCAAGTCATTCACAATTGCTCATAGAACAATACTGCTGTCACTATGCACAATGTCTTACCAGTTCTACTCACTTCTTTTTAACATTTATTTTTTAAAATCTTGAGTTTCAAATTCTCTCCCTTTTCCCTCCTTGAGAAGACAAGTAATTTGATATAGATTATATATGTGAAGTCCTGCAAAACATATTTCTACATTAGCCATGTTGCAAAAGAATACATAGATCAACACCCCCCTCCACCACCCCAGAAAAATAAAGTAAAAAAAATGCTTTGATTTGTACTCAAACTCCATCAGTTCTTTCTCTGAAGGTAGATAACATTTTTCATCAAAAGTCCTTCAGAATTGTCTTGGATCATTGTATTGCTGAGAATAGTTAAGTCATTCCCAGTTGATCATCACACAACATAGCTATTATTGTGTATAATGTTCTCCTGGTTGGGCTCATTTTACTTTGCATCACTTCAAATAAGTCTTCACAGGTTCTTCTGAATGCAGCCTGATCATCATTTCTTATAGCAGAATAATATTCCATTATAAACACATTACCACAACTTGACCACCCATTCCCCAGCTGATGGGCATTTCCTCAATATCCAATTCTTTGCCACCAATAAAAGAGACGCTATATATATATTTTTGTAAATATAGATCCTTTGACTTTTCTTTAATCTCTTTGGGCTGCATACCTAGTAGTGGTATGCTGGGTTAAATGGTATGTAGCCCTTTGGGCATAGTTCCAAATTGCTCTCCAGAATGGTTGGATCAGTTCACAACAAGTGTATTAGTGTCCCAATTTTACACATCCTTCCCATAATTTGTCATTTCCCCTTTTTGTCATATTAGCCTATCTAATAAGTTTGAGATGTTACCTCAAAGTTGTTTTATTTGCACTTCTTCAATCAATAATTCTGTGATGTTCTCTATCTCTTGTTTGCTCATAAATTCTTCCCTTATCCATCGTTCTTACAGGTAAAAATTTTCATGCTCCCCTAATTTGCTTATAATATCACTATTTATGTCCCAATCACGTTCCCATTTTGAACTTATTTTGCTTGTTGCTGTTCTTAATTTTCAAAGAGGATAAGTAATATCACCGTAATTAAGTGACTGATAAGGGAGTTGGATTTAAATGAGGCAGAGCTGCACAAAGTCATCAGCCACATTCTTTCAGAGTATTTGAAGTTGAGTGGCAAGACAAAACATCAAAACAATTGGCAATGGCCAGAAATGTAGGGGAGGACCTTGACATCTTCCATGTCTGATCAAGCTTTAAGCACTCCATAGTGCTTGCTTCAACCACATTCATGGCCATTGGAATAAATTGTTCTCATCCACCCATTTCTCTGGGGGAAGTCTTCACATGCTTGGGGTAGACACCTCTCTAAACTCACTGATATATTTGATGCCTGCCAGTTATCCTTAAGTTGGTTTAGCCCATATACCAAGATGGTTTTAGCAGAGTATGGCCACTATACATGCTACAGCTTCTTGGAGTCAGGAAGACCTGAGTTCAAACCTGGACACAGAAACTAGTAGTGTGACCCTAGGTAAGTCTTATCTTGGTAGAAGGTTTGAGAATTTGGTCAATTCCTAGTTTCTGCTAAACTACTTTCCAGTTCTCTGAGAAATTTTTACTTAATAGTATTTTTTCATCAATTATATGTAAAGATACTTTTCAACATTCATTTTTATAAGATTTTCAGTTCCAAATTTTTCTCCCTACTTCCTGGCCTCTCCACTGCTGAAGACAGTAAGAAATATGATATAGATTATACACATAAAATAATGTTAAACATATCTCCACATTAGTCATGTTGTGAAAAAAAGAAGCAGAACCAAAGGGTAAAACCATGAGAAAGAAAAAAAGCAAACAAAAAACAAAAGTGAAAACAATACGCTGCAATTTGCATTCAGACTCCATAGTTCTTTCATTGGAAGTAGATAGCATTTTTCATCTAAGTCCTTTAGAATTGTCCCGGATAATTGTCTTGATCAGAATAGTGAAGTCCTTCACAGCTGATTATCTTTACAGTATTGATGTTATTGTGTACAAGGTCCTTCTGGTTCTGCTCACTTTATTTTTCATTGGTTCATATGAGTCTTTTCAGGTTCTCCTGAAATCTGCCTTCTCGTTGTTTCTTATAGCACAATAATATTCTATTACATTCATATATCAAAACTTGTTCAGCCATTCCCCAGGTGATGTGCATTCCCATAATTTTCAATTCTTTGCTACCACAAAAAGAGCTACTATAAATATTTTTCTACATGTGGGTCCTTTTCCCTTTTTTATTATATCTGTTTCTCAGTAATTTTTATCAAATTGTCCCAGAAGCTTGGATCTTTTGGTTAATCAAACATGAGACTACTATTGTGTATTGTGTACCTAACCTATTCCACTGATCCACCTCTCTATTTCTTAGCCAGTACCAGATTGTTTGCAGGTTACTTGGTTGTAATCCTAGCTCCTTTGCCTCCTGGACTCTCTATCACATTCTAAGCCTTCTGATCCTTTAATGTGGAAGTTGTTAAATCTTATATTATCCTAAATGTACCTCTACAATATTTGAACTGTTTCTGGCTTCTTGTAATATTTTCTTCTTGATCCTGGAGCTCTGGAATTTGACTATAATATTCCTGGGAGTTTTCATTTTTTTATCTTTCAGGAGGTGATTGGTGTATTCTTTTAATTTTTATTTTACCCTCTGCTTCTAGGATAGTGGGGCAATTTCCCTCAATTTCTTGAAATATTATCTCTAAGATATTTTTTTGATCATGGCTTCCAGGTAGTCCAATAATTTTTAACTTATGTCTTCTGTGTCTACTTTCCAGGTCAGCTGTTTTTCCAATGAGGTATTTCCTATTTTCTTCTATTTTTTCATTCTTTTGATTTTGTTTTACTGTTTCTTGATGTCCCATCAAGTCATTAGATTTTATTTGCTTGATTTTCATTTTTAAAGAATTATTTTCTTCAATGGGTTTTGTACCTCCTTTTCCATTTGGCCAATTCTACTTTTTAAGGGATTCTTTTCTTCTGGGAAATTTTGCACTTAAAAAAAAAACTTTGGCTAATTCTCCTTTTTAAGGAGTACTTCTCTTTAGTCAATTTTTGTGCCTCTTTTACCATTTGGACAATTTTGTTTTTCAGGGTGTTATTTTCCTCAGTACTTTATGGGCCTCTTTTACTAAGCTGTTGACTCCACATTTTTTTTTTTGCATTACTCTCATTTCTTTTTTCCAATTTTTCCTCTACTTTTTTAATTTGATTTTTAAAAATCTTTTTTAGCTCTTCAGGAATTATTGTTGGTCTTATTTTTGCTTCATTTGTTTTTCTTTGAGGCTTTGTTCATAGCTGTTTTGACGTCTTTGCCCTCTTCTGAGTTTGCTTCTTGTCCTTCCCTGTCATCATAGTAACTTTTAATGATCAGTTTCTTTTTTCATTGTTTGCTCATTTTTTTCTGGCCTACTTCTTGACTTTTAACTTTACTTTAAAGTTGGGATCTGTTCCTGGGGTTGGCAGGGCGCTGTCCCAAGCTTTAGGTTTTTCATGCTGCTGTTTTGGGGGCTAGTTGTGTGGACTGACTGGTAAGTTTCCTATGCTTCCAAGGTGGTATGATCTAAGGAGAGGTTGTTACCCTGTAGCCATTAGCAAACTCCTCTTAGCCATGGAACTGTGACCAGGTCTCCTGCAGTTGTAAACATTAGTGCTCCTTTATGCCTTAGAACGAAGACCAGGACCCCCATTCCTTTGTGAGCAACCACAAGCACTCTTCTCTGCCCCGTAACTGTGACCAAGACCCCTGCTCCCCTGAGGCAACAAATGGTATTGCTACTCTTTGCCCTGGAATTGCATGTAGGCAATGCAACGGAGTCTTGTACACAGTGCCAGCAAAGGGTCCCCTCTAACTGCTGATCAGCTGTCTGACCCCTTTACCATCTGTGGGGTTGAGAGCACCCAAAGCTGCTTCTGCTGAGCTGCCTCCAAGCTTTGCTCCTGGCATTGCCAGTGCCTGGCCTCACTGCACTCCAATCCCAACCACAAGCCAGTGAGACAGATTCCTCTTGCCTACCTCCTCAGTTGTTGTGGGTTTAACAATTGTTTCACACCAATCTTTTGTTGATTCTAGGCCTTCAGAATTTGGTTTGAAACATTTAACTATAAAGTTCCTTAGAGGAGAATTTAGGAGAGCTCCAGTGAGTTCCTGTCTCTATTCTTCCATCTGGGATGAAGTTTTAAAGCATTTTCAAAGCCAAATTGCAGGGCTTATATGTGACTTTACAGGTAATAGGCAGCCACTGAAGTTTGATGAGTCACACATAGGAAGTACTTAATAAATACTTATTGGCTGATTGATAGAGTAAAGACTTGGTCAGACCCGCCCTTTAGAAAAGTCACTTTGGCAATTATGTAGAGAATGAATGGGAGTGGGAGACATTTGAGGTAGGTAGAATACTCAGGAAGTAATTTCTGTGGGCCAGGGTTAGATGATATGAGCCTTTGAACTAGGGTGGTGGCCAAGTCAGTGGATAGTGGAACCCTCCCACATTTGTTAAGCAAATCAGATGAGATATTATTTTAAAGAGCTTAGCATAGTGCCTGCTACATAATAAGTGCTTAATAAATGTGTGTTTTCTTCCATTTTCCTAGAAGGGGATGGATGTGAGAAAGAAACTGAAAAAATTGAAATAGAAATATTTGACAGCTAAATTGGATATGTGGGAGTGAGAATAAGGATTCAAGAATGATAAGAAGGGGGGCAGCTAGATGGTGCAGTAAATAGAGCACCAGCCAGGAGTCAGGAGATGCTGAGTTCAATTTTGGCCTCAGATACTTACTAGTTGTGTGACTCTGGGCAAGTCACTTATCCACATATGGCTCAAAAAAAAAAAAAGACTGACAAGAAGGTTGCAAACTTGTATGACTAGAAAAATGGTGATAGCAAATGAATTGGGAAGTTTGAAAGAAGAATGGGTATGGGAAAAAAGAAGATGAATGAGTTTTATTTTGAACATGTACTTGAGATGCCTATGGGATAAGTTTGAAGTGTTCATCAGGCATTTGGTAAGTTCAGATGATAGGACAGTTAGGTGTTGAAGTGGATGGAGTGCCAGGCCTGGAACACTCATCTTCCTGAATTCAAATCTAGCCTCAGACACTTATTAGTTGTGTGACCCTTTTCAAATCACTTTACCCTGTTTGCCTGTTTCCTCAACTATAAAATGAGCTGGAGAAGAAAATGTCAAATCAATCTAGTATCTTTGTCAAGAAAACCCAAAATGAGGTCACAAAGAGTCAGGCATGACTGGAAAAAATGACTGAATGACAACAAGCTCAGAAGAAGAGACTATGGTAGATCTGGGAGTCATTTGTATAAATAAGAAGATATGGGAACCATTTTATAAAAGTGTAGGGAGAGGAGAGAAGAGGTCCCAGAACAGAGCCTTGGGCTATAGCCATAGTTTATGGGCATGATCGGTAAAATAATACTGAAAAGAAGTATGAGAAGGTTATTGGAGATGTAGGAGAAAAATGGGAGAGGGCTTGTATGAAAACCCAGACAGGAGGACATAGCAAGAGAAGATAGCCAGTAGTGTCTATTGCTGCAAGGCTCAAGGAAGATGAAGACTGATAAAAGGGCATTTGATTTTGCAATTAGAAGGTTATTTCAGAGAATGACATTTGAGAGGAGTGATAAAAGTAGGAAGCTTGGTTATAAATTTATGAGAAGTGAAAAAAATTATGAAAAGTAAATGAGAGGAGAAGTGTATTAGTGAAGGTGGATAGATTTTGCTAGGAGTTGGGCTGATAAAGAGACTATTTTTCTTTTAAGTTTATATCTTGGTATCTAGCCGAGTTCCTGGCACAAAGTAGGTGCTTAATAAATGTGTGTTGATTGATATCTAAAATCCTCATCTCAACTAATCTGTGAATAATGCAGTGGGGAAAAATGTGGAATTTGGAACAGAAAATTTAATTTTGAATTCCAGACCTTTACTTTCCTTTACTTACTGCCTATGTGAACTTTTCTGGGTTTCAATTTTCTCCATTTATAAAATGGGGAGCTTGGACTACATTAGTGATTCCTAGCCTGTGGGCTCTAGACCCTGAGGGGCAGAGAACAGAATTATTGCAAGGGATCCTTGAATTTGTGTGTACAGCAAACACTGTTATTTTTATCTCTATTTGGCAAACAAGCTTTCTGTAAACTGAGCAGTGTTTAGAGAACTCAGGTGACCTCTAAGTTCTCTCCCAGAATTTTAAGAATCTACGTTAAAGGCCCAACTTTTGAAGATAGTGTTAAATTGTGTAAGATAGGAACTTGGGGGGGTTGATATTTTAATTTTTAAAAAATTTTTCCTTTTTTTTCTTTTTTGATATTGTCTAACAGAAATATTAATTTGAAAAATGTTAGTAGAATATAATCTCAATTTAATGGCATTTATTCCTCAGTTTCTTTCTATTGTTGTATTCATGCAAATTTCAATAGGAAGTGATCCCTTGCACATTGATATGGTGTAAGCAAATTTAACCCACAGTTTTAGTGTGGGTCTTGACACTGATAGGTTCTTGCAGATACCTAAGTTCTAAAAACTGTCAATGAATCTCACAAAGGAGTATGAAACTATGGATCCAAAACTTGGGTTCAAAGCCTAGATTTGTTGTAAACCACTTGTATGACCTTGGGCAAAACATTCCAGCTCTTTGAATCTCGGTTTCTCTCTTTATAAAATGAGGGAGTTGGATCGGAAGGTCTTGGAGGCCTCTACCTCTGACTCTATGATGCTGTGAATACTTCTGTGTATGTGGGAGACAAGGTTATCCCCTTACTTTTTTCAGGATACATTTCATGCTTATGTCTTTATAACAGGTCAGTACCAATGAGAGTCTCTGACCATTGCCCTAAAATGAGCAGCAGTTTTTTATGGTTTTGCCTTCAGTGAAGAAACACAATGAAGAAATTACAAAGACTATGTGAGCCTATGGCAAAAACTTGTGAATTGACTAAAAATTATTTTCTTAAAAATAAGTGTGTTTTGAATCCAGATAGTGATTTGGCTTTAATTTTTTTTCTCTCTTAATAGTAATAATTCCTGGATTTATAGAATGGGTACCCTGTATTATAATTCATTTTCAGGTTACCTGAATGCCTTTTTGGTTACCCAATTTAGGGCTGATTCTTTGTCTAGAATTGGGTTTAAGACTTCTTGCCTTACAATAAACTAGGTCCCGAGAAGCCTGCTTTAGAAAGCAACTGAAGCACCTATTTCTAGTTTGTGAACAAAGCTCAAAGTCTATCTATAGATCTCTGTCTCTCCCATTGTGGTTGCTAGGTACCTACTGAAAGCAGTGTAGAAACACTTAAAATTGACAAATCTATAGCTTCAGGGTTGAACTATGTGAATTGCTGTTAGTTGAAACATGTGAACACCTGAGGAAGCTAATATGGAATTGAGTGCATTGGTTCTCTGCAGCTGAGTTCAAGGTACGGGTCTACTGTGAAATTCCTTGGACTTTTTTCGGTTTCAACTTAAATAGCTTTTACCAACTTTGGCTTGGGCTCTGTTAACCATAAACCTTTAGAGACTATCACATTTTAGATCAATTCCTTCTTAAACCCAGACACTGAAGTTCTGTATATAAACTGTATTTGGGAACTTTGCTTGTTAGTCAGACTTTGACCACTAAAATCCCTCACAGGATAGTATTAAAATGGTCATGATATCAAAGTATCTGATATGGAAACATTTTTTGTTTTTGTTTTTGGTGGTGGTGGTTGTGAATGACTGAACAATGTAATTTGAGTTAGCAAAGACAGGAGTAAAAGCCAGAAACTTTTTGTTTTGTAACCATTTTATTTTGGAGTAGATCTGTGATTTAATTGGTAAAGGAGACACCCAGGGAGGAATTCCCTTTAGCAATGTGGGCCTCTGTATCTAATATATTCTTAGGGGTCCTGAGACCCTCAAAGATTAAGTGACTTCTCCAGGGTCACTATGTGTAGGAGACAGGTTTTGAATCTAGCTCTTCCTAAATCTCAGGAGAAATTTTAATCATTATACCATGTTGGCTCTGTGAATATAATCCTGCTTCCATTCAAGCTTGGGTTGGTTTTTGCATGCTGCTGAATTTATGGAAGAAGATGACTCCTGATTGATGAAATGAATTCGTAATACAATTCTGTGTACCTATGTAAGAAACTTAATGAGATAGTCCCACATACTTTTAGGGAGAGATTAAAATTTATAACAGTAAGAGAAATTTCCCAACTGATAAATAGTCTAAGGATATGAATAGGTAGTTCTTAAGGGAAGAAACCCAGGCCAAAAATGGTCATATTAAGAAATACTCTAAATCACTAATAGGTAGAGGAAAGCAAATTAAACCAATTATATTATGAGTCCATCACAGTGGCAAAGATGACAAAAAGCAAGAAACATAAATATTGAAGAGACTATGGGTAATCAGGTGCATGCTTGGTAGATCTATGAATGGATACAACCATTCTGAAAAACAATTTGGAATTATACATGAAAAATTACTTAATAGTCCATGCCCTTTGACCCAGCTCTACCAGTCTTTAGTCTATATCCCCAAAAAAGATAAAAGAAAAAATGGTCCTATATGTACAAAAATATATCTGCTGTTTTTGTGGTGGCAGAAATTCCCTGGAAACTAAAGGGATGCCCTTTAATTGAGTAATGAAGAAATATGTTGTTTTCTATGAATGAAATATAAGAAATATTATGGTGTAAGAAATAAAGAACTAGATAACTTCAAAAAGACATGGAAAGATTTACATGAACTGATGCAGAGTGATGTGAGCAGAACCAGGAGAACACTATATACTGTAATATTCATATAAAAATGAACAATCCTGAATACTTTTGTAAACTGATGAAGAATGCAAAGAACAGAACCAGGAGAACAATTTTATATAACACTGTAAAAACAAATAATTTTGAAAATTGTAAGAAATATAATAAATACAATGACCATTCATGGGCCCATAATGAAACATGCTATTACAGAAAGGTGAAGAATTTAGGGTGCAGAATGAGACATACATTTTTGTATACAGCTATTGAGGGAATTTGTTTTGCTTGACTATGAATATATATTATAAAAAATTTATTTTTCTTCCCCCCACCATGAAATGAGAGCAGGAGGGAATGAAAATAGATTTCTTTTTTGGTTAAAAAAAATTAAAAGGTAGTGGGGGTTACTATAGAGTGGAGTGTTTCACGCCCTTTCAGATGAAATTGCAGTATTTTGAGGTCTCCCAGTTTTACTTTTGTGCCTTTCACAAATTGGGAATAATCTGTAAATGCTTGTAACAAAGAAACAACACCTCAATAAAATTTTTATTATTTTTTTAGCAAAGAAAAAATTCAGCAATCATCTCCCAAAAAGAAACTTCAAAATGTTATAACCCAAATCTACCGTTTTTAGGTAAAAAGAAAAAACCCTGCAGTCAGAAGAATTTAAAAACCAAGCCTCCCCCCATAATAAGGATTATATAAGACCTGACAATTTCTCACAAAAATTAAAGGAGATCCTGAAATATGATATTCCGAAAGACAAAAGATATAGGTTTGCAACCAACAGTGTTATTCTGCTAAATTGATTATATTCTCATAGAGAGAAAAATGGGTCTTTAATGGAATAGAGGACTTTCATGCATTTTTTTTTTTGGTGGAGCAAAGAGGGTTAAGTGACCTGCCCAGGGTCACACAGCTAGTAAGTATCAAGTGTCTGAGGGCTTTACCCACTGTGCCACCTAGATGCCCCCCCAAAAAAACAACTTTAAAAGACTTATGAACTCTGATGGAGTCATTAATGAATTATGTCTCCAGAGGAACCACAATGGAATATATTACTGACTGCCTGGCAGAAAAGTAATGGACCTAAGGTCTCAAGAGACAAACATATTTGGACATGGCCACTGTGTGGATTTCTTTTGCTTGACTATGCTTATTTATTACAATGGTTTTGTTTGATTTTTCTTTTATTTTGTATGGGGAGGTTGGGAGGAAAAGGAGGTAACAATAGTGATGGAAAACAAAATAAGAAACAATAAAAAAGGAAGATCATTGACATATTCTTTAAAGTACATGAAGGAATAGAGAAGGAAGTTCAGAAGGGAATGTAGAAAGCAGGAAAACTTTGAAAGTTAAAGGCGGAATTTATTACATGTTTTACAAAAAGCAAGTGGTATAGAATAGAGATTCAGTTTTATATACAATCCACTTTTGCTTTCTGTTTGTGTATAGAAACACCATCCTGTTGTTTATTAAGTTCCGACCTAAAAAAATAACAAGGAATAAGAATAGCCAAAAAATTCATTGTTACTCAATAAGACATTTAATAAAAGAAGTGCCTAATATACATCCAATACTTCCATATAGTGAAGAGATTACTGGAATTGGGTTCAGCAAGGTTTGGGTTTCAATTTTTGTTAGGAACTTTGTTAGGTGTGGGGTACACTGCAAGTCACTAAAATTCTCCAAGCCTCAGTTTTCTCAACTGTAAAACAGAGAAAATAATACCTGCAATATCCACTCCACACAGCTGTTATAGGTCCCCTTCCTGGTCAACGTCAATGATCTTACATTCCCCCAAGCATATCGCCTGCTAGCCAGCTTTAGGTAATGAGCTTTTTCAGACTTAGCTAGACTGGTGCCTAGGGAGGGGACAGCCACACAATATGTTAAGAGACCCATTCTCAAAGCCTTTCCAATTTGGTGCACACTACTGGCAGAGCCTCTGAACATCCAGAAAGGCATGTCATCATGAGGCATCAGGTAGGACTTCATTGGCGAGTAAATAGGGAAGGGAGGGAAAGAAAAAGAATTTAAATCAAAAGTGTTGTTGGATTACACCAACTGGTTAGCTGTCCAAGACTGACTGAATCATTGGCTCTTTTAATGGTTTAAAGAACCTGGCGAGTCAATTCAACCAAAACCCAGAGATTAGTTACATGCATAGACACAGCCAAGAGGAGCTAAAGGCACTGTGGGTGAAAGGGGCCATGCTTGCACTGCCTTTGCAAGGATCTGGATCCTCAACAAATACTTTATGAGAAGATCTTGCTGGCTGCTTTCAACTTGACAAACCTGGTCCTACATCACTGATGAAGTTTCTGACACATGCTAATGAACAAAGATGGAAAGAATCCCTTTCTTAGAAAAAAAAAAACTGTCATTCCCACTAGGATGCTCTTTATATATGCTGCTGCCTACCCAGGCGGGTTTTGTTCAAGAGATTTAAGCCTGTCATTGCCCTGTCACTCAGGCTCTGCAGTTGCTTTTGACAAAAATAAAATGTTTTCCATGCCACAGAAGGCAAAAACAATTAGCTGATGATCCTCTCCCTGCCATAAGCAGCCACACATTTCGATACTGTTTTTCATCTTCTGTCTGCAGTCCATAAACAGACAAAACGCTCCCCTGAGGGAGGAGGGAATTGAGGAGGGACAGCGGGAGATATCTATGTCAACACACATTGTTATATTGACAAGTTCCACTGGGCTGCTGACATGGATTAGCATAAGACTCCATACTTCTTTTCCTGATGACTGTAAGAATAGAATTGAATGGAAGAGAGAGCAGAGGTGCTATTCAAATTAAACTTCTACCCTCTTTTGGTATTGATAAAAACCTTTGTGGGAGGGGATGGAGACAAAAGGAGAGGGTCTGGGTTTTGTATTTGAACTGGTGAGGGAAGGGAATAGGGAATAGACATTGGACATTAGAAGAAGACAAAAGTTAAGGAATAATACCATCTGGAATTAGAACAGAGAGGTGGGGAGGTATAGTATTAGTAATTTTTTGGTTGCTGCTGTTGTTTGTTGTTGTCATTTCCAACTCTTTGAGACCCCATTTGGGGTTTTCTTGGCAAAGATATTGGAGTGGTTTGTCATTTCCTCCTCCAGCTCATTTTGCAGATGAGGAAACTGAGGCAAACAGGGGTAAATGACTTGCTCAGGGTCACAAAGCTAGTAAGTGTCTGAGGCTGGATTTGGATGCAAGTCTTCCTGATTCTAGACCTGGAGTTCTATTTACTACACCACCAAGCTGCACTATCTGTTGCTTAGAGACCCTTCACTAGGGACCTAGATTATGCTGACAAGAAACCCAATCTGATCCAAAGATGGATGCAAGGAGTTTTCTCACAGTTGTATATCTCAAGCAACCCATGTGACTTATCTGAAAAATGACCCCATACTCTGTCAGTTACTATTTGCCTGTTCCTTTGATTGAATATAGATACTTGTGGGGAAGAGAGAGGGGGACACCTCTTTTTCTGACTTCAGGGAATTATACCTTTTCACTCTCTCCTTCCCAACTAGGAAAGTCCCTAATTTTTCCTCCAATGAGAAATCAGATCACCTAATCTTGTATCCTGGTTAATGTCCTGTTAATTGTTTTCTTTTAATGCATAAAAATTTGTCTCCCCCCCCATTCAGGGTTTAGTGCCAAGCTAAGGAGTCTTTGTCCCTCTTTGTCATCTAATTGGCATGCATTGCTTAAAAATCAATACACTCAGATGCTTGAACCTTTGTCACCTCAGTTATTTCAGATTTCTAATAGAAGAAGAAACAAGTGTAGGAGAATGATGGGGAGGGAGTAATGCTGTACAATGAGAAAACACAAGGCTTGTGGGTGAAACCAGTGGGTAATGGACTGACATGTCCTTTCCAGCAATGTTTATATAGATTTCCTTACTATTCCTAAGTTCCTACCTTATCTCCCTAGGTAAAGGTGAAAAGGGTTGAGGAATAGACATGTAATAGTATCAAGATGGGGTTTTAATCTAAATTTTATGCTTTATAAAACTTAAAGTGTGACTTTTTAAAAAATGGGTTGTTGCTATATTGTTATTTGCTGTCCCTGAGTCATATTTAAATGAGGAACAAAATCCTAGATTGGATACCAAAGCACTTCCTGGCTTCCCAAATGTCATGTGTAGTATTATGGATGTGAACCCTCATACCTCAGTTGAGTGCTGATCAGTAAGTCCAACCATCCATATCAGATGATACTGAACTCCCTGGTAGAGTGGATTCCTTACTGGACTTAAAACCAGAAGACTCAGCATCATTTCCTGCCAGATTCTTAGGCCTGAGGGAAGGCTGTTTAGCTCAGGTGTCAAAGATGCCCCACAGAAAGGCAAGGAATGAGATGGATTCTTCTCTAGTCAGAGTGAAATTATTATTTTTGCTCTTTAATAAAGATGAGGGCCAAGGTCTAACCTGGACTATCTATTGCCTAGACAAGAAGGTTATGGCACCCATTTCATTCTAATTGTTTTTTCATTCTGTAGAATTAAAATGATCTATAAGTTATGGCTCAAAAACCAGTCACTTCAGACAAACTTTTAATGAACATGCTCTGTAGTGGCTAAGTATTTTTCTTCTAGTTATAAATCAGTTTATATTTGAAGTAGAGGCATAAATCAGTTTAAATCTGAGGTGAAAACATTAAATATTTTAAAGGTTTCCCCATCAATCATTAGGCTAGCTTTGCCAGGGGCTTCGGTATCTCTCCCTTGAATCCTGTTTTGCTAGGTCTGGTATTGTAAAAGATTCAAGTGTACATGGAAAGGGGAGAAGCTTGAAGGGAAAGCGAGATTTAATATGAACCAGAAATGGCTGACATCCATGACCTTCATTTCAATGCAAAATTTGGGGAAACAAAACTCCGGCGATGGTGCTTACAACTAATTGGCAGGAAGAATAAAACCTGGAATGATGTTTTTAATTATAAATGGTGGCATGCGGTTGTTCCAGAGGCTTTAGAGTCAGACCCTCACATAGACATGGGAGGAATACCAGAGACAAATGTCTCAGGCTCTGCTGTGTTCATTTTGACAGCTTCAATGAGGAGCATGAACAGAAGGGGGCTAGGTCCAGAGGAGGAGGAAGAAGAGGAGGAGGAGGAGGATGAAGTCAGCCCCACAATAGGCACTTGCTACCTTCACACCTAATAAGAAACCTCATGAGAACCAGAAATGCCAGTCACACCATGAAGGTTCATAATTTCTCTATTGGAAAGAAGTCTTTACACTATTAATTGATTCATTCAACAGACATTTATTAAGCACTAACTATGTGCAGAACAGGCAACACTGGTCAGACACAAAATTCATGTTAAGATACCATCCCTGCCCTCACAGATCTTACGGTCCAAGCAGACCTCTCAGTTCTAAATCTGGTTCCTAACTCAAATATTTTACAGTCAATGGCAGTAATAATCCACAGGAAACACATGCTCCTTGTGCCTCAGGATCCAATTTTCAAATTTAGGGGTGATACTTTCAAATTTTGTCTATAGGTCCAGCCATAGGTGGAAGCAGAGAATATTTTAAAATTACTAGTAAAGACTTTATAATCTGTGAAAATCATTATTCAGAAAATTATAGATTGAGACTTTTCAGGCTATTTTTAAAAATCAGCTAAACTCAAAACGTGTTTTTTTTTTTTCTTGGCAACATCAAAGAGAACTAAAGTTGGTGTTGAATAATTTGTTTCCTTAAACAAAGATCTGAATTTTTTTCATCCAGGTAGAACTCAAGAATTTCAGAGGGAACCACATGGACAGAGGTGGGGAAGCAGAATCTGTCTCTGGAGACTGGGAAGGAATGGCTGAAATACAGGGTTTGCATTGGAAGTCACAGGGGACAATGCTGGAAAGTTAAGTTATCACTGGATAAGAAAGCATAGAACCATTGAAAGGTATTAAAAGGGCCAGTGACACAATCTCAGTGGTTCTTCAGGAAATCTAACAGTAGTTAGGAAAGTGCATTACTAGTCTAGTTGTGAGGTGGTAAGGATCTAAACTCTGGTGCTGGCAGTGGAAAGAGAAAGGAAAGAATGGAGATGAGAGATATTGTAAAGGGTGATAGAGCTGCTGGCAATGTCAGAGGACATTTTTTTTTAGTGAGGCAATTGGGGTTAAGTGACTTGCCCAGGGTCACATATCAGAGGACATTTTAATGAATAAAAATAGAATAAGGAACTCATGGCACACAGAAAAGCCCCAATCTACCCTCTTTCGTCTCTTTTCCTTCTTTCCTTTCCCTTCCTAGGTTTTTTTTTTCATTTCATTTCTCTTTATTTATCTTCTTTTGAAGGGGTGGACTATTGATGATGAGTCAGCAAAGGTGACCAAGAAGGGACACTCAGACAGGTAGCAAGAGATCAATAAATTTTTATTTCCAAAAAAGTTATCCTCTGGCCTTCACTGACATGTTATTCTTATTTTTTCATTCACCTGCTTTTTTCAATTAATCTATAAGTAATTATTAAGTATTTGGTATATGTAATTCACTGTGTTAAGTATGGGGGATATGAAGAAAAAGCAGAAATGATGCCTAATGAGTGCTTTATTTATTCTGACAAGGACCTCTTTCTCTACACCTTTTTTGCCCATTAAGTAAGTGGCCCAGATCTCTGAGGTAGAGGAAATGTTATGGCACAGGGACACAGTAAAAGATTACCAAATGCATGCTGGGTGCATTGCTGGGTGAATTGTTAGGGCACAAAAACGTTCCAAGAGGAGCTGCTATGGACAGGAAAAACCATCTTAGATCAGGCAAGTGGCAAAGAGAACCACACTTGAAAGCCATATACTATGCATATTTAGATGGCAAAACTTACCTTCTCGGGTAGAAATTGAACCTATTATGGAATTTCAAGTCCACTTTGCCCATGGAGCATTGTATATTTTCCAGTGGAGATTTCACCCTGGTTTTTTTTTTTATCTCATTGTCTCATTTATTGCCTTAATCTCTTTTGTTTACTCCATGAGTCACATTTATCTTTGCACCTTACAATTTCCCTGCTCAGAGGCCATTATTTCGAAGATGCTCCCTACTGCTAGTTTTTTTAAAGAGGCATTAATTACAGTTGCTCTTTTTCCCCCTCTCCAAACAGACACATACAGAATGAAGTGAGAACTTCTTTTTTTTTTCTCCAAGAAGAGCCTGAAGAAGTTTGTTAATTAACTACAAAATGAGCCAAGATTGCATTTTATTTATTTTTGTTTTGTAGATTGCCTTAATGCAAAATATTTGGCTGTCTAGTAAATGGAGTGGGTAAAGTTAAATGTGGCTCATCTGATCGTTGTGTTGGAGGTAGTGGTGGTGGTGGTGGTGTAGGCCTTCTGCCATTGCAATTCTTAAACAATGAGGCAGAAAAGTCACTTAACTGCCACCCATTGGCCTTGGCCTGTCACCTAGCCCTGAAAAGTTAAGGATAAGAGACTATAGAGGATGAAGATCCATCCATCCATCCACCCACCCATCAATCCATTATCTATCTATCTATCCATCTATCTATCTATCTATCTATCTATCTTTCCACCTATCTACCTATCTATTGGATTTGTTTAAGAGCTGCTAGTGTTGAAAGCCCCAAAACTATAGGTTAATATATAAGTATTGTTTCAGACTTAAGAAGACATTAAGCAGACATTATATATATATATATATATATGTCTGTGTATATCACTGTGTCATGGGTGGATTGGATAATGTTATTAGATATGTTACATTTTACATATAAAAGAAAAGCATAATAATCTAGAACTTGAAATGTAACCACAAGGAGTCAATTTAACACAATTAAGTAGAAATTTATTAAGTCCCAAATTAGCTGGAGATGTGAAAATATATATATATATATACATATATACATACATACATATATATATATATATATATATATATATACCCTCATGGAGCTTAAAATATGGTGGAGATGGGAGGACGTATCCAGAAACAAGTATGATAAAAGTAAAGATATGAGAGGGTCAAAAGATAAAAAGCTCTCTTGGAAAAGTGGAGATGGAAATGAACACTTTAAAGTGAGAGGAGGAGGTGGAATGTTAGTTAAGCCTTGAAGTAAAAGGATTTCAACAGATGAAGATGAGAAAGGAATGTTTTCAAGGTCTGGAGAATCATCTACATGATGCATATAGGTAAGAGATTAACTAAAGAAATATCTAATAGTACACTTGACTGGAATAAAGACCTCTGATAGGAGAACAGTGAAAAAGGAAAACCAAAAAAAGGCTGAAAAGGTAAATTGGAGCCATGATGTACAGGTCTTTCAATGCCAATTTAGGCTTTAATTTCATACTATTTCAACTACTTATTGGGAATCTTTTATAAGAAGTTATTGGTCAGTTAAGGGTTAGGTGAGATGGTTATTGAAATCCCTTCCAGTTCTTAGAATCAGTGATTTTGTACCTCTAGGCAACTGGGAACCATAGATGGTGTTTTTTATGTCTTTTTTTGCAGGGCAATGGGGCTTAAGTGACTTGCCCAGGGTCACACAGCAAGTAAATGTCAATTGTCTGAGGCCAAATTTGAACTCAAGTACTCCTGAATCCAGGGCCTGTGCTTTATCCACTGCACCACCTAGCTGCCCCCCATAGATGGGTTTTGAGCAGAGATAAAACCTATGTTAGGAAGATAAAGGGCTTAAGTAGAGTTGAGGGAGAGAAGATTACTAATATTTTAGGAGAAGAATGCATAAGATTTGTAAATAAAGAAGGAAATTAAAGAGAATTCCATGGTTTTGTGCCCAGATGATTGATAGGATTATGGTATCACAAACAGAGAGAGATTGTTAGAAGGATTTGGGGTGAGGAAACGGGAGAAAATTAGTTCATAATTGAAGCTGTGGGAGTTGATGACATCACTTTAGGAAAGTACATAGGCAATGGAGAAAAAGGTCTGGAATTTGGGGAATGTCATCCATTCATAGAACATGGAAGTAGGACAGGGGCCCAAGGAATCCTTAGACACATAGGAGAGAAACCAGGTGCGAGTGGTGTCACAAAAGACAAAGGAGGGGGGAAATGATGTGGAGAATGGAAGAATCAGCGGTGTCAGATGGTGGGCAGGAGTCAACAAGGATGAATACCAAAATGAGTCCATTGGACTTGTCATTTGAGGGCACTGGTGACTTAGGAAAGAACTGTTTCATCAGAATGGAGGGATTAGAAACAAGAAAGCAAGAGGTCAAGAAGAGAGCGGGTAGTAAGGAAGCGGAGACAGCCAATATAGATCATTTTTATAAGAGTTTGGCAGTGAAGTGGAGGAGAACTCCAGGAAAATATATACCACAAAATTGTGATAGTGTCCACTGGAGATGAATGATTGTGCTGTGGTGAAGGCCTGGCAGAGGTTAGAGAATGCAGTGAATCTAAGCAGTTATGTTTCTTAGGATCATCCATCCTGTTACAGATTAAGAGGTTGGAGGGACCTCTGAGGTCACCCAGCCCAACTCCCTTCATTTTATAATTTTAAAAAGATGAAACAGAGAGATGTTAAGTAACTTGCACAAGGTCACACATACACACACACACACACACACACACACACACACACACTAAATGGCAGTCAGTATTTGAACCCAGGATTTCTGACTCCAGGTCTATCATTCTTTCCCACTGCATCATCCTACCCCACTTCTTCAAAATGCATTCAGAAGCAGGAGTAGGTCGGGAGGGGCAGGGGGGGGGGGAGAAGAGCTGGGGTGATCCAGCATTTAAAATTGGCAGGACATAAACTATGGAGGAAGAGGCAGGAAAGGAAGCAAGGCTGCATTAGGGGCAGTGGGAGGTAGGAGTTTGCCATTCATCTGTTTGGGAAGTACCCAGAACAAATAAGTTGTAGACTAGTTCTCAGCTCTGGGTGTTTTCTCAGCCTGTTTCTCATGTCTGGAATGCTCTCCCTCTTAATGTCTGTCTGTCAACTATCTCTTCCCTGGATTCCTTTAAGTCCCTACTGTTTTTGTATCCTTAGCACTCAGGATGGTACTTAGCACATAGTAGGTACTTAAGAAATCTTTACTGACTGAGTGACTAAATTGAGTTTAAGGATCTAATTAGAATTCTGGTTGGAAATTACTTCTGAGGATGGTGTTGTTCCTCATTTGGAGCCCTCTTGAGTTATTTGGAATAAGGAATGGTAGGGTCAGTGGTAGAGGTGGTTGGGAAGGAAGGATAGCAAAGAAAGCCAGAACATGTGCTTCTAAAGCTTCCTCTTCCAGATGGAGCCCCATCTACTAAGCAAGAAAGGTAGGTGGAAGAGTCAATGGCAATGGTGGCTTAGTAGGTTATGTCTGGTGAAGGGGGAAATGTTACTGCTAGCCAGGAAGGCCAACTAGTGAAGGAAGTCTTTAATCCTGTGTAGCATAAGGCACGAATGAAAAGGATTGATGGGCTGGATGATGAAGAATGTTTCTTCAGTTCAAATAAGTGTATACGACTTTACTATCTCCTGTGAACCAAGTACTCTTTTAATAGTGCTGCTATAGGAGCAGGAAACAGGTCAAATCCACAAAAACCCAAGGATTCAAAAAGAGCCTACATCCATAATATCTGAAATAGCTAATGAATTCACTGGGAGATGAAGCACAAGATCAATTTTGGCAAATAAATACTATCAATGAGAAGATCTTGTTTATGTTAAAAGGTTTGTTCTTTCTTTTAAGTTATTGCCTCACCTTTTCCAAAGGAGTAAGGAAGATACTGGCCTTTTGATAGGATTGTCTCACTCTATCACCCGGTGTGGTTATACTTGTATGGTGGGTATCTTGCATTTCAGATTTCAAAGCAGTTGAATATATTGATACAATTTCTTTATTATAGCACTAGCTTTTTGTGCAGTAACCAGTATGATACAAACAGTAATCAGAGGTAAAAGAACCTGACTCATTAGCTTTCATCTGCAATTGGGTGCAGAGAAATGAGGTATTTACAGAACCAACATTGAGGTGGATGTTTTTGGCATTCCTAGTATGCAAAATGGATTTTTCTCCTAATTGCATACACTTATCTATTCATATACACAAACAGAAGCAGCTGCAGCTAAAAGCCTCAGACTACTAATTACCAGTGTTTACCACATTTTCCTACACTCTTCTAAGCCAGCAAAATCACCTAAGTGCTTGGAGTAGTCAGGGCAAGGAATCCACAAAATTGTAAAGTAAGTAAAATGTGTCACTGATACCTCCAGTATCATTTTTTTGGCTTTTTACTATGTCCCATCTCTCAAGTAGGGTCAATGTAAAGATCCTTGGGTCCTCTGGGACTTTCCTTGGTCCTTTTGATTTTGTGCCTTTTCAGTGGCTGTCCCATGCCTCAAAGGCATCTCCTGACTTCCCTGACCTCCTCCAAGACTAAACTCAAATCCCACCTTCTATAAAATTTCTGGGTGGATGGGGCTCCCCCTGCCTCATGCCTTCCTTTGAGATTTCCTTTTGTTTAACACTCATATGTGTGTATGATATAAACATGCATATATGCATCCATGTGTGTACATATATGTGTGATACGCATGATATGATATATGGCAGCTATGGCAGTTTGAGATGTATACATCTGTGTCTATATCTAGGTCTATATCTTGTACATTACATATTTGTTTACATGTACATGTTGTCTCTTTCATTAAAATATAAACTCCTTAAGGTAAGAATTAAAACTTTGCCTGCCTATACAGCCAACCCTTAGCACAGTGCCTAGAACTTATTAAGCACTTAAAATATGCTTCCTGGGGCAGCTAGATGGCACAGTGGATAAAGCACCAGCCCTGGATTCAGGAGTACCTGAGTTCAAATCCAGCCTCAGACACTTGACACTAGCTGTGTGACCTTGGGCAAGTCACTTAACCCCCATTGCCCCACAAAATTAAAAAAAAAATATGCTTCCTGATTGACTAGTTTGCCAAGAATGATCAGATGAGGGGCAGCTAGGTGGCACCACTGTGATAAAGTGCCAGCCCTGGATTCAGGAGTACCTGAGTTCAAATCCGGCCTCAGACACTTGACACTACCAGCTGTGTGACCCTGGGCAAGTCATTTAACCCCAATCACCTCACCAAAAAAAAAAAAAGATCAGATGAACTCATTTACTTTGGAAAGTAAAATGATAAGATTTAAAGTATTATCTCTCTCAAAGAATTTGATTTTTAACTAGGGATCAAGCTTTAAGCTATTTGAATGACTCTCCACATAAAATGTATTGTTATTAGGCAATAAATGGATAGGGAAACCTGGAAGGGATAGAATGCCACCTACTTGTGCCTCCCTCCTTTCAACATTCATTAAAATTTCTTTTTAGTTCCTTCTTCTCCCCCTTCCCCCACCCATTGTGAAGGCAAAATATGTGATATTAGTCACATGTGAAATCATGCAAAACATATTTCCATATTAGCTATGGTGTAAAAGAAGCAAGAAAAATTAAGAAAATTTAAAAAAAATATATGTTTCTATCTGCATTCAGATTGTACCATTCTTTCTCTGGCTGTATATAACATTTTTCATCCTGTCTTTCAGAATTATCTTAGATCATCATATTGCTCAGAATAGCTAAGTCATTCACAGTTGATCATCATACAATATTGCTGTTACTGTATACAGTGTTCCCTTGGTTCTAATCAGTTCACTTTGCATCAGTTCATATAGGTCTCCCCAGGTTTTTCTGAAAGCCTCCTGCTCATAATTTCTTATAGCACAATGGTATATCATTATAATCATAAACGGCAACTTGTTCAGACATTCCCCAATTTATAAGGCTGCCATCTACCTGTAAGACAAATGCTGTGAACAGGAAACCACAAGTGTGATGGAAAGCATTTCAGAAATCCCATCACACCAAGCCGACCCCCACTTACTACTCCCAAGACGCCCTTGGCAGACCCAATAGCAAATAGTAACATGCTTTCCAACATAAAATTCTGCCAAGAAACAAAATAATTCTCTTTGCCTAATAGAGTAAAAACTAAAATCTAATTTGGGCAGCTGAAGACCTTGATGGTCCTGGTGACAAACTGTTCTTAATTCAATTCAGTTCCATTGAACTAAATTATTAAAGCACACACTATGTGCTAGGCCCTATTCTAGGTATTGGAGATACAGACATAAATGAAACAGTTTTTGCCTTCAAGACACTTATATTCTACATGGGAGGGTGTGGAAGGGAGGAGGGCAACATGTGTTTGTTGTTATTGTTGTTGAGTCATTCAGTTGTGTCTGACTTCCATGACTCCATGGAACATAGCGTGCCAGGCCCTTGTACCCTCCATTATCTCCCAAAGTCTGTCCAAGCTCATATTCCTGGAGTGATTTGCCATTTCCTGCTCCAGTGGATCACCCCACTATGACCTGTCTGTCTTGGGTAAACCTGCATAACAGATCATAATTTCATTGAGTTTTGCAAGCCCCTCTACCATGACAAGACAGTGATCCAGGAAGGGGACAGTATGTACGCATACCGATAAATATAAAGAAGGTTGTTTTGGAAGGGGACATTTAAATCTATGGCAATCAGAAAATCTTCTTGTAGGTTGCAGTCCCCTAGCCTGAATTTCAAAGGTAAAGAGGAATTCAGAGGGGCAGCAGAGAGGAGGGAGCACATTGTAGGCATGAAGGCCAGGCTGCACAAAGCACAGAGTTGGGAGATAGAGCACAGTGTACAGGGAACAGCAAAGAATACAGCCTCTTTGAAATGCAGGCTGCCAGTGAGGAAATGATACATAATCACCCTGGAAAGAAAGGTCGAAACCAGATTGTGATGGCTTAAAATGCCAAATTGGAAAAGTCTGCATTTTCCCCCAGAGCCCATAGAGAGAAATAAAAATTACTTGAGCAGAGGAGTGAAAAAATCTAACCTGTAGTTTAGGAATATCCATCTGGCAGCTGTGTGAAGGCTGTTTTGGAGAAGGGAAGCTGGATCTAGGGAAATCAATCAGGAGAATTTTGTAACAGTGTGGAGAAGAGATGTTGAGAGTTGGAACTGGGGTGTTAGCTGTATGAGTCTCAGAGAAAAGGGGCCAAATGCAAGAGATGTTGTGCAGATTAAACTGACAAGACTTAGGAACTAGTTGGATATGATCCGTGAGGGAGAGGAAAGGATGGAAGATGACCTAGGCCACAGGACCTAGGTGACTAGAAATATGGTTTCAGTGGATAATGTGTATTTGAAGTACCAGATTTCATTATCATCATGGAAGATGACCTGGGCACAAAGGAAATGATTCAAATATTCTATCTGCACAATTATTGCAAGATCTGCATCATTATCATTCTGAGGATCAAATGAAATAATGTATACAATGAGCTTTGCAAGACTTAATGTTTTAAATAAATGCAGATTATTATTGTAGAAACTGCATTTGGATTAGGGAAGAATGTTAAGGAAATATTAACTTGACATAGACAAAACAACAGTTCTATAGGACTACAGAATTCAGAGCTTAAATATCATCTTCTTGTCTAACCCTTTAATATACAAATGAAAGAAACAAGAACTTAAGTGATCTTCTCAAGGTTACACGGTAAACGTTGGGACTTGGATTTGAATCCATTTTTTTCCCCTTCACACGATTCCATGTTGGCTTATCATCAGTTTGGAATGAGCTTCTACTTGATTTTACAGTAGTGGGAACTCTTTACTCTGGGCCCCTTTGTGATCAATAACTTACACAACTAGGCATTTGATCTGGACACTAACTGGGCCACTTATCTGATTGAATCCATGATCTCTGTTTTCATCATCACCATGCATTAATGGAAATAGTACCAAAGATGAGCTACCTGAAGAAAAATCATTTGATTGTGACCTAAATGTTACTTGTTGAACAATGCTTGTACGGGCTTCCTTTTATAGACCTTATAAGCAATCATTTAAAGTAGTAATAAGACTATTTCTTAGGCAATAATTATACAGTGCATTTAATGCTATAAACATCAATCGTATCTTGTTTCTTTCATTGTGATTAAGAACCTTGAAGATCTTTATATTTAATTAAGTCTTATCTTGTAACTTCATTCCTGGTTTGCCCCTCTATACATATAAGTGTTTTATAGTTGTCTGAGTAAGGAAAATCATTACCTACCCCTTGTAAAAAGCCCCAGATGATCAATTATTAAATGACATATATTAGAGAATTTGAATTTTGAAACATCTCCACAAAGTACAACTAGTAGAGAATTACCACAGAAAGTCAACATTTGTCCCTTTTGTGTTTTAGGCAGCAATCTGTAGAAGAAGACACAATTCTAAGCAATTAGTTCTTTCTAGCCCCTTGGGTAGACAATGACAGTGAATTCTGGTCTGCCTTGTAAATAGCAAATCATCCAAGCAAGTGGCTATTTGTGCCAAGATAATGGGAATGAATACCAATTTCATGGATTTAATTATCTGAAGGGAGGAAAAAGCTGGTCCAAATTTTCCATGGACCAAGTGCATTTACTAAGCTTCTTTTCAAGACTGATTTATGTGTTGATATAGTGTAAACAAAACAAAACAAAACTGTTGTTCTGTGGCTATCACTTGACATGAAGACAGTTTTCCATTTGGTCAGGTTCATCAATAACCAGTGCATAAAATGGAAAAGTGTTATGTCTTTTAAAAATTATTACTAGAGGGGGCAGTTAGGTGGTGCAGTGAATAGAGCACCGGCCCTGGAGTCAGGAGTACCTGAGTTCAAATCCGGCCTCACACTTAACACTTACTAGCTGTGTGACCCTGGGCAAGTCACTTAACCCCAATTGCCAAAAAAAAATTATTACTAGAGCTGGTCAGTGGTTTGACCTATCTAACCAGTTAATATGGAGATCTGATGGCCCTGGGGAGACAGCCCTGTTCCTCCAATTGAATAAAACATTTTCATTGAGACAGTGTGAACATTTCCCTGAGCTATTTGGCAGACTTTCCCTTCATAATATTCCTCATAAAAGATCAGGGTGCTGCAGGACTAGGAAAGTGAGGCAAAGGTGCCACGGTTTGAATGTTCTTTTCATATCTCAAGCTGCTGTGAGAACAGGGCAGGGGAATGGTTCATGGCAATTCTGCTGGGAATATTTGGAAGCTTCTGGAAATAGGGGGGTGGCTGCTATTTCCAGCACACCGTAATGGACGTGCAGAGTGCTACAGTCAGGGAGAAGAGTCAATGGTTGTGATGAGCTGTGTGTAAAAGCAGGAAGCCAGTGTGAGTGTGAGTGTGAATATGAGTGTGAGTGTGAGTGCAAGGTAGGGGAGAGGCTGAGGCAATAGCAACCTAACAATAGAAATTGTCTTGGAAAGCCTTCCATAGCATATTGTCATGATGTGTAGGGACATTTTCCTACATCAGGGTTTGTAGCTCGGAGGCCAGTCTCCTTACTCCCCCTCACCCTGCCCCTCCAAACACACACACAAAGCATATGTCAGTGCAGAGTGATCAATGATGAGAGCTACAAATTTAGATGCTCTTTAGTAAAAACCATCTGAATTTGTGGCACACAGCTGAGCTTGCCTCCATTCCCACTGCCAAAGTGGGAGAGGGAAGGAAAAGGGGACCAAGCAACTGAACTCCTATATACAGAGAGGGATCTGAACATTTACATATTGAAAGGGGTGGAGAAGAATGAGGTGGAGCCCCAATCAGAGCATCCCAATGAAGAAAGCTAAAAGCACACAATTAATATAATAATTTCTGTCACTGTTTACAAAACTAGACAAGCCATTATTATATAGAAAGCTCTTATTAAGATGTTATTTTTATAACAAAAATTCTTTTTTCATTTAATTTTTAGGTAAAAGCAACTAAATCACAGCAAGCATAGTTTATTTAAAGATGGTCCTATGAGAGTAGTGGTTGACTGTAACCCACCATATTTGTTGGAGGGAGAAGAAAAATCTGGTATTCTAAGGGAAAGAAACTATAATGTCCCAAGGGGTAGGCCAGTCTACAGGTTCATCGCCTAATTCCCTATGTCTCCCTTGCAAAGTGCTACAACTCTTGGCAAGTGTTAGGGTCCATGTCTGGCTCCAAGTGTTAGATCTCTTCTGACAAAGAAAGGTACTCTACAATCTTGCCTAATCGATTGTGAAAGTTTATCAAAGTGATTAGAAGTTTTCCTGATCACTGAAACCCCTTAATGATACCATCACAGATGAATATAAAATTGGGGAAACTGGAGCAGAGAATATTTTTTGTTGTTCAGTCATTTTTCAGTAATGTCTGACTCTTCATGACCCCATTTAAGGTTTTCTTAGAAAAGATATTGAAGTAATTTTGCCATTTCCTTCTTCAGCTCATTTTACAGATAAGGCAAACAGGGTTAAGTGACTTGCCCAGAGTCACACAGCTACTAAGTGTCTGAAGCCAGATTTGAACTCAGGAAGAGGAGACTTCCTAACTCCAGGCCTGGAGCTCTATCCACTGTGCCACCTATCTGCCCCTGCAAGAGAACATTGGAAGTAATTACTTATCAAAATGTATGGTATTACACATTTATAACTAGTTAGGTAATTCATATTGTGAATATATATTTAAAAAAAGAAAAGAAAGCAACTAGATGTATAGGCTCCATGAAAATTTAGACCACATCATAAATATTTCTGTCTGCTTCAGTGCTTAGCCAGTATGTTATGTACATTGGTGGCACAATAAATCACCATTGAATAAATAACACATGTACAGGCATCATTTGAGATCTCTATATTAATGGTTTTATGGAACCCTGCTACATTAATGTAAATCAATGATGATTTAGTTTGGTGAAAATCTGATATTTAATATGAGTCACGCTGTACAGGTTACAGCCAGTGATGTATGTGCTGAGCAGAAGAGTACTTGATTTAATATTTGCTAAGTGATGGAGCTGGCCTGCCCAAGTCTGATCTTCATGCAATGCTGGAAGCATCTGTGTTATGACTGTTATTGGATAGGAATGCACAAGGACCCAACGCTGAATGTATACACCTAATAAAAAAGCAAACTTCTTGGGGTGGAAATCACATTCTGGCTTTTGACTAAAGTTTGACCACTGTTGACTACATTCCACAAATAATTGATTTGGCTCGAGAAGGATGAGGCTTTATTGTGCATAACCTTTTCTGAAAACTATTTATAAAAATAATAGATAACATTTATTTAGCACTTACTACATGCCAGACACCATGAAGGCCTTTATAATTGTTATCTCATTTGATCCTCACAACAATCCTATAAGATATGTACTACTATTATTCCCATTTTAAAAAAGGAGGAAACTGAGGCAAAGAGAGGTTAAGTAACTTGCCTATGGTTACAGAGTTAGTAATTATCGGAGGCCAGATTTACACTCAGGTTTTCCTGACTCTAGATCTGGTGCTCTAGCCACCTTGCTACCCTACTTATATAGTGTGAAATGGAGAATCAGGGTTGCCTCAGATAGGGGACTCTCTATTTCCATGATATCCACAGCAGGGAATAATAATTTAGCAGGCTCAAAGGGCTGCTGCATATTTCTGGGTTATTTTCTGCAACCATTAAGGTTTTGGAGAGAGATCAACTGTAACATGACTGAAATATATAGGAAATCTGAAAATAAATAATTGGCTGGGAGATCCAAATGATCCAAGTACATTGCAGATCAAAGGTTTATTAGTTTATCTTTCATCAGGCTTTTGGTTGCAGAGTCGATGCATGCTTAGTAGACATAACTTTAGAAGAAGCCTTTGTAAAGTAATGTTTACCTGAGTTGTATGTTTAAGAAGCCCTATAGGCACAAATGAGCTGAGCCACTGGGTCAGCTCTTTTCATGAATCCTAATCTTCAGATGCTATGCCTATTTACTTGGAAATGCTCCTTATTCTACCCAGTTCACTCCCCCAGTAGACCAAGAAACAAGAAAGCCCTAAGTAATGTCATTACTTTGACCCAGCAGGCTGGGAATGTTATCACGGTGCTTGGCTGGAGGAAAGACTCCTATGACATACTGTGGTATGATGGAAAGCAAGGTGATTCTGAAGACAGATCTCAGTTCAAATCCTGGTTTTGCTTCTTATAACCTGTGTTACTTTGGACAATTCAATTTCTCTCTCCAGGCCTCATTAGAGATGTAGTAAAGTATGCACATAGAATGTTACATGATCTATCTGTTGCTATATCAGATGGTTTGCTTTACTCTGCTGTTATTATTATAAAGGGCAAGAAAGGGATATCGGTAAGTGGTATGAAGAACAATCTATATTGATGAAATAAAGAAAAAGAAATAATGATTTGTGCTCTTGGGAACCTTTTTTGAGACTCAGTTTATATTACACTATGTAATCTGTCTGATCCTGGCCAAGTCATGTCCTCTCTACAGTTTTTCCAGATATAAAATGAAAGAATTGAGTTACCTCATCCCTAAGGTTCCTTCCAACCCAAACTGTATATGGACCTATTAACATGTTGGCAGAGGTAATTGAATTTGTCAGACACTCATAGAAAGATTAAAAAAAAACACACACCTAATGAGATCCTCAGGTAGGGATGAATGGTATTTTTGAAATGAAAAAAAAGTTATACAATCACATAAATATTTTATATTTTCAGGAATAAAATATCCACTCAAGTCAGTATCAAGCAGTATTTATGATCACAGGGGATATAAGCCAGAGGTTGGGTAAACTGATTTAACCTTTGATGGAAGGAAAAAAAAAATTGCAAATGCTACTACAGCTAGTGTCCTCATTTTGAAAATACAGTTATCTTTAAAAAAAAATACCTTCCTTCTTCCCTTCCTCCTTCTCTCCTTTCAAGCTTCTTTTTCCTCTTTATCCCTTTCTCCTTTCTTTTGCCTCCTACTGTATGTAAGGCATTATGTTAAATGCTATCAGTAATATATAAAAGAATAAAACATGAACCACTGATGGCTATCTGGAAATATTTAAATAATGATATAATTAACATATGACCAAATAAAAGGAGGGGTGGGGTAGTAGATAAAACCCTTGGTCTGAATCAGCAAGATCTGAGTTCAAAAAGTCTTAGCCACTTATTGGCTGTGTGACCCTGGGCAAGTCACCTAACCTTTGTTTGGATAACAATACCATATACCTCGCAGGGTTGTTTTGAGGTCAAATGAAACATTTATAAAAGCACAGTGTTTGGCATACAGTAGGTATATAAATGTTTATTCTCTTCCCCTTCTCCCCCCTCCCCATTCATAAAGTTCTATAGCAATTCCATGTGTAAGTGTCAGGATCAGTCTATTGTGGAAATTTATTTTGATTTGGGGACCCTACCTTTGGGCCGAGATTAAAAAGCCTTAGGCCCTCAGGGTCTGAGAGGTTGGTGCCCCTCCCCCTCACCTTCAGCTGAGCCAAAAAGCCCCTTGGGCTGAGATGCCAAGTCAGATAGCTGGGGGGAAAAAGGCCCCAGCTCCCTCCACCCTGAGAGGATCTAACTGCGTCCAGGCCGGGCTCTGGCATACCCCGTGCCAAGGTCCCAGGCACACAGCAGGGGCATGGGCCCCTGGAGCCCTGGGTATGGTATGCACGAGACACTTGAGCATCCCCATCCCCCCAGCTGCAGCCCTGGCTGGTGGATTAGCTTGGGGTCTGTGGGGGTGCAAAAAGCCCCGAGATTTGAGTGGAGAGAAGTAAGATATATATAGACCTAGGAATTAGATGGAAAGAGGAGGTCGAAGGACAAAATTAAGGAGGACTCCGGAGACTAGAGACAGCAGCGGGGGCTGATGAGATGAACAGAACAGAGAAGGACACTGGAGCACTAAGAGAATGGAAGGAGAGGTTGGTGAGAGAGAAACACAGGGATTCAGCTTCAGAGGTGGCAGTAAGGAGAGGAAAGTTAGAAGCAGGGGGATAGACAAAGTGAAAGGGTCTCAGAGTTAGAATAAATGACCTGAGTAGTGAAAGTGGAACATACCCTAAGGCAAGAGGCAGCAAAGGCCCTTATCTTATTAAAAAAGTTCCAGGCACAAAAGGTGGGAAGAGACCCCAGGAATGCAGTCAGGTTGTACATTTTATTTCCCTGTATTCTTAATTTTAAATAGTATCTCATAAATAAACTCTGCTTTGATTATTTAGTTAAGAGGCTCCTTAATCCTTTGCTTATCAATTTTGGGAGTGGAGCAGTGTGGTGGAATTTTATAAATGGCCCACATTAAATTAATAGCAGTCAGATTGCCAGTTAGTCAAAAGTCTCCAGATTAGCCCCAGTCAGTTTAAAATATTTCTACACTATTTAGTCATAAAGTTATAAACTCTAAGAGTTAGAAATAACTTTAAGTTTACTGGTCTCATGCTACTAATTTCAGGCAGGTAAAGTATTATTATCCCCATTGTAGAGAAAATACAACTGAGCCCTTTGAAGTAACCTGTCCAAGGTTAGTTGAAGAATTGGTTCTAGAGGTCATATTTCCTGCTTCCCAGGGTAACACCCTTTCTCTTACACCATACTGCTCCCTTAAGAGGTGTAGTATTTCTTTGTGAGAACATAGTCAAGTTTGGGAGCATCAAGGTGGTATAATGGCTAGAGCCCTGGATTTAGGAGGACCTGAGTTCAAATCCAGCCTCAGACACTTGATGCTTACTAGCTATGTAACTCTAGGCAAGTCACTTAATCCTGATTGCCTGAGGGAGGGGGAGGGAATATGTGTGTGTATGTTTGTGGGGAGAGAGAGGGAGGGAAGGAGGGAAGGAAGGAGAGAGAGAGGGAGAGAGAGAGAGAGAGAGAGAGAGAGAGGGAGAGAGAGGGAGAGAGAAAGAGAGAGAGAACAAATTCAGTTTTCTTGAAACAACTCACTTTGGAAAGCCAAATGGAGAAATATTATGCTCTGTTTATCCAAAGGCAGCAGGTCAACTATGACCCATACACAAGGATCTTAAGCTATCTCGTTTGAGATAATATATGTAAAAAGCTTCACAAACCTTAAAGTTCTAGATAAATGAATGCTCTCATGATTTTTATTCTGTGATAGCCAGCCTAGGAAGATCTGAGTTCAAGGCCTGTATCTGAGTGACACTGGACAAATCACTTAACCTTTCCATGCTCCAGGCAGCTCTTTACAATTATTCTTTAGAACAATGTCAAAATTGGTCATTCAATTCTTCTATCCTCTCAATTCATTTCAATTCAACAAGAAATTATTGAATGCAAGGCACTGGAGAAACAAAGAAAAATGTAACCATAATCCTTTACTTCAAAAAGCTTAAATTCTTTTAGGGAATGAATGTAATAATAATCCAATATTCTCAGTGTATAGGCAATGGTAACCACTTGATTTTTAAAAGGGGCACTTATTTTTTTAAAAAGGTCTGTTTCATTAAATGATTGAGAGTGAAACTCACAATAGCTTAGCTCCCCTATTCTACTGTTGATTGCTAATTTACAACAGAATGAGCTCTGGGCTTTTGATGGCCCTACCTTAACATAATATCTCATTTTATTATACTATGATTAATATTATCATGTTTCTTTTCAGACCAATTTTCAAACTTTGGGTTAAAGTTCAAACTGTTATAAACTCAGGCTTAATGCTTTTAAAATAATCCGCATATTTAAATACTCTTCCTGTTATTTAGTTTTATTCCTTACTCGAGTAACACATTTGCTCTATATTTCCTGTATTATATTTGCTGTCAATTCTACTTAGCAGTATGTATGAGAGGAGTAGTTTGTTATTAGTATAGTATAATTTGATAGAAGGAGGAAAGGTTTGGCTCTTTCCAAGTAACTAAAGTGGATCATTCACTAATAAAAAGAATTTGTATTGATTTCTTTTGTTTTATATCCGCTTCATTTTCAAATATATACCTTTCCCCTTCCTTTCCCAGAAAGCCATCTGTTGTAATACAGAATGACAAAGGAAAAAATCAAGTTCAACAAAACTAACCAAGAGTAAAATAGTATATGAAATGTCCCATACCCATAATTCCCCAAACTCTGCAAAGAAGGAAAAGATATTTACATTCTCATCTATTCCTCCCGGCCAGGCTCAGGCATTAGAATTATAGTGTTTAGTGTAAGTGGTTTTACAATGCTGATCTTTAGTGAGTAAACAACACATTTTAAAATCTACAATCATATTAACTATGTGTTCCTGAAAACATTCTATCTGGGAGGAAAAAAAATTGCAAACAGGATAATGAAATTAACAAGGCAAAAGCTTTCACTCAATCAGTAATTGATAGCACAAAAATATCATCTAAGAGGTATGTGACCAGAAAAAAAAAAGGTAATCTGGCCAAATAGTAAAAATGAATGATAACAGATGAATAGCTGTGGTGGAGTACCCATGGAATAATTTGACAATACCCAGGGAAAGATCCTCAACTGTGTGGGATTTACAGGAGGGCATGGACCAAAGGATGAGCAGGTGTGGATTATCCTTGATATGATAGAAGGAATACCATCATTGTTCAGATCTTGGATCCCCTGAAGCATAAAGACAAGAAACAGAACTATTTAACTTTGACTTTATTGGGAAGCTCTTTTGATTGGTACCTCCTTGAAGAGTTTATATAGTTTAAATTATTTTTAAATGAAATTCTGTCTTCTCACCTTCCTATCCTTCCTTTCTACAAAAGGAAAAGCAAGAAAAATGAAACCCCTGTTATAAACATGTATAGTCAAACAAGTAATTCCCATATTTCCCATGTCCAAAACCAAAATGTCTCAATTTGCACTCCTCTCTATAAGGAGGTTCTCCCATACAAGCTTAATTGAGTGAAATGTGTGTAGAACTTTAGACACCTTAAAACACATGTAAATATGTACCATTTTATAATAAATAATAGTTAGACGGTCTGATCCGTAGTTTTCCCTCCCACAGTTTTGAGAAGAGGCAATTCTATTTGTCTCCACAATTTGCCATGCCTTACCTCATTTCACCTGTTTATTCTTAGACTCTGAATCTGGAACTTATACCTGTTTGCCCTTTTAGGTAGTTTAAATTTTAAAATAGGGAGTAATCTGCTTCATTTATCACTCCCCTCCTGCTAAACTGACATTTCTCTTTTTGCCTCTCATTTTAGCTTTCCTGAAAGGGAAGAGTATGTTGAATCTTAGGGATGCTGTAGCTAAGTTTGTGAATGGTAGAATAGAATAGGAGAATCTTGGCATTTAAAGGTACTGAACCATTTTATCTCTAATATTCAGAGTTAGAGCTGGAGGTAGAATTCACTACTCCCATAGTAGCCCATTCTAATTGGGATCAAGTTTATCCTTGCCCTGAGCTATTGATCTTCCTGAAACTTCAAACCTTAAGCTTCCATTCCAGCCTCTGCGGACCAAGAAGAATAAATCTAATTAATATCTTTTACACTACTATTGTAGCTCATTGATACATGAATCTCTTTAGACTTCAAGCACCCGGAGGACAGAGACTGTGTCTTATTTGTTGTATCTCATCCACTGTAGATTCGATCTGTCTTAATGGATAGAGTGATGCTGGGCTTGGAGTCACAAATCTCTTGGTTCAAATTCCACCTGTGATATTGATTAGCTATGTGACTCTGAACAAGTCTTTGAGATTTAGGCACTTTCCTAGTACTTATCTATTAAGTAAGTAATAGTTTACAATGGAAGCAGATCTGTTCACCAGAGTGTTGCTTATTCTGAAAAAAAAAACTTAGAACTTTCCCTTATTCACAATCTCCCCTAGCATCTTTTTGTTTTGGGGGGGGGAATGAGGGTTAAGTGACTTGCCCAGGGTCACACAGCTAGTAAGTGTCAAGTGTCTGAGGCTGGGTCTGAACTCAGGTCCTCCTGAATCCAGGGCTGGTGCTCTATCCACTGCTCCACCTAGCTGCCTCCCCTAGCATCTATGACTGGGCTCTAGGTATGGTTAAGCACACTCTCTAGAAAAACGTTCCTTTCTCTGTCTCTTTTTCCCTCCCTCTTTTCCTCTTCCTGCTCCTCCCCCTTTCTCTTCCTTTCACTTTTTTTTCTTCTGTCTCCTTCTCTCTTTCTACACACACACACACACACACACACACACACACACACACACACACACACACACACACATTGAAGTTTAATGGAAATGTACTGAAGACTAAATACCATACAAAAGTTTCATGAACTTTCTGACATATGTAGATACAGATTGAGTACAGAATCTTCCTTACTTTCAGTAGAGTATAACCTTCTTGCAAGTAGGGATTGTTTCATTCTTTGTACTCAACTCCTCAGCCCCTCTCAGAGTGCTTGGTACTTCACCTGTGATTGATGCTTATTTAAAATTTTCCATAGAAAGAGCCGTGTGAATTGGCTCCCTGGAAGTCACCCAAGCTATGGCTTTGCCTTGAGGGCTGGCTCTAGGTCTGCTGCTTCCTCAGATGTTTCAGATAAGCTGCTTTGTCTTTTGGCTTTTTTCTGGTTCCAAATAGCTCACTTTCTAAAGCCAATAAAAAATATGACACATGTTAAGTTCTATCTATAGTTCATAGAAGGTTACAGATAGTTAAAGATGATACTGAACTGTGTCCTCTGCTCATTTAGATGCTACCTTTCTTTGGAAAACCTGATTAACTTCTGAAAACTTCAGACTCAGCCAGCCCATAGTGAACTTTCCCTCTTCCATACTTCTAAAGCATTTATTATCTGTACTGCTCATTTGGTGCAAATTTCCTGCTCTGTATTGTTAGCTACATTTCTATGTATATGTCCTGTGCTATAACTTAATCCTGAGCACTCTGAGGGCAGGAACTATGTTTTGGTACCCACAACACCTAGTATAGGAGCTTACCTATAATATCCCCAGCATCAAAAACAGTGTCTGGCATATATAGATACTTAAAAATATTTGTTAATTAACTGACAGATAACATATTTGCTGGATGAGCCTGATAATGTAGACAGTGTTCCATCTTTCCATAAAAAAGGAAGTCATTTAAATTTTTTAACTAGAATTCTTACTAGTCAATCAGTCAACAAATATTTATTATGTGACTACTATGTGCCAAACACTCTGATAGGTACAGGGGATGAAAATTAAAAAGAATGAGGGGGCAGCTAGGTGGTACAATGGATAAAGCACTGGCCTTGGATTCAGGAGAACCTGAGTTCAAATCCAGCCTCAGACCCTTGACACTGAACTAGCTGTGTGACCCTGGGCAAGTCACTTAACCCTCACTGCCTGGCAAAAACAAAAAAGAAAGAAAGAAAAGAAAAAAGAGAAAAAGAAAAAGAATGAAACAATCCCTACTAATGAGAAACTTATATATGAGAAAAATCATTATTAATAACCAATGATTTGGAGAGATTTAGATTCCCCCTTTTTCTTAGATCCTCATTTTAAGAGCTTAGTCTCTGAAGGTTGAGGTAACCTTCTCCTCTATCCAGGTCCTAACCAGGTCAATAGCTATTGTGTTCTACTCAGGTTTGGGTGGAAATAAATTCTTTGAATAGATTGCTCAAGGCTGGGAATAACTTAAGAAGTACATGACATAAAGTTCAGGTATAGCTCTCATTGTAATATTCATTCTCTCATTAATTGTTAGCCAATCTGAGTGTACTGTCACCCTAGGAAACATGCCTTTTCCAAAAGGGCATATAAGCCATGAGCCTACTGCCATGACTGTCTTTGGTCTTAGAGAGATGGCCAGATGACCATCATTTTAATTAAAATCTTGGCATTATGAACAATTGATTAAATTACCCAGAAATTATGTCTCTTTAAACTTTTCAAATGCCATATATCCTTAGGCGACTGAGAGGAATAACAAGTACATGTAATATAACATTATAAATATATAGTCAATAAATAGAAATATATAAAAAGTAATTAAATATAAAGCAGTTTGGGAGGATACTAAAGCTAAGACATTATCTTCATATAGAAGATACTAACTGAGTTGCATCTTAGAAGAAGGGGATATGCCATGAAGTGGAGATAGGGAGGTTCTGTATTCTAGACATTGAGGACAACAAGTGCAAAATCATGGAGATGGGAAATGGGATGTTGTGAGTAAGGAACAGAGAGGAAGCCAATTTAGCTAGATCAGAATCTAGGAAGGAGAATAACTTCCAATGAAGCTTCAAAGATAGGTTGGGGACAGGTTGTAAAGGGCTTTAAATTTGAACAGGGAAATTTATATTTTATCTTAGGAAGGAAGTTACTAAAGTTGATTGAGGCATTCCCCAAGAATATGCCCTTCTCTTTCCTGTCTCTGTAACTATGCCCAGTTATTCCCTATGTTTATATTCCCTAGACCTGGAATGCCCTTTCTTACCATATCTATCTGTCAAAATACAACTAGCTGAAGTGTTTCTTTCTTTAGTAAGCCCTCACTAACTCAGTCGAACCAGAAGTATTCTTTGATTCCTCTGGATTTCCACAGAACATAGCTTATAACTCTCCTTAGCACTTATCACATTCTGCCTTGGATTATACTTATTTGGGTGTTTGTTTTACCAGACTATAAATTTCTTAAGCACATGGATTTGAAACAGGGGACTTGGGTTTGGATCATATGTCCATTGCTAACCAGCTGTGTGGCTTAGGGTAAGTCATATTCCATATATAGGTTTCAATTTCCTCATTTGTAAAATGAGTTAGTTAATCTTTAATGACCCTTCTAAATATTATAATTTCATGACAGTATCTTACTCTTCTTTGTATTTCTACAACTCTTAACATAAGGCCTTCCATGAGTAAGTAAACCACATGAAATATTCGTTGAACTGAGCTGATTAGAATATGATATAATATAATGTTATATAATATGATATGATAATATAAATTATCATATCATATAATAATATCACTAAAAGTAAGAACTCAGTTTTCCATATCCTCTTTTATTCATTTAGCTTTATATAGGAAACTTTACAACTTACAAAGTGCTTTCCTAGTAAAAGAGTTAGAAGTTAGGTCATGAAAATGTGATCAACTTCGTTTTACAGATGAAGAAAATTAATCTGACAACTTATGTTAGGTCAGAGATTCAAACCTTGGCTTATAAACTCCAAAACTAGAGCTTCCATTATTGGGTAAACGTGAGTGCTAACTTTCTCCTTTAAGGGATCAATTTCTCCCTCTTCCCACTCCCTTCCCCCAACATAGCAAACTTCTGCATCAATACACATCTCTACATTAGAAGCAGCCATTGGAAAGATTCTATTTGTCTTAAGTAATGTCAGTTTTCTCATTCCCTCCTGGCTGGTTTGTTACACCTGTCAGCCAGAGGGGCAGGCATTGATTTCTTGTTTGTTTTTTCCATACACATCCTTCCCACCTACACAGCCACATCTAGGGAAGCCACTGTCTATGTATTGGCTAGTGACAAACATTCATCTTCCCCCTGTTAGGGGGACAGACTAGAGAACAGACAAAAAGAGCAATCTTTTCATTTTTAAGGGCCTGTGGGAGTTGTACATTTAGCATAAGTGCAGAGAATAGCTTTTGCTCGGCATTTGTTTGACAGTGACCTCCAGGTTTAGGAAGGCTGCTATGCCAGTGGGACACAAGCTATGTCAGGTCCCACCAGGTTAGAAAGGCTAGGAGTACAGACACAGTGACAAGGACAGATGCTGAGTCTGTCTTCCGAGACCAGCCTAGCTAGATTTGTCCAGGCTTGTCACCAGAAGTCCGTCCACCACATAATAGAAAGTTGGTTTGGCCACAGTAGGCCCTGAAGTAATGTCTGTTCAGACATGGAAGGGACTCTGTTTTGTGGTGGAGAGAACAGTTACACTGATGAAATCATAGACCTTTTTAAAGTATTGAAGCATTGAGAAAATTAAGGCTCTGTTATTATAGGAAAGTAAGTTTCCATTTAATTGTATTTTGAGAAAACACAAATTATAAAATATACCATGTATATATTCTTCTTCTGGAAGAGCTGTTTATTTTTTAGGGGAAAAAAAAGCTCTCCAGTTATTTACTTGGCAGAATTGTGTTGTCCTCTCAACCCGGGTGTGTAATTGACTGACAACCCGGGTGTGTAATTGACTGACAAACCCCCCACCCAAGGTATATCTACCCTCCACTTAAATGTTTCCAAATATGATATGTTTACTCTAGTGTGGGCAGTCAGAAAGGCATGACCAAAAATTTCTGGCATAGAAGTTGTTCCCTAAGCCCTTCCTATCTGCTCTGTCATTCAATTATCACTATGGTTTTGATGATACTACCTGAGGACAGAACTTAATCCCTTAAAGCCCCAATGCAGGCTTTTCTTTCAGAAGTTCCCAGTCTCATGGGAGCTGCTCTAAGCTCTAGTTTTGATCCCTCATATCTGACCACTATACTCCACTGTTAGGAAGTAAATTGAACACCACAGAAGGATCTAAGAACAAGAAGGAAGTTATCAGGGAAATGGTGTGTTTGGAAAGAGTTTAAGTAAGGATGAAATAGGCATCCAAAGTATACATCTGTATTGATATGTTTGCTATTGTTGGTAGAGATGCATAATAAAGGCAGGACCTAAGGCAGGAATGATTTCTAACTTGTCTTCCCCTCTCCCCCAACCTCCCCCTGCATTAACTTTACCTTATTCTTTTGTTCTGGGAATCAGGGTTTGCACAGAGAACCAGGAGCACTATAAGGTTGGGGTAGAAGGGAGATTTGAGAGGAATGTTGTCATCTCAACTACAGAAAGATGCTTTTCAGTACTGTGGGGCATAGTCTTTAAAACAGTATTAAGGAAGACAAGCGATTGTTATGTAGAAGCTGAGTTAAGTTGTGACCCTAATCCTCTTCTTGGCACTGAGATGTTTTAGGGGATAATGCCACACAGGTATTGTGAATGTTTGTATGTTTGTCCTTCTTATAACTCTGAAGTAAATATTCCCTTGTAAAAGTCAATCTGACTGTTAAGCAGTTAAATAACGCTGGGGTGCTTAGGCCCATAAAACTAGGGAACACAACTGGTGAGGACTTGAGTTTATGGCAGACACAGAGATACCATCCCCATCCCCCTAAAGGCACTGGAGAACCCTGGGAGAGGGGTGAAATGTAATGCATGTAGCCTTCAGGTAGTGGGGCCAGGGTAGTCACTGTTATATTTATTTTAGTTCTTTTTTTTTTTTTTTTGGTGGGGCAATGAGGGTTAAGTGACTTGCCCAGGGTCACACAGCTAGTAAGTGTCAAGTGTCTGAGGCCGGATTTGAACTCAGGTCCTTCTGAATCCAGGGCTGCGGTTTTACCCACTGAGCCATCTAGCTGCCCCCCCCCCCCACCACCACTGTTATATTTAGAAATAAGAATTTCCTTCTGGCAGGTCCCTGGTTGCCTTTATTTTCTCTGTGTGTAAATTTACTTGATAATATGGCGGCATGTGGGAGAGGATACCTCTGTGGGTGTTTGGGAATCCTGTCTTGACTTTTAATTGGTTATCCTGTTTGATTAAATATGTTTCCTTCCTATTTGACTTGGTAAAAATCACACTGACTTGGATGATGGTTTTGAGTGAGTATTGACCCACAAACTGCCTCAAATCTTTAATAGCTCTCTGGGGATCCATATTTGAGGTAGACTGGCCTGAGTGATAGAATGTCAAAAGACCCAGGAAAAGGCCTGAAAACATCTTCAGTGGCAGACCTTCAATGAAAGATTTGAGGGAGGACAAAAATTACACAGGATGAGAAGGCATGAGAGAGGTGGTTTCTGTATCAGTGTAGGAAGTAGCCACAAAGGGGAGATCATGGGTCTATTGAAGTATTGAAATATAAAAGTAATTGTCAGTGCTACTGCTGTGTTAATAACATAATTTTGAAACTCTGTTTGAAACACACAAATTTCATAAACCTGAACTTGAAGACATTTGTCCCCAGAAGAAAAATAAAGAGAATACAGGTTTTCTGTTGTCTGCTCAGAGAATAATGAACTGTGCCAGATTAGAAATTATTGCATTATTTCTTGATACACTGTAGACTAGTAAAGTGTTTTGTGTGTGTGTGTGTGTGTGCATGCACATGCACACACGTGGTTGCTCTGCTGTTGGGAGAATTAATGAAATTACCTTTTGCATCATAAAGCCTTCATGCTCATGAATTCATCTGCCAGTGACAATAATGAAAAAATATTTTCTTGAAGTATAAATATGAAGTGCTTTCTAATGTCCCAGAAGAAGCTCAGCAAGTACTGTACATCCTTAACGCCGCTGGTAATCAATCTGTCAAACAGCACGGTTCCCCATATCCCAGCATTTCGAAGATACTCTTCTCATTTCCCCATGTTCCTTGACCTTAAAAGAGGCTCATCACTGATTTCCTTGAAATGTTTTCTATTTATTCTTCCCTACTGCTTTTTCCTGCCCTAATCAGACTAAGTGATGGCCTTGATTTAAGATTCCTTGCCTGCTGAGGGGATGTTTATCTCAACCATCTATAAGGTGCCTCCCAGTTCATGGCATTGGTTCTTACAGCTTCCAGTTGCTCAGGACTCTTTCTGGCCACAAATCCTGGACAGAAGGATAACATCCTAATCACAGAGAAGCTACAGCAAAGATCACTTGCAGTTATATAGTTCTTAATATTTTACAAAACGCTTTCCTGAAAACAACCTTAAGAGGCAGGTTATTCGAGTCTGATCCTTACTTAGAAATGAGGGAATGGATGATCTCTGGAGAGGTATTTGAGACTGGTCAAATAGCTAGTGAGGGATACCACCAAGGCTTGAGCCTAGGTCTTTGGACAATAGGGCTTTCCCCATGACATAAAGGTGATTGGTGTGGCAGAATGACTGTTGGACTTGGCATTTAGAGTTTGGGGCTCAGATCTGACCATGGACACACATGGACACACAGCTGTGTAGCCATGAGAGATATTTAGTATCTCTAAGACTCAATTTCTTCATCCATAAAATGGGAATCATAAAACTTTGCACTTCCTTCTTCACAGGTTTATGAAAGTATCTTATAAACTTTAAAATCTCTTAGAGTTGTTATCATTATTATTATATTGAATTTAGTAACAATATGAATTTTTCTAAGGTGTCTGATAAGCAGCCCTAGTACCCTGAACTCTTTAAGGATTATAACAAGGCATTCTACTTATTGTTTTTTTGGTTTGTTTTTTTGCGGGGCAATAGGGGTTAAGTGACTTGCCCAGGGTCACACAGCTAGTATGTGTCAAGTGTCTGAGGCTGGATTTGAACTCAGGTACTCCTAAATCCAGGGCCAGGGTTTTATCCACTGTACCACCTAGCCACCCCGACTTCAGGATATCTTAAGAGAATCTAATTCAACTTCCTCCATTTTATTGATGAAAATTCAGGTTTGAAAGGGGCGAAACAACTTATTTTAGAGTAGAAATAGCTAAGGCCTTACAGTCAGAGACTCGGATGTATATCTTGGTTTTATCACTTTCTAGTTACATCCTCTTGAACAAGTCACTTCATTTTAATCATTACATCAGTTTCCTTACCGCTTAAGTGGGGATAGAAAGACAATAAGGTATAATGTTTGTTTGTTTTGTGTAATTTAAAATTCTAAATGTGGGTTCTAAGGGTTCATTGAAAGATAGAAAGAGAAAGATCGAGAACAGAATTCCAACAGCCAGGCAATCCTATCTTTCCTCTCTTTCCTCAATTTTCCTGTGAAGTCCTCTGGAGTCAGTCAGTCTCTCTCTCTCTCTCGCTCTCTCTCTCTCTCTCTCTCTCTCTCTCTCTCTCTCTCGCTCTCTCGCTCTCTCGCTCTCTCTCTCTCTCTCTCTCTCTCTCTCTCTCTCTCTCTCTCCCCCACCATGGTGAAGTCAGGAACCAAAAAACAACAGAGCTCTCCGTGCAGGCCCTCCTTCTTCCTTCCTGTTCCCTCCCAGAAAAAGGGAGGCTCCTCAAGTTGATTGGCTGGTAGCCTTGATAGACAGTGCCCATGAGCAAATGTCACTTCCTGACGCCAAGGAAAAGCCACATGGCCTTGCCCTCAGAAGCATCCTCCTCATGGTGGAGCTTTCCTATAGTAAGTCTCCAGTAGGTGGCGTCATTACAGTTTGTTTTCTTACAAGGCAATGAGGGTTAAGTGACTTGCCCAGGGTCACACAGCTAGTAAGTGTCAAGTGTCTGAGGCCAGATTTGAACTCAGGACCTTCTGAATCCAGGGCTGGTGCTTTCTCTACTGTGCCACCTAGTTGCCCCAACAGCAAGGCATAATGAATAGAAAACCACCCAAAGTGTTAAGAAGACTTAGATTGAAGTCATACTTTGTATATATTTGTATTTATTACCTATATATTTTTATGTGGCTTTGTTTCTCCTCCAATAGAACATAAAATTATTGTGGTAGGAATTGTTTCATCCTTTGTACTTGAATTTCCAGTACCTAACTCAGTGTTTGGCACATAGTAGGTACTTAATAAATACTTATTGTTTGATTGGCTATAGCCCTACTTTCCCACTTCTTAGCTTCTTCAACTACAGGGTCTGGAACACAAGTAGGTACTTAATAAAATGGTTGTTGATTGGCTACACGATTATCTACTTTTTTACCTTTTTCTTCTTTCTTTCTTCCTTCCTTTCTTTTTTTGTGGGCAATGAGCATTAAGTGACTTGCCCAAGGTCACATAGCTAGTAAGTGTCAAGTGTCTGAGGTCAGATTTGAACTCAGGTCCTCCTGCATCCAGGGCCAATGCTTTATCCATTGCGCCACCTAGCTATCCCAACACTGTTATCTACTTGTCTTAAGTTTCTGAGTTTTCTCATATCCTAATAAAGAGTTAACTTTCTTTGCTCTCCTTGTACCCCTAACAAGGCAATTATAAATACTGAATAGCAGGTAATTCAGAATTCTTTAACTAGGTCTTTAAAGGTGAACTTAAAGTTAAAGCTTCACTAGGCAACTGAGCATTGTTAATCCACAATGGGAAGTCATATTAAGCACCAGAGAAATGGAGATTTTTCTGCTTGAAATTGACTTGTCAGTAAGGGGCACAGGTGACAATGAGAAGAATTCAGTGCAGAGATTTCAAAGATGCTGAACTGTAAACAATCTGTAAATATAGAGCCCTTGAAAGCTCTGACCTCTGATCCCAGGGCTGTTCAGGAAGCTTTGCTAAGAAATCAGGCTGCCTCAGGACATCCTGATAATCAGATTTCCCTCGAGTTTAAAAGATGGCCTAAAGTTCACCAGAAACACAAGGACAAAGAAGAAAACAACAACTGTAATTAATGCTTCCTTCATAGCACTTAAGGTTAACAAATCACAGCTAGAATTTTGGCCCTTGGAGAAAAGGGGGAAAACATGTAACTAACTATAGGGAAGGATCAAAGCCAAGTGAGAACCTGGATAGAATTCTCCCTCCCACCTGAGAGAGGCCTTAGGAAGCCACCCCTGGGGGTGCTCTACCTTCCATCTTGAATTAACATGTGCCAACTCAGAGATGGGTGTAGACACACTAGGGAGAGGTGAGGTCTTCTCATATTGTGGACTCCTCTTCATAGTCCACTCTGTGGGACCATAGCCTCTTGGCATGGGAAGAAATCATGGCAGTCATTTTCCTGATGTTGGCATTCAGTAAGAATATGTGGCATGCATACCAGAAAATAAGTCATCTATCCTAAGAGAAGGGCCTGGCTTTCAGGATTTGTGGCTGAGCCAGACAATGGAATGAGGTCAGCTCTTATGGATGGGTGTCTAGATGCATCTGGGGAGGTGGGTCTTTCACTCTGTGTTTTCTAAAGTTTTCCTTCCTTGTATTCCAGAATCTTTTATTTTTTTTCCTTTTTTTTTTTAGGGGCAATGAGAGTTAAGTGACGTGCCCAGGGTCACACAGCTGGTAAGTGTCAAGTGTCTGAGTCCGGATTTGAAGTCAGGTCCTCCTGTATCCAGGGCCAGTGCTTTATCCACTGCACTACCTAGCTGCCTCCAACTCCAGAATCTTTTAACCCACTTCCATCTAGGTTGCTATAGTAAGCCTGGTTTTATTATTTTTAATAGGACAATGGGTACTACTGAAGCTTTTGAAGATAATTTGGAGATTCTCCCTTCAGTTTGTCTTAGATGTGGAGAGCTGAAAGTCTAGAAGAAATGGTATATGCAGCAGAGAAGTCAATGCTTTACCTAGGGCTCACTAGAACCTAAGACAAAGGATGCTTTACGGTGATCACTACTTTCACATTTTCCATGAGTTCCCTCTATCAGCCAGTTCAGTTTACTATTTTTGTACATGAAAGAGTATTATGCAGAGATTTGGGAGACCCTGGAGTATGATTACAAGAGTAAATTCCATACAACTGGGGGAGACTTAGACATATGCATATGATTGCAAGTTCTAACTAGTTTGTGGCACACCTTGTGAACTGGAGTACACCTTTAGAGAACTACCAACCTAGATTTATTTTTAGGAGAGAATCACCACTGTAGAGTCTAGATTTTCTATTCTGCTAATTTATGCTGGGCAGTCCACAAATTCTACTATTTGTTCCCTCCTAACTACGTCTCATTTCCCCCTTGAAACATTCTGGAACATCTTCCTGTGTTTCTATGCTATTTCACCTGTTATTGGTTCAGTTTTCTTTGTCTTACAATATTTATTTGGAGAGGTTTGTAATTACTTAGATGTCTTTGTATTCATCTTCCCTTTAAAATTTAATATTTTTAATCTTAACATATTGATTTATCTACTTGCTGTTGTAGGTTTTTAATTGCTTTTCTTTTTGAGATCTTTTGTGGTCTTAGTCTGTTTTTTACTTATAGTTTCCTGGCACTAACTTTCTGGCCCTCCTCACTTTGACAAGAGGGTTAACAAGCAGGATTAAACTAATCTGTTCCTGTTTTTTCCCACATTGAGAAATTTAATTTTCGCCAGCCTGGGTCCCTACTGCAAGTAGTTTATGAGTGGATAGGACTGGCTTCAGATTGATTCTAGTCCTTATTTCTTTGTGATTGATGTAGCCCCTGTGCCCTTACCCCAGTTTCCTCTATTCTTTTAGTTCTCTATCTAGGTTGTCAACATCTCTTGTTTTTTGCAGGTTTGGGGGTAGGCTAGGTAGGTGTCCCAGGCACAGACTCTGAAGGCTTGGGGTTCTCTAATGTAGAGGCCACTCCCAAGCAGAAGGGAAATGTACTTAAAGCCTCTCCCACCCCAATACCACTTTCATCTCCACTTGTGGCTGGTAGAGTCATAGTCTATTGCTTGCTGCCACAGGATCTTGGAGGAAGGATGGGGATGGATAGGGTACACAAGAAAAGATTACAGCAAAAAACAAAGGGAAAATTCCTGAGTGAACCCTAAAAATGGGTTGTTTTTCATACTGTCAGAGACTGGTGGAGGAAAGTTGTTGAGAAAGTGCATTAAGGATTATATTTTCCATTACTAATTCATAAGGATGCTACTTTGTTGGGCTTTTTGCTCTCTGAGCCAGTGGGAAAAGGCATAATTACTTTGCTTCTATTACATAATTTCTTTTTTGGAAGTTAGTCGGGGCTAGAGAAAATGTCTAGTCTACCATGTTGTTGGTCACATGATTCAGGTCCTCCATTAACTCAATCAAAAATATTTACTAAATAGAGGCAAAACAAGGATACCAATTACACAATATATTATCTACACATCTGAGGGGCAATCTCCCACCAATGTACACAGCATCCATTGTTAGAAGTGGGCACAAACTTAAAGTGACAATCATGGGTCACACATGTGGGGAACATATATGACCAGAGGTATAGTCCATGGATTTTCATATCCTTTCTGTCTTTCAGAGACTGTCCTTAAACAAGTCATTGTATTGGTTCAGTGGCTCCATTGCTCAATTGGGTTGCTCCACAACTGGGCAGGATTAGCTTCTCACAGGGCTTGGTATCTCAGCAGAGTGGGTCAGTCAGGAGAACTGCCCTCTGGCCAGTCTTCTGCCACAGTGGGATCTTCCTCCACCTCGATGGCAGCTACAGCATTCCATAATTCCAGATTTAGGCTCAGCCCATGTCCGAAACTGAGGTCGTGTTATGCTCTCTCAGAAAGGGCAGGGATTCTTATCTCAGGACTGGCAGAAGCTTCTCCAGGTAAGCTCATTAGTCTGGGCTCTTTGGGCAGATGGTTTTCTTCTTTTCTCTCCTCCTCCTCTTAATGGAAACAGGCAAAGAGCTGGAGCCCCACTTTCACAAAACTGAGGTCCCTTCCCTGAACTCAGGGCAGAAAGCCTCACTTTATGCTGATCTGGGGGTTCAGTTATAGCCTCCCTTTCGCCCATTTTGGAGGTCTCTTCCTGACTATAATGCAGACAGCCACAACCTTCCTTTCTCCTGGTCCTAAGGGCTCAGCCTCAGCCTCCTTTTCTCCTTGTTTGATCCTTTACCTTATGTAGTTCACAAATGGGCCCTCACCTTGAGGAATACCACTCTGGTTTATGAGTAAGCAAATTCTGCATTAAAAATACATTGTAACCCAAACCAAAACTGATTTCCATATCATTTGTGAATTCAATTTTGGTGCTAATTTGCATTTAATTGGGAAAAAGATATTTATGAAGATAACAATAGGGCATTCATGGGATAACACTTCTCTTGCAGGACACTACTGCAGGCCAGAGAGAAAAGAGGAAGTTGGTGATCTCTAAGGTCCCTTCTAGCTTGAAATCTTATGATCCTATGATTCACTCCTAGACCCAGTGGGTGACTGCTTAATTTCTTATTAAGCTGGGAGCAGTTGGGCAGTAAGTGTTCCAACATTAGTATTCAAAGAGATGTAGATCATGCTGCCTTGGAAAAGTGGGGTGGGTTTATCCCACACGTACTCAGCAGGGCTTCAGCGGTGCTAATTTTAAACATTAATGGATCCAAGCAAGGATGAGGTCTCTATTTTTTGCAGACTTTCACTAATTGCAGACCATGCTCCAGATGGAGTCATGCAGTCCCTCCCCATGCCTCACCTCCATCCCCACCCATAGCGTACCTGGGCTGAGAGATGATAGGAAGTTGTCCAAGCAGAGACTACTATTTACATTAAAAGCAACATGGCACAATAGATGTCAGGCAGACCTGGATGTGAATCTTGCTTCTGACACTAGTTGTGTGATCTTAGGCAAGTCATTAAATGTTGCTGAGCCTCAGTTTTTCATCATCATTCTCAGACATCATCCTGGGAAGCAATCCAAGTGGAGATATAGCACTTCTGGAGGTGCTACAGTCAAAGTTCCTCAAGTCCCAGAAAAATTCTTCCTATCAAAGTACTTGACACTTTTTTTTTTGCAGGGCAATGAGAATTAAATGACTTGCCCAGGGTCACATAGGTAGTAAGTGTCAAATTCTGAGGCCAGATTTGAACTCAGGTCCTCCTGAATCCAGGGCCAGTGCTTTAACCACTGTGCCACCTAGCTGCCCTGTACTTGACACTTTCAAATGGTTCAGTATCAGAAACTGATATGATTTTATTAGTGGAAATGAGATTAAAGAAGAGACATTACCATATGCTTTGCAGCTGTTCCCTAAGTGCCATGGGACTTTTCTATCAGACTTATAGCTGAACTCTTCCATAGGTATTCTTTCCTCCTTTAAAATGTGAGGTACTGGGCACAACTAGGTGGCACAATGGATAGAGCCCTGGCCCTGGATTCAGGATGACCTGAGTTCAAATCTGGGCTCAGACACTTGACACTCCTAGCTGTGTGACCCTGGGCCAGTCACTTAACCCTCATTGTTCTGAAAAAAAAGTAAATAAAAATAAAAATGTGAGGTACTGGTGATCAGGTCTATTTAACTTTTTGATTTGTATCCCTAGTGCTTTGCACATAGGAAGCACTTAATAAATGTTTTTTGCAATCATTCATTCATCTGCAAAATAGGTATATAATAACATTTTGCAGTATTTAGTTCAGAGTGTTGTCAAAGAGGTTTATATTAGATAATCTGAAAAAAGAGCTCATAATTAGCCTTGCAAATCTCATAAAACTATATGTTAGTCATTATCATACCATATTAAAGTATATTATTATTACATATTTATAAACTGGTAATTGGTACTCAAAGTCTCTCCTGAATATTCTATTTAATGTTGTAACTATTAATTTATACATACTGTGTTAAAAACTCCATGAGGTATCAATAAAACTAACTAAAAGTATTTTATAGAGCTAAAAAAATAACAAAATTCATCTGGAAGAAAAAAACATCAAGAATATCAAGGGGATTAATGAAAAAAATGGACAGGAAGGTGGGCTAGCTATATCAAATCTGAAATTACTATAAAGCAGCAGTCATCAAAACTATTTGGTACTAGGGGCAGCTAGGTGGCACAGAGGATAGAGCACCAGCCCTGGATTCAGGAGGACCTGAGTTCAAATCCGACCTCGGACACTTGATACTTACTAGCTGTGTGACCCTGGGCAAGTCACTTAACCCCAATTGTCTCTCTCTCTCTCTCACACACACACACACACACACACACACACACACACACACACACAAAGAAAAAAAAACTATTTGGTACTGGCTAAGGAGTGGTGGATCAATGGAATAAGTTAGGCACAGGAGACACAGTAGTAAATGACTATAGTAATAAATTGTTAAACCCAAAGACTCCAGCTTCTGCAATAAGAATTCACTATTTGCCAAAAGCTGCTGGGAAAACTAGAAGATAGTATGGCCGAAACTAGCCATAGACCAACATCTTATACCATATACCAAAATAAGATCAAAATGGGTACATGATTTAGACATAAAGAGTGATATCATAGGCAAATTAGGAGAGGAAGGAATAATTTACCTCTCAGATCTATGGAGAGGAGAATTTATGTCCAAACAAGAGATAGAGAATATTATGAAATGCAAAATGGATGATTTTGATTACATTAAATTTTTAAAAAGTTTTGTACAAACAGAAGCAATGCAGCCAAAATTAGAAGGGAAGAAGAAAGCTGGGAAACAATTTTTACAGCCAATATTTCCGATAATGGCCTCATTTCTAAAATGTATAGAGAACCGAATCAAATTTATAAGAATATAAATCATTCCCCAATTGATAAATGGTCAAAAGATATGAACAATTTTCAGATGAAGAAATCAAAGCTATCTACTGCCATATGAAAAAATTTCTAAATCACTATTGATTAGAGAAATGCAAATTAAAACAGTTCTGAGTTACTACCTCACACCTATCAGATTGGCTAATATGACAAAAAAGGAAAATAATAAATGTTGTAGAAGCTGTGGAAAAATTAGAAAAGTAATGCATTGTTGGTGGAGTTATGAACTGTTCCAGCCATTCTGGAGAACAATTTGGAACTATGCTCAAAGGGCTATGTGCATATCCTTTGATCCAGTAATACCACTACTAGGTCTATATCCCAAAGAGATAATAAACCAGGGAAATGGATCCAAATGTACAAAAAATACTTATAGTAGCTCTCTTTGTGGTGGCAAAGAATTGGAAATTGAGGGGATGCCCATCAATTAGGGAATGGTTGAACAAGTTGTGGTATATTAATGTAATGAAATACTATTGTGTTATAAGAAATGATGAGCAGGCAGATTTCAGAAAAATCTGGACATAAGTGGACTGATCCTGAGTGAAGTGAGCAGAACCAGGAGAATATTGTACACAGTAATAGCAACATTATGTGATTATCAACTGTGATAGACTTAACTCTTCTCAGCAATATAATGACCCAAAACAATTCCAGAGGACTCATGATGGAAAATGCTCTCCACATCCAGAAAAAGAACTGTCGAATCTGAATGAAGACTCAACCATACTATTTTTACTTTTTTTTTTCTTTCTTGAGGTTTTCTTCTTGTGTCCTGATTCTTCTTTCACAACATGACTAATGCAGAAATATGTTCAATGTGATTGTACATATGTAACATGTGATAAAATAACCAGATCAGGCTGGAACTCTAGGCTAGATAGGCCTTTTCTTAACTTTCTGAACTCCATGTGAATACCTGTATGCTTTAATAAATGTTCAATGCCCCAAGACTGATGCTAAAGCTTCTAATTTAAGGCAATCACACAATTTAGATTTTAAACATCACAAACCTATATCAGATTGTTTTCTGTCTTGGGGAGGAGAAAGGGAGGGGAGGAGGGAGAAAAATTTGGAAGTCAAAATCTTATAAAACTGCATGTTGAAAACTGTCTTTATATGTGACTGGAAAAAATAAAATACTATTAAGATTAAAAAAGAAAACTTCATGAGAGTTGGAATTGCTTTTTATTTATCTTTGATTTTTCCATTAGTGTCTAACAAAGTGTTATGTACATATTAGGCACTAAGTTAATATTGAATAGTTTTTAATAAGTTTGAAAGTGTTATGTACAGTTAGAAATCTAGGGATTTAAAAAATAGTATTCATAGGGGCAGCTAGATGGCACAGTGGATAGAGCACCAGGCCTGGATTCAGGAGTACCTGAGTTCAAATCTGGCCTCAGACACTTAACACTAACTAGCTGTGTGACCCTGGGAAAGTCACTTAACCCCAATTGCCCCACAAAAAAAAATAGTATTCATAAATCTTTGACATTTTTCCTAGTTTGGTACTAAAAAGTAGTTGGTACCAGAAATGTCAGAAGCAAACAATTCAACAATATTACCTTTGCTATTGCAAATATGTAGTGGTGATGGGAACTGGAGATGAAGCCATAAAAATGGTTTTCAAATCTTTGCTCTTCCACACCATAGTGGTATGACCTAAAGAAGTCACTTCATCTCTTGGGTCTTCATTTTCTAAGGGACTGGACCAAATAAGTAAAAGTACGTTGAATTCAACTTGATATTCTCTAAGGTCCCTTCCACCCGTAAGATTCTGTGATTCCATAAAATGAAGTTTGTTGGCATATACTCTAAGTCAAATATCTACCCTTCTTGTTTTCTCCATTAGAATGTAAGTTCCTCATTTGCAGGAGTTATTTGGGTCTTTGTACTTGTATTCCCAGCATCTTGCATTGAGTAGATGTTTAACAAATGCTTGTTGATTGGTTGATTGAAACTAAGAAATTAAAATGGCAATAATTCACATTTCTATAGTGCTTTATATTTTATTATAGATAATTATATATATAATTTCATGTTACTTATATATATCCGTCTTTTATATTTTTAATTTAAGTGTTTTTCTCACAACTACCATACAGGACATATAACAAAAGATAATCATCCTCAATTTGGCAGGGAGAATGTAATATGGGCAGAACTTTCTTCTGCTAGTAAGTCAAATTTTGCATTGCAACCTTAGCTGCCCAGTTATAATAATGAATCCTGCTCCTCACATTAGAGGAAACTCTAGGAATTGACACTCTTCTGGTGTCTTTAGTTTGCATGTAGGATTGAGTCAAGTGGGCATAGACTTAAAGGAAGAAAAGGAGTGTGGCATGGGAGACAGTAGGCCCCAGGTGCTTGAGAAAAAGGCAAAGCTGTTGCATGGCACAGAAGGGGGCAGTATGAGGGCCTCAGGTGCAAGCAGATGGAAAAGCCCTAGCTCGCTTAGCTCCATCTGCTCACACCCAAGGCTCTTAACATTGCTCCATTCTGATCCTTGCCACCCTCGCTCCACATGGCTGTTGTCTTCCTCTTCTAAATCCACACTCCACTTCTCAATTACAGCTCTGTGTGGTCTGCTCACTGAGCCTGGAGGGAAATAACCAAAAGAGGTAAACAGACTACTTCAGATCCTAATTTTCACCACTTGTGCAATGAATTTAAACTGTCCTTTTCTTGCCATTTTTAGAGATAACAGAGGAAACAAAAGAAAATGTGATTATCAGATTATTGGACATGTAGTAGATTGGAATCTTTCATTTATGAGTATAATGAACATTCATTACCTGATTCGATTCCTTGTTATTTACCTTGCTATATTGTTTTGATTCAATGCTTTTGATTTTAAGATTCTTGTGTATTTTGTATGGCCCTTCAGAGAGATGTTTTTGGTGGGTTGCTTGAGCAAAGGTTTTGAATGAAGAACCAAGATAGCAATTAAACCTACAAAGTATCTTGGAGTCAGGTAAGTACTTACGCGTCCCAGAACTACAAAGGTGAATCATACAGAAGTTAATTTATGGTCACTAGCTAGTAAGCAGCAAAGCCAGAGCTTTTTCTTAACCTTTTGGGTGCGAATCCAGAGCACTTTTAACTATACAACACTGGTTCTCAAAGTGATATGTGGCTTGAGACTTTTGTTTTTCCTTACTTTGATGTAACAGTAGTGACCCTGAAAGTGTGTTCAAAAATGATTTTTTAGTAAATTTGGTTTTAAAAGTACTAGAACAAGAGATTTGGAGTAGTGCCTAATACGCTGCCCTAAAAGAGTAAATATTTTATAAATGTTTAATTCAAAAGAATTTCATGAGTTTCTTTGATGAAGAATCACTTTTTAATGCAAAGGAACACTCTATTTCATTTGTTTTCTCAGTTCAGATTTTCAGGAATATCTTTTTTTTTTTTTAAATAGTGTGAAGAGCCACAAGGGAAACAGTGAAGTAGTAGCAGGAAGTTCCAGGAGGAACTTAGCTTGCTGTGGTTTGGGGCATAAAAAAAAGTCACCAGAGATGTAAGAAAGCAGCCTGAGCCTTATATTTGCTGGATTTCTTCAATAGACACAACCAGGTATAACAAAGATGATGATGACAAAAATAACTCCTATTAACAAAATACTTTAAAGTTTACATGACATTTTCATCACAATGACACCACAAGTTATGTATTGCAAATAAGATTATATACATTTTATTTTCTTTCATTTTTAGAGTTATTTTGTTGCCTTTTTATACCATACTAATTTCTCAATATATTCTACTTAACTGAGTTATTCTTTATAAAAAAGGAAAGTTGTTGAGTAAAACAACTGACAAAATAACCCAACTGATGGCCTATGCAGCATTCTGCTATAGTAGTCTCCCTTCCCTCTCCCTCTCTTCCTTAGAGGAAAGAAATACATTTTATCATCTATTCTCCAAAACCAAGAGAGAACATTGATGATGCTCACCTAAAATATGAGAAAACTGAAGACCACATGGCTAGGTGGTACAATTGGATCTCAACCAAAGTTCTATCATCCCAACTTATACTATATCATGCTTACCATCAAAGGAATGAAATACTTTGATATCCATGGTTAAGACATACATTGAGGGAAGATTTGTATGGACTGATATGGAATAAAATAAGTAGATGTAGATAAACAATACCATGACTACAGCAATGCAGCTAAACTTTGTACAATTTAAAATAAAAATGAATGAACAGTAATGATCCCAGAGGATGGAAAAAAGAAACCTAGCTCCTTCATCTTGGTAGAGAAGTAGGGACCACAAGAGCAGAACATTGCCCACGTGATCTCTCTACCAGTAATCTTTGCTTAACTATTTTGCTTTGCTAAAAGGGAGAGATCAATTTCAGGAGGGGATGGGGAAAAGAGAAGCGTGGTTATATCTAGAAATGACTGTGATGAAAATGTTTAAAAAAACCTTTTTTTAAAGGAAAGAAAAGGGAGGGGAGGAGGCTAACACCTTAGCCACAGAAATAGGAAAGGGTAGAGAGGGAGGGAACAAACAGAAAAGAGAGCAGGGCAAGGATATGTGGATTTGGGCCATGTGCCTCATTTGATTCTCTCCTACAGGAGATTTACTAATTGGGGAGGAAAGCATCCCATACATTCAAAAGGAAAACAAAGACTTGGAAGAGGTCAATATCCCCATCTGTCTCAAAGGCTGTCTTTGGCTATGCTGGAAAGAATAGAATGGAAACAGTATATAACTTTCCAAGTCCCCAAATTGTATAGCCAATTTAGGTAAGTGTTCCCAAAAAGTTTGCAAATGTCACATATTGAACACAGGAGGTTGAGCTGGTAATTGGTCAAGTCTACACAGGTATTGGGGGCTTGGAGAGACTATGATTCATTTGTGTTCTGAAAGGTTCCTGAATTTTAAAAGGATGTCTATAAAACATTTCACAGATAGAAACCACATGGGTACTATGTTCTGACAGGATCAATAAATCTTACCCTTCATCAGGTAGGTCCCAAGAAAAACAATTGTGTCTATAACAAGTTCAGCTGTTAGCTTTTAACGTACATTGATGATGTGTGAGGTGCACTATAGATAGTTCCTGTGGTGGTTTATTAAACAAAGAGAGGAAGGGAAAAAAAGCTGGTATAGTTTTTAAAATTTAATTCAGGGTATGACTGATCATTTTTCAGTTTCCAAGAAAAACTATCATCTTAAAAAACACACAAAAAACAATACTTAAAAAGTCTAAACACAAGTCATAGTCTTGTTATTTTAATATCAAACATTTGAATGCATCATGGCTTTACTGCTTGCTAACTCAGAATTAAAGAGTTGGAAGACTGTCAAAAGAAAGAGTACCGTGTTAAGAACCCCTGCTCCTCTGGTGGATGGGGTGGCACTGTCTTTGTGTCAACTCTTCCAAGTGAGGTTGGAGGCTGGTTATATATTAAGTCTAGTTAGGGGATGATGTGTAAAAGGGGAGGCCACTGGCTGACTTCCAAGAGCTGTGGCAGGAAAATTACCCCGTTTATGAATTGCTAGAGAGGACCCATAAGAATAGATATTGAAATTCAATTCTGCCTAACTCAATAAGCATTTATTAAGCACCAACTCAGTCCAAGGGAAAATTCCTTCACAAAAACATATACAAAGTAAAATACAAAGTTATCTGAGGTGGGGAGTATAGTTTGAAGCAGGGGAGGCACTAAATAGTGTGCAATGACAGACCTCTGTGACTTGAAAAACTTAATTCTAAAGAATTTATTGGTAATAAGGGGAGGATCGTGGATTAAACTTTTTTATATTTTATTATTTCCAATTACGTGTAAAATTTCTCACATCCATTTTTTAAATTTTGAGTTCCAGATTATCTCCTTCACTCCTTTCCTCTGCTCCTCTCTCGTTGAGAAGGCAAGAAATTTGATAAAAGTGGTACATGTGCAATCATGCAAAACATATTTCCATATTAGTCATGATGTAAAAGAAGACACAGACCAAAGGAAAAACCCCTTAGAAAAATAAAGTTTAAAAAAGTATGCTTTGATCTGCATTCAGATTCCATCTGTTCTTTCTCTGAAGGTAGAAAGCATTTTTCATACTCAGTCCTTTGGAATAATCTTAGATCCTTGAATTGCTGAGAATAACTAAGTTATTCACAATTGGTCATCATACAATATTGCTATTACTGTGTACAATGTTCTGGTTATACTAATTTCATTTTGTATCAGTTTATGTATGTCTTTCCAGGATTTTTCTGAAGGCATTCTGCTCATCCTTTTTTATATCACTTTTAAAATAGTGGACCAAAGTGCCTCCCATAATTGTTGTTTGTCCTTCATTCTCGAAGAGGACCAATGACATCAGGAAGGTGATATCCTGACTTGTAAGTGAATTGGATTTAAGTGAGTTGGGACCGTGCAAAGTCACCAGCCTCCCTCTCTCCTCCAGAGCCACCTGGATCCAGTGGCAACACATAGATCAGGATGACTGGAGATGGCTCTGGAAGCAGTGGGAGACCTTGGCTTTTTTAATAAGACTGAGTCCAATTAATTGAATTAAGCTAAAATGGGGACAGACTGTTTCAAAAAGTGATGATATGTGAAGCAAAACAATTCATGAAAAAGAATGCCTGATAAAAGATTCTTTTTTTTTTTTTTTTTTTTTTTTTGCTGGGCAATGAGAGTTAAGTGACTTTCCCAGGGTCACAGCTAGTAAGTGTCAAGTGTCTGAGTTCAGATTTGAACTAAGGTCCTCCTGAATCCAGGGCCAGTGTTTTAACCACTGTGCCACCTAGCTGCCCTGATCCTTTTCTTTCTTGAATATTTCTTTAAATATTTATTAAATGTTACTGTGCCAGTTTTCTCCTCTTTAAAATTGAGACAATACATTAATTTACTTAACACTATTGTATGAAACAATCCCCATCTGCTGTAAAACACTCTATCTAAATGTGGTGTATTAATAGACTTGGAGAATACAGAGAATATAAAACAATACAATAGAGGGTACTGAGGGTACAAAACACATGCTTCATAAATTATAAAGCACCATATCTAAATGTCATGCATAATTAGACTCTTGGGTAATACGAGAGGGTACAAAATAAGATAATATGGATTTATCCAAGTTCTAATTGAGGGGTTAAGACACATATACATAAAACACCCTGAAGAATTCTTCTTATTTGGTCACCCATGTGAGGCAAGCTCTCCGCTAGGAAGTGATTAACCCATTTATTTTACAGAGAAGTAAACTGATGCCAGGTAAGGGGCAGTGATTTGTCCATAGTCATACTCAATGTCAGAGCTGAAACTAGGATCTTGTCCTCCTTCTCCTTTTTCCTTTCCCTCTCTTCCTTTCTTTTTTTTTTCTGTCTGTCTCTCCCACACTAAACCACCTTAAAGAAATTAGGAACTAAAAATGCAAGCCTTCAGATCAGAGCATTTGGAACTAGAAAGTGCTTTAGAACATATTTGGCAAAACCAATCATTTTGCAGGTGAGGAAATTGAGGCTGAGAAAAGTTCAATTACTTGTCTATGGTGACCCAGTCAGTAAGTAGCTGGGTCAAAATGTTAAAGGAATCCTTTTGTAGTGGAAATGATAAGAACTTAGGTTAGGAAAGGATGCAGTCCCATCCACTTGATAGATATAGTCATTTTTCTAGTGGTGAGAGTATTTCTCAGCTAGAAGGAATCATCTTTAAGACCGTAACCACCTAAATGCAAAATGTATTTAAGTATGTTATATCCATATTATAGCATATTATACACATACACATATATGCTTCAGATGGACCACCTTGAAGAAGAAAGTACTGAGCTAAATGAATCCTGGGGGCTTTTTTAGCTCTGAAATTCTGTGAGTCAAATTAAGTTTACTAATCAGTACCAGCCATGATTCCAGGTGGTTTATATAATGTTCTATATGGGCACAACTTGCCAGAGTAGGGGACCATTGACTTCTGATTTCCTATGCTGATTAAAGAAAAAAAATCTAATTTTGCTGGCATTATGGAAGAATTTACTGAATACACACTAATTATGGGGTGGTGATTTTATGCTGTTCAAGGGATAAACTTATTTTTATGTTACTCCCCCTTCCTGTGGCAGTTTAAAGAGTCTTAGAAAAATGAATCACTCAGTGCTATTTTCTATCCTGCTTAATTTATAGATACGAGAGTAGATATCTGTTTCTCCCTATTTTCCTTTTGTTAATTTTTTTTTTTTTTGGCCTTGAGAACATTCCGAGGCAAGCATGCAAATAGATTGGGTATTAACACCCAGTAGACACATTTTCAAAAGAAAGGTTGTAATCAGAAAAGGAAATGGAATGAAATGTACTCAGAGACAGTGAAAAAACTCTTCCTTCTGGCTGATTTGCTACTGTGATTGCCTGCTTAAATGTCCTGGGTTGTGCCACTGACATACCCTTTATGTGATTTATAAGCTCTTACTGCCCTGAGAGGAGTGGCAGCTCTGTGCTTCCTCTTTGGACAAGACCATTTTCTCTTCATCTCACTAAAGTAGACAGCTGCTATGGAGCAGAGCAAATTAAAGTACCTTTGATATTTCATTTCTCTGAACCTCATTTTCCTCATTTCTAAAGTGAGGGGCATTTGGATATGATAAGCCCTAAGGTATCTTTCATCTCTAAGTCCTATCAGTCTATGATAATATAATACAAATAGAAAACCAATATCTTCCACTGGTATCCCACTATAATAACATTTTTTAAAAGAAGGGAAAAATACATATTATATCCCCAACTCTTGCTTAGGTTGAGAGTTTTGGTAACTGCTTTACTCCTATGTTTATTTTATGTAGGTTCTAATATCTAACAGCATTTCTCCTTTAGGGAATCGAAAAGGGCCTGACTGGCTCCTGATACATGAGCAAGAGTCTATGTTGAGTTGTATTCAACCATCACTAATCTGACAGTCTGTTCCCCACTGGTTTTCACTTATTCTCAGCTCCTCGACCTCTTCGCTTGATGGAATCAGTTCTCAGTTCTGCCATTGTGTCAATCTCCCATTCTCATATGTGGATACAATCCTGCAAGCTCACCACTCTGACTCCTGTTCCTGATTATTGACACGACTGAACCTCCCATCCACTGATACTCAGCATTCATATCTTTGGAACAATGACTCCACCCTCTCTTCCACTTACTCCAAACAAGGAGGATAAGAGAACTTTGAACTGAATGGGACAGTAGGTCTTGTACAAAACCCTCTTCCTGTAGATATGGAAACCGTGACCTAAGAAGTTTAGTGATTTATCAAAGGTGAGGGTCAGGATTTGAACTCAGGTCCTCCAGATCTAGATCCAGTGCTTTTTCTATACCTTGGCAGTGCTACTGCTCAATAAATCTACCTCTTGTTCAAAGCTCAGTGGTGCTTATATAAGTGGTATTCCACTCCTTCCAGACATGATGTCTGGTTTTCCTTCTTATTAAACTTGACTAACCTAAGGGTTTTTGAAAACAGCAATGTGATGGAATATATTAAATTATTTTGATTATTTCTTAGCAATAAGGTAAGATTCACTGGTATATTTAACTTTATTTCTTGTTGAAAATGAGAAGCACAATAATTTTTTTAAAGTGGATAACCATAAGCTTTTTGTTACCATTACAGTATGTGGGGACTAATTTTTAATTGGGGAGTGCTAGCTAAGCGGCTCGCTGCAATATTGGGGCAAGGAAGGAGACCAGCAGCCTCCCTCAAAACAGAACAAGATTTATTTTAACAAGAACGAACTTAAAAACAAACACAAATGGGATTAGTAGGATCAAGGGAAAGGAAATAAAATGGGGAAATGGAAATTAAAATACCTGAAAAAATACCATCACCCAGGAACCAGCTGAAAACACGCAGCATAAGGCCTGTCGCTCTCCCGCTTCCACTTAGAATGCCCAATTCTCCTCCCCCAAACCTAGAAACACCTCACACAGCCCCAGCCAATGGGATGGCCTCTCTGACAGTCACATGAATGCCCTCACTAGGCTTCCAATCATTATAATTTTGCCAGGCCCATGTAGGCATCAGCGAGTGGTGATGACGTGAGGTGCCAGAGCCCTGGCAATGGCTACAACCAGTGGGTGGAGCACCATGCAGTTTGTGGAGCCCCAGGCCAGTGCGCACCGACGCATAAAAACCTCAAATAACAATTAATTCTTTACAAGTATTTCTAGAGACAGAAAAAAAATGGACTACTGAATTTGCATTTTGGAAATTCAAGGTTTTACTTGATTTACTGAGTCTGTAGATGGGCCAGCTTTATTGAAAACTATTTTGATTGTAAGCACTTAAAATATTAACCCTTAATGTGTTTGAAACCATCAGAGTTGAATTAAAATTTGATGAAGGTATTAAAATCTAGCTGATAACCTATCTTCTTATTCAAGTAACATTCCCAAATCATTGTGATTTACACCCAATACAAATATTCAAGGATGTTGATTGTTCCAGTTTACTTTGCTAATATCACTCTGTGTGCCATTAGTTTCATGGTACACAAGTCTGGAAAGAAAACAAACACCTGTCTCTCTGAGTCTAATGATTGTTATTAATGATAATGGGGATGACAAGGGAATAAATAAGGGAAATAATCATTGTAGAATCACAGAATCTGACAGTGGCAACCATCTAGGCCAACCTATTCATGACAGGAATATTAGTATAACATACCCAACAAATGGTCATGGAGATTCTACTTGAAGACCTGCAAGGAGAGAGAATATACCACCACCTGATGAGAAGGTGTAACACCTTTTTGAACAGTTTCTGTTATTAGCAGTTTTTTTTCTGATGTCAAGCCTCTATTGGCCTCTTTGCAATTTCTACTTTTTCTTCTTGGTTCTGCCCTCTGAGTATAAAAAGAACAAATAGTTATCCCTTCTACCGAGGATTAGGGGCACAGTGCCCAGGAGATCTGGAAAATTTGCATAAAATGTTTTAGCTCTCCCTTTGTACCAGAGAATTCTGAAATATAGTATTAAAAGATAAAAATATTGATATTACACAATGTATTTATACATTTCTGAGATTCTAATCTTTTTTTTGTTGTTGTTGTTTTCTTCTGCCCTTCATATGTCATCTGCAGCTTTGGCAAAACTCTCCCAAAATTTCCATTTAATTTTTTATGCTGGCCTATGATATATTGAAGCCATGACAGGGATAGTTGCTATGTGGAAGGGCTAACTGTACGATTCTTTTCTCCACATGACAATCCTTCAAGTAATTCAAAGTAGTGATCATGTCTACCCCCCTCACCCATCATCTTGAGTTTTCTCTCCAAGCTAAATGTGTACAATTCTTTCAAGGAATCTTCAAGGAGTATCCAAGGAAATGCTTTGAGGCAAACTCCAAAAGTTCTCCAAATCTGGAGGAAAGATTTAAGTAAGGTTGAGGGATATGAAGTATAGGCTTCCTAACTTGACTGTTTTGGTTTCTCCCATAACCTCTAATGTTCTAAAATGTAAGTTCCTTAAGGGCAGCAACTATCTTTTTGCCTCTCTTTGTATCCTCAGTGCTTAGCATAGTACCTGGTAGACAATAGATACTTCACAAATTAATGCTTAATTGACTTGTGTGTGAGGGCTGGAAGCAATCCTAATTACTGTGTTTTCCTAGCTCCACCAAAACTGAACATCAATAAAGGTATACCTCCTACCACTTGTCAAAGAGAAAGCTAGTTGTGCATCCGAGAAGGTGCTACTTTATTAATAACAGAAAGTCATTTCCCTTAAACCCGTCAATGTTACTCAATCCAATTCACATTCCTGGTTATAACTGAGGAAGGAAGAGATGTATTATTCTGATACCTCTAACCTCAGTTCCAAATAGTCAGTTGATAATATAGTTCCCAATATGATTGAACAGGTACATTTCTGCTTGAACTATATTTCAGAAAATTAAACTTATGACTACTCTATGACTTCTCTTTAGCTATTTTCCCTCCTATGCAATTATATGACTTGCTGATGTCTCCTTAGCCCCTTAACCACCACAAATCACAAGATTCTGGTGAAAACACTGTTGGAAACAAGTAGTACAAATAACCTTCTATAAATACCAATGAGCATTTTTTCACTTTTGCCTTATTTCTAGTTTTGCCTTTCTCCTTGTTGCTCATTAAAGGGGTAATGTGTGGAAAGAAGTTAAATGGTTTGGCAACATAAAACTGATTTTCATCTTGTTAATTGACAAGGCAGTTGAGTAAAATGTTAACCTTCACCTTATACACACTGCTTAAACAATGAGTCAGTGGTGATAAAAAAGGGAACACCTACAATTTTAAAAATGCGACTTATTAAAATATTTCAACTTAACAACATTTTCAATGCCACCAAATTAACTCAGTTCCTTCAAACGACAAACCTAGGCTACTTTAATAATCTTCTAAAACTGTATTCCTTGTTTACAGCATCTCTGTTCTCTAATCCATTCTTCATGCTACTGCCAAGGTTAATCTTCCTAAAACATCACTTTGATTATGCTATTCCCCTGATCAAAAATCTCTTTCATTAGCTGCCAACAATATACAATCCTAACTCTTTAGTTTATATACAAGCCTCTTGACCATTTATGCTGGTCCTAGCTTTGCAGGCTTTTCACTTATTACATTCCTCTCTACACCAATGTTCATTGCTGTTTAGTCATTTTTCAGTCATGTCTTACTTCCATTACCACATTTTGGGTTTTCTTTGTATAGATATTGAAGTTATTTGATATTTTCTTCTCTAGTTCATTTTAAAAATGAGGAATTGAGGCAGATAGGGTTAAGTAACTTGCCCAGGGTCACACAGTTAAGTGTCTGAGGCTGGATTTGAACTCATGAAGATGAGCCTTCCTGTTCCCAAGTCCATTGCTCTATCTACTGAATTACCCTAGCTGCCCTACACAAATGTTCAGATCTATTCAAGTTAGTCATCTCCATGAAGAAGTCTTACACTCTCTCATTTCTTTTTTTGTGCCTTCCCTCTTTCTAGAATTCTCAAACCACTTGACTTTGCTTGTTCAAATTTTATTCATTATTCATAGTCCAGTTCAAATATCACTGAATCAGAGAAATCTCATTGACTCAGCCCAGCCCAAAGTGATCATTCCCTGCTTTGAATTAAAATATTTATTATATCACTTATGTGACATTTCATACATAATAGTATGTGACATCTCTGATATTGTCTCAAGCTATTATTCCCCTCTTCTATTGTTACTTGATATTTTAGCCTAGTAAATGTAATCCAGTGAATGTTAGGTAATAGAGGAGAGATAAAGTTAACTGAAAACAATTGTTCCCCACCCCTAGCTCCATGAAGCTTGCAGTAATATGAGATATATACAGATAACGAGACTATAAAGTTGTACCTAAGAAGCACAACACAGAGGAAGAAAACCAAGGGATTTTTGATGGTCATGGGAAACAATGGATCAAGAAAGGCTTCTTGTTGGACATTGTATTGAGGTTATACGTTAAATAACTAATAGAAATTTGACACATAAAGAAGAAGAATGAGGGAATTCCGGTCATAGGGGATGGTATGATAAAAGGAACAAAACAATGAGGACACACGCTTAAAGCTCATAGTTGTAGAGCTAGAAAGGGCTTCAGAGGCTGTGTAGTCTAATCCCTTCATTCTACACAAGAGGAAATGGGAGGCTGGGAGAGTTATGTGATTTGCCCAATCTGTCATAGGGAATGAGTATCAGAGGCAGGATTTGAAGGGGCTGAAAATAAAATTGAATTTTAAATAAGAAGCTCTCTTCACCAAGGTTTCTTGTATCATACCTAGGGAAAGCTTGTGGCAGTTGCACATGCCCAAACCACTGGGGCTTTCTTGAGCTTCTGAGAGAGACAAACACTGTGTCCAAATAAAATAAAAGCGTTTCTACTTTTGAACTTCAGTTTCAACAAATAGACCAAGAGCCATCTCATCCAACAGAATGAGTGTTCTCAATAAGCTCCTAGATAGGCTTCCCCTCTTGTGGAGTTCACATGTTGAGAGCAGTCTGATGATAGTTTGAGCCATTTTGTTTTATTTTTTTGAAGAAAAGGAGTTCTATCTGACACATTAATGTGACAGTGTGAGAATGGGGAGATGAAGGGCTGCAAGACACTGTGATTTGGCCTCTTTCTATGCTGGGACTGGGTTCTCCTACCAGAACTGAATAGCTCTACGTGAGATCTGTCATTTCACACTATCCCAGTTCCTTTGCAATTTCTAGGTGCAAAGGAAGGGCCAGTTTTGTTCTACGTATTTATCAGGGCAAGATGCTTGTTATGGTGATCAACCCCATTGTTCTAGAGTTTAATTTTTACTGTGACCAGGAGCATTAGCCATTTAGTACTTTAGATGAAGTCTGTGAAAAATCTCCTGAATAAAGTATTATGTTCTGAAATGTGACTCAATAAGTCTTGAGTAATAATGGATAATGGGAGTACTTGTAGCCATATTTCACAAAATGAGGCAACAGATTAATGTATATTTTATTTTCATAAATAAGCATCATGGTATAAGGCTCTCACACTAACACTGAACATTTTTGCTGACTGAAATACAAATATTTTCCATTTCTCCCATATTACTATACTATATATAAAAATTGACACTTGACTATGTTCAATAAATCCCTTTTTAATGTATTATCTTCTATTGAGTACTCCCTCCTTCTTCAAACTGTTTCATCCCTTGTTTCCAAAGACCTTAAACTTTTGACTTCATGTGATTGAAACTAAATTCATCTCCTATTGATTGCTGTTTATTTCTCTTCTTCATGTCTATTTTTCTTCTTCCCAATACAATTTATTCCTTTCTGCTGCTTCAGTTCTACTGTAGAAGTACTGTGGTAGGGGCAGCTAAGCGGCGCAGTGGATAAAGCACCAGCCCTGGATTCAGGAGGACCTGAGTTCAAATCCAGCCTCAGACACTTGACACTTACTAGCTGTGTGACCCTGGGCAAGTCACTTAACCTTGATTGCCCCGCAAAAAAAAAAAAAAGTACCATGGTAGAGGAAGTTAATCATGACACTTGAAGTCAACATACCTGAATTTGAGAACTGACTTAAGCATTTATCAACTGTGTAGCCATAGAGAAGTTATATAACTTCTCTGAATGTCAAGTTTTTTTTGTGGGTGAAAGATAAAATGACTGAAGAAACAAAATTTTGAGGTTCCAAGTATATCAATTTATTAAACAATGTGTGCTAATTGCCTAACAAATCAGAACCAGGACCCTCAACTTTGGTACTAAATGCAGAATACAGGGGAAGACAGATTTTTATGCATGAAAACAACTAATTAAGACCAATTAACTAAAAGAAAACAATTAGCAAACATATACAATTAAGTAATATGATTTCTAATTGCAAGAAAAATTATGCACTTTCCAAGTTGGTAGGCAGACAGTAAACAGGTGAAATTCCCTGAAATGAGAAAAAAGAAATCTTCTACTCCCCCACCCCTGCCAACTGTCTGTATTTAATCAAAGGAACATGGAAAGAATAACGGATTAACCAGTACGGGACCAATTTTCAGATAAAACATATGGGTTGCTTGAGATGTATAATTGTGAGAAAATATCTTGTATCAATCTTGTGAGGTGGTCCAGTTTCTCAGCCACACAGGGATCAATTCAAACAATTTAATAAGGTTTTCTCCCAATTCCCACAATGGAATAAAGTTTTTTCACTAGACAGAAATTGGACTAGACCCATTATTGAATAGAAAGGGAACTGAGCTAGCTCAAGAACTGAGTCATAAGATGGAATCAGTGTGACTAGTACCACTTGCTGTTCTAATTCCCTCAGTTTCCTCATATAAAAATGGTGATAATAATATTTATGTTCCTTCACTGACATCCTATTTCAATGTCTCATCCTAGCATGAAGATGAACTTGGGTTCTTTAATGTTATGCCAACTATTTAAGCCACAATAGGCACTACTCAGGTAGAAGAGCTTCCAGTATAGTCTTTAAATAGATTAGTTGTTGTAGGACAATCATAAAAGCTGTGTTTGGGGAGATTCGTCACTAGAAAGTTGGCCACTAGGGGATTAATTATTTTGGCTTCAGAAAGTAATGAGAAGGCTTATTGAAATGTACAAAAGTTGTGATCTCTGCCAGAAGAGGAATCATAGATTTAGAACTGTGAGGGAGGTGACAGGTCACATAACTCAATCTCCTTATTTAAAAGATAAGGAAACTAAGGTTGAGTGGCTTGGATCAAGGTGAAACATGAATGAAAGTCCTTGATCTCCAACTCCAATTCCAGCATTATTTCTGCTCCACAATGTTGTATTTTGCAATAACTTCAGCAATAAATCATCTGAAGTTCACTATACGAAGTTCACTGTGAACTGTCAAAGGAAAGCCCTTTGTGAACTTAAAAGCACTATAAGTGTCTACTATTTTTCTTATTATTATGGGAGCTCTCACTTCATTCTCACTGCCACCACCCTCATTTAAAATTGAATATCTTCAACTCTTAAATGGATTTTTGAGTTCCCCATTCATAGTACGTGTGGGTTCAATTATGTTAAGGAAAGTAAGGGGCTCTGGGGCTTCCAATTTGAAACCTGTGTGGTCCAATATAATATAACCTCTCTTATCCAGCCTCAGAGAACCATCACATCCAATAAAAAACCAAGGTTTTCAATTCTACTACCTCAGAAGGTGAGTATATGTAAAAACCTTTCTTGTCTAATGCCATAAGATGAAAGGGAAAAGATTTTAGTGTACACAAATATATCCTATCATTCTGCCACATGCATAATCTAAATCAGGACATATGACTAATTCGTTCAGTCTTCTCATACCATTAGTATGTATTTAAGCATGAAGTGCATGTAAAGTACCATTCAGAATATGCTTAATAAGTCTGTCTACCTAGGTATTCATAATCTGTTTGGGCAAGCCATAAAATTCATAGATTAATTCTACAATATTCATTGCATGTGCTAATTAAGTCTCTTCCGTTTCTCTGGGGGGCAAGTCTTTACGAATTATTATCATTTCAACTTCAAAGATTCATACAGTTGGAGAAATGCCCTGATTTTGCAACTTTTAGATGTAACTTGGTGCCTTCCAAAGAATTCAATTGGGAGCAGACAGTGCTGGTCTTGGCTCTGTCACTAACTAGAATAACCTTGGGAAAATAACATTAACCTCTGGGGATCTAAGCTTTTCATCTCTTATAGGAGGAGGTTGGACAAAATAATCCCCCAAACCCCTTAAACTTCTTGATTTCTATGATTATGATTGTTAAACAGCAACTTCACAATTTCTGTTAGGCTTAAATGCTTAAGCACTATCTTACTAGTGAACAGGAGACTCCTTCCACCAATTCAGATAGCAACTCACCTATGACTTTGGAAGTCCTAGGGAATTGCCTAAGAAACATAGAGGTTAAGCAACTCCCCCCAAATCACACAGCTAGTAAGAATGTCAGAGCCAGGATTTGAGCCCATGTCTTGATGATTCCAAGATCAGTAATTTATAACTATATCCTGCTGGCTCCACACCACTTTGTTTCGTAATTTTTTTTTTGGGTGGGGCAATGAGGGTTAAGTGACTTGCCCAGGGTCACACAGCTAGTAAGTGTCAAGTGTCTGAGGCTGAATTCGAACTCATGTCCTCCTGAATCCAAAGCCAGTGTTTTATCCACTGCGCCACCTAGCTGCCCCATCCATACCACTTTCTAAAGTAGGAATGTTCATACAAATACAAGGGAGCACTGACATTATTTCAAGGTGTCTCTGGTTCCTGACCTCTCTGTCTTCAATACAAAATACCAGTAACTTAATTAATTGGGTAATGAATAGGGAGATAAGTATCCCAGGTATATTTTTTTTCTTATAAAAATGAGAAGGAATTAATAGAAAGTAAAATGATGTAAAAATTTGAATTCCTAGGATTTTCCAATTCTTTTGAATCAAAATTTAATGTCTCCTCACAGTGTAAAAGTTTAGTGAAGTAAATCTCCAAAAAGAGCATTTTGTAGTTGTGAGGTTGGAAAACTCGATTGATAATGAGGCATCAAGTCCTAGTGCAATGGCATATCAAGAAATAGAGTAATTGAATAAAGACTTAAAAAAGACTTCCAGTTAAGTCTTTTCCAGTCTGAGAAGAAGAAAATCAGACTATGTTCATTGTAAATATTGAAGATTTGGAGGAAACAAAAATCATTACGTGATGGGAGATTGACACCAAAGCAACAATGGGGCATATAAGATTGGGATTGCCAAGAATAAGAGATTCAGTTAACTTCTACAAGTATTTGAGTAACAGGTACTATGCTAGGGAGCTGGTGAGGCAAAGACAAAAATGAAATAGTCTTCCCTGCCTTCAAGTAGTTTATGTTCTAGGGGGAGGCAAGAGGAAAACAACAAGCATAAATAGATGAAAGGATCATAGGTTCATGGTGAAGCTAGAAGGTAACTTAAAGATCTTCTAATCCAAACCTCTCATTTTACAGGTAAAGAAGGTGAGGCTGAGGGAAGTTAAATGACTTGTCTAATATCACAGATCATTATCAGCAGAGCTAGGATCAGAATTCTGGCCTCTTGACTCCCAGTCTAGTATTGTTTTGTTTCCCTTAAGATCACTGACACTACCGCTATTGGTGGGTGAGGAGGAGAAAGAGAAGATACTATTAAGGACAAAAGAAAATGAAGGCTTAGAGTAAGATGAAAAACCACACACTCTCCGTCTTCCTTACCTGTGGAATAGTCAACTATCAGGAGATGAACTGAAATGACTAATGCCTATTAACTAAACCCTTCTCTTTAGCCAAACTGGTCTATTCACCATTCCCCAAAGCTCCACCAGGTTTCTGAATATTCCATATACCTCCTTCCTCTTTATGTTGGCCTATGCCATTTCTTTTGTCTGGCAGGTACTCTTCGTTATCTCCAATTTCCACCTAATGAAATATTGATTGACTTTCAAGGTCCAGTACAAATTCAACTTCCTACAAGATTTTATTTGCTAAAGGGACCTCCCAAATGATAAAAAAAAAACCTCTAGCAAAGCAGGGTGATGACTTCTAGTTTTGACCTTGAAGACTCCCTGAAAAGGTCTTGGACCACATTTTGAGAACCATGGACACAGAGCATTGAGAGGTTGAGCAAAGCATATAGACAACAGTTGTCATCAAGACCAGCTCTGCATCAACTATGCTGCCTTTCACATTACCCTGTAGTATGGTTATCTGTGTACATTCTAATATTTGTCTCCACTATAAGTCCTGTAGGAGTGGTTAGGTGGGGCAGTGGACAGAACACTGGACTTAGAGTTGAGGAGACTTGTTTGAAGCCTGCCTCAGATATTTACTAGCTGTGTGGTCCTGGGTAAGTAACTTACCTCCTGTTCTTCAGTTTCCTCATCTGTCAAATGAAGATAAAAATAACCCTAACCTCACAGAATTTTGTGAGGATAAATTGAGGTTACATATATAAAGTGTTCTGTGAATATTAAAGTGCTACATAAAGGCTATCAATAGCAATGGTGTTGGTGGTAGTAGTGGTGATGAATTTTATGGTGGTGATGATGTCTCACTTATCTTGGATCCCTAAGGGTGCTTAGTACAGGACCTTGCATATACATCAGTTACATCAAAGATCTGGATCCCTAAGGGTGCTTAGTACAGGACCTTGCACACACATCAGTTACATCAAAGATCTGTGATTTCTACTATGTGAGAAGTCCTTCTACCAATGCTGATGGCAACATATATAACTGGACAAAGTAAGCATTTTATAAATAGTGGTTGACATTTATTGAAGCATTTTACCCACTTCCTGACACCAAAATGAAAGGGAGAAGGGAGAGGGGCACATATTGAAACATTTATTTTTTGGACATGGCCAATTGAGTGATTTATTTTGCTTGACTATGCATATTTGTTACAAGGATTTATTTTCTTCTTTTTTCAATAAGGATATAGGAGAGAGAGAAAATAGAGGTTTAATAATTGAAAAAAATAGAATTTGTATTTAAAAGGCAGTATAATAAAATTTACAACTGAGCACATATTATACACAACCAATGGGGGAAGGCAGGAGAGTGATTATAGTTATCAGAACCAGAAAAGTAGTCAAGAATGAGTCAGAGTAGAGGTGAGTGTCAAGGCTAAAGAGGATGTTTCTTGGAGACAAGAAACATTAAGGACATGTAAAGTCATACCAATATGCATTTATTAATCATATACTGTGTGTCACGCACAGTGTTAGTGGTAATTACAAATTAGGGCACAAATAGATCCTGACCTCAAGGAGCTCACAATCTAATGGGGGAGACAATGTATAAACAACTAAGTATAAGTAATATACATATAGGATGAATTAGAGATAATCTAAGAAGGAAGGCACTAGCATTAAGGGTGGTGAGAAAGGCTTCTTACAGAAAGTAGAATGTCAGTTGAGACTTGAAAGAATCCAGGGAACGCTAGCAGTAGAGATAAATAAGAAGAGAATTCTGGGCATGAGGAATAGTTGGTGAAAATGAATGATGTCAGGAGATGTAATGCCTTGTTCTAGGGATGCCAAAAGCAAAGATATCAGTGTTACTGGATTGTAAAATATACGTAGGGAAGCAAATTGTAAGAAGATGGGAAAAATTGGAAGGGGACAGAGTATAAAACCTTTTAAAAGCCAAAGAGAGGAAGTATTAGGGAGCCACTGGTGATTATTGAATGTAAAGCTATGGTTTAGGAAAATCACTTTGGTAGCCAAATGGAAGGTAGAGTAGAATAAGGAGAGATTTGAGGCAAGGAGATTAGACAAAACCCTACTACACTATTCCAGGCATAAGATGATGAGGGTCTTCACCAGAATGATAGAAGTATTAGAGGAGAAAGAGTGACAAAGATAGATCAACAGGATTTATCAACAGATCAGATATGGAAGAGTGAGCAAGAGAGTAAGAACATGAAGATGACAACTAGTTAATGAGCCTGCAGGACTGAGAGTTTGGTGATGCCGACAGCAGTAGGGAAATTAGGAAGAAGGGGAAGTTTGGGTGAGGGGGCAATAAGAGTTGTTTTTGACATGTTTAGTTTAAGATATCTACAATGCATCTAGTTCAAGATGCCCAAAAGGCAGTTGGAGATATGTGACTGAAGGATAAGAGAAAGACTGGGACTAGTTGAATGGATGTGAGAATCATCTACATAAAGATAATAATTAAATCCACGGGAGCTGATGAGATCACCAAGAGCAGTAGTTTATAGGGGGGAGAGAAGAAGGCCTAGGAGAGAGCCTTGGGGGACAATCACAATTAGTGGGCATGATCTCAATGAAAATGCAGCAAAAGAAACCGAGGGAGGAGTGGTCAGATAGGTAAGAGGAGAACCAGGAGAGAGCTATATGGCAAAAGCCTAGAGCGAAGGGAGTATCAAGAAAAAAAAAAAAACAGTGATAAACAGTGTCAAAAGCTACAGAGAGGTCAAGAAAGATGAAGACTGAGAAAAACCCATTAGATTTTGCAATTAAGAGATCATTGGTAACTCTGGAAAGATTAGTTTCAGTTGAATGATGAGGTCAAAAGCCAGACTGAAGAGAATTAAGGCATTTTATGTATGTATGGTTAAGAACCTCAGGATTTTCAGTCAAAGACACAAACCACTCCCGAGCAAGATATGATGATCAGGTTTATTTCCATATGGAAGAGAGGTTAAAGATGGATGAGGACAGGTTGGTCACACAGGTGGGAAAGAAACAAGCAATAGCTTCCTTTGAAAATGATTAATGATCAGAATGTGGTTTTTGGTTTAGGTGAGATGAACAGAAGATCTCCCACCTGGGTTTGGCTGGATGTGGAAAAACACTCTCTGGTTCCTCAGCCAATTAATTGTGTCCAGATTTTAATGAAATCAGTGTGAAAAATCTGGTACATAAAGCGAGAAGCTAATCACTGTGAGCTTGAACCACAGCCTAATTTTATGCTTGCTGTGCAGAAACAAAATCTCAAGAGGATTTTTGAGGGACGTATTTTTTTCCCTTTCTTTTTCCCCCTCTGCATATTTGGCCAGAGACATAGGGAAGGACAGCAGAGGCAAAAGCTTCTTAAGAGTTTCACATTGTGCTCCAAACATCCCCTTCCTTTATAGATTTTACCACACAGGAAAAGCAATGCTGCTGTCCAAGGATACTGGGCATTACTGACTGATTTTTCAAATTGGACCAATTTAGGAAACCAGAAGTAGTCTTTGGAAACCTGAGGGATGGCAATGTTTCAAAGCCAGAAAGAATTCACCAAGGGAATGGCCCCATGGTATGATAGAATGGATGCTAGATTGGGAGTGAGAGGACCCATATTCAAATCCCAGCTGTGCCATTTTCTTGCCTATGTGATCTTGGACAAATCACTTCTCTCAGTTTGGCCACGAGTAGAATAAGGATGTTGGACTATATGGCCTCTAAGGTCCCTTCTGGTTCTAAATTTCTAATGCTAAATTATAGACTATTATTAAATATAGTAGACTTTAAACATTGAAATTGGGGCTCAAACTAAGTCATGTGCTATGTCAGGCTGTTAAGGAATACAGGAAGGGAAGAGGAAAGGAATAGCATTTCTATAGCACCTACTATGTGCTAGGCATTGTAATATCTTTTTTTTTTTGATGAGGAAATTGGGGTTAAGTGACTTGCCCAGGGTCACACAGGTAGTAAGTGTGTCAAGTGTCTGAGGCCAGATTTGAACTCTGGTCCTCCTGAATCTAGGCCCGGTGCTCTATCCACCATACCACCTAGATGCCCCTGTAATATCTTTTTTAATCCAGGCCCAGACCTCTATCCACTGTACCATCTGCCTGCCTACTGAATAGGTGTTCTATATAGCTTTAGGGAAAAGAGGATTTATGTTATATCTATAACTTCAGGATAGACATGGTGTCAGTGGTTTCCTCCTTCTGCCACTGCTGCTATCCTGGTACCACAGGGCTGAGATGGAGAGAGATGGGGCAGAAGAAAACCAGCAATGACAGAACAGGGACTTCTAACATAAAACATAATACTATGGTTTTCTACCCTCTCTTATCTTGTTTTGGAGGTATCAGTCAACCAACAAACATTTCTTAGGAGTCAATTTTGTATCAAGTACTGTGTTAGGCAAAGGGAAGGGAAGGGAAGGGATGGGAAGGGATGGGAAGGAAGGGGATGGGGAGGGGAGGGGAGGGTATCTCTGCCAGGAGACAGTAGACATGTGGCCTCCTGAACTCAGTCTGTACTTCCTCAAAGCACCAAAAAATCTCTTAAATTACTTAAAACTGCAGCATTGCCCATAACTGTGTAATCACACCTTCACCAGTGATGACTGCCCCTTAAAAGTAGAGCTGATTACCCTTCAGATGAGAAGCTCAAATTGTTTGTTTCAGAAGCACAATTCTTCGCTTCTGATCCAGGTTGTTGGCTACTCATTCTCTCTTCCTTGCTCTTGATTGCTTGGATCAACTTGGTACATTGGCCCAAATTGCCAGTATCCTTGTTCCTTCAAACTCTTCCCAATCCCATGTCATGGAAAGAGAAATATATCCCATGATATCTCTGATTTTCCCTATATCCTTCTTTCCCTAGATTCTGCTTGCCAATGAGCTCATCCATGGAATTTCCAATTGACCACCTGCATTGTGTCTTTTGCTGTTTGGGACTATACACTCTCCCTTCTTCAAATTGAAATACCAAGTATCAAAGCCTATGTTAACTGGGTTTAGAAAAATCTTTTCAATTTTTTTTTTGTAGAGTATTTCTATTCTTTCGTCTTCAAACGATGCTGTTGTATAACGTGCAATTATCTTCATGGACATAATTTCTCTTATGCTTATAAGCACCCACACACAGTATTAACAAGTATCTTGGAAAATACAGTTTCTTCTTGTCTTGGGGCACATAACACTGAGACTACCATGTCTTTCACTTGCTTCTCCAAGGACGACAATGTGCAAACATCTTCCCATCTAGACACACTTTCCTTTTGCCTTAATTCTGCACATAGAATAGTGTAGGGACCAATTTTTAATTGGGGAGTGTTAGCTAGGTGGCTCGCTGCAATACTGGGGCAAGGAAGGAGACCGACAGCCTCCCTCAAGACAGAGCAGGATTTATTTAACAAGAACGAATTATTTCACCAACATTTTGGAGGGACATCTTTTTTTTTAAGATATCCATGGTTGGAAACTTCCACTTTGGCTCCTAGTTTACCACTCCTTCCTCAGTACCACAGATTTGTCTCCCAATCTCTAAGATTCTGAAGTATCTGTGATTCCACTGATATGGGGTTTCTCTGCCCTGAGGCAAATGGTAGCCCCTCTGGGTCTACCTATGCTGGGTGACTGACATTTCCCTACATCCTCCCATAAGATCACCACACTAGTCCTTCCAATGTACTGGAAGCCTTCTTCATGTTTTTGCCACATGACAAGGATCACTATGCAAAGTGTGGTTATCCACTGGTTGTCTCTCACTTTTACTACATGACTAGACCATTCTCTTTTTCAATCATATGTGCTTTAGTGACTTCCTATGCATAATTCCTCATTTATAATGTGCTGCATTTCTTCATGCCCTTTAGTGACCCCAAGCTTCTTCCAGAAACAAAGGTTCATCTTGTTAATAACAAACGTTCATCTTGTTAACAGTAATATTCTCTTGGTAATGTTCTCATTATCACAAGTCATTGAACATGATCATCTCAAAAAAAAAAGTGCAGAAATGCATGGACACTCAGAAAATGTTACAACACATTATGAACCAGACTCTGGATTTTTATTACCCATAAACACTGGCTCCTGACCCAGCTCAGCTTCTAGTTTATGGTCACATTTTGGAAGCAAGTTGGGTTTTTCCCCCAAGAAGATTTCCCTCCTGGCTTATTGATTGTCCAAATTACCAGCAACTGTTATCCCCCACGGGACAGAACAGATGCCAATGTATGATGCTGAGTCCCACTAAACTTTTTGTCTTTTGACTCTATACTTTATATACATATATGTATATATACATGTTTCTGCACTAATGCTTGTATAAATATATACATATATGACACATTCATGTGTTTATGCATATATATATACACAAATATGTATGCATATACACATATGTACATTTTTATATAATGGCATATATAACATTTCGAAAAACAAAATGCCAGTCCATTGTTCTACAATGAAGTATCTCTCATATATATATATATATATATATATGATACAAGATTCCTTGAAAGATGTAACACCAGAGCCAACCTTTTGACTGCCCTCTGATTACTAATATCAAGATAAACATAAAATTAAGATGTATTCTTGCCAAAGGTACTTCCCATTATCATGGAGGATGTCTAGCACAGACTTCAAAATGAAGAAGGATTTGTTACTGATGGTAGCATCCCCCAGATGGCCTTGTTTGAAAGTGACATGGCATCAAGACCCAGAACTTTTCACAGCCTTCTAATTGTGATCTATGGTCACTCAAGAGTTTGGACTAATGATCCACAAAGGAAACACCAACTGGATAAAGAATACTTATAATTCAGACTATAGTATGTGGTTAGACAACTCATAGAACTCATTCATCATTATGAACATCAAGGATGGGAAGTGAGCTGGGCTAACAAATGCACAGGAGGAGAAAAGAAGGCTGGTTTTCCTTTGGGAAAATAGCCAATTATTTTAATGACCAGAAACTTCTCTTTGAAACAGACACCAAGCTTGGTTTTCTTAATATTGATGTTCTTTCAGTGATATTATATGGCAGGGAGTAACGGAATACTATAGTCTCCAAAGAAATTAATTTGAGATTCATTCAAATAGCAACAGAGAAAGTTGTGGAAGATGTGACTAGGTTACAACTCATTTAAAACAATGAACTATACATAAATGGTATAAAGGATGTTATCAGAGAATATATGAACAGAAAAGATGGGGAGTTTTGTAGCAAGAGTAAAAGATAACTGAAAGAGTTTGTAATCCACATTATAATCTATTCAATATTGTTGCTGTTGTTGTTTATCCTTCATTCTCGAAGAAGACCATGAGATTGGGGAGGTAATGTCACGACTTGCAGTGAATTGGATTTAAGAGAGTGAGAGCTTTGCAAAGTCACCAGCCTCAATCTCTCCTCAAGAGCCATATAAGTCCAGTGTCAAGATATATATCAGAAGAAAAAAAAAAGATATAGATCAGGATGACTGGAAATGGCCCTGGATGTTTGAGGCAAACAGGGTTAAATGACTTGGCCAGGGTTGCACAGCTAGTAAGTATCTGAAATCACATTTGAACTCAGGTCTTCCTCACTCCAGGGCCCATGGTCTATCCACTGTGCCACCTCGCTGCCCCATTCAATATAAAGAGAACATAGGGAAGCACAAGCATATTGGGGAAGGGGGCACCTGTAGCATATTTATAGGAGGAAACAGATTAGGGTGTTACAGGACAGCTAGGCAGACATATATAAGTAATGATCTGTATTGGCGAAAGGAATACACTGATGGCTTTACTGCCCATTGCAATATTTCAATAAAGAGAGAGGAAACTGCTAGAAATTCTAGTAAAAAAAACACAAATAAGGGCATATAAAGTAAATTAATTAAGAAAAACACTGAAGTACTGTTGGGGGAAATGTAGTAATGGTCATCTGTTACTTACATATGGTAGATGGCTATCTTTTTTCTTTAGTGATTTAAGATTCTTATAAGGAAATTGTTGGCTTTTTTTCAAATTTTCACATCCCCTTCATTTTAGAATATATTTTCCTCTTCCTCTCCCAATAAGCCATACATTGTAACAAGTAATAATAACAATAACTATAACTAAAATATTTTTTTAAAAAATCAACCCAGCAACCAAGTCTGACAATATATGCCTTGCTCTACACTCATAATCACCCACCTTTGCAGAGGATGGAGGTGCGTTTTATCTCTTCTCTAAGTCCAAACATATACCTTATGATCAGATGACATTTATTTGGATTTTTTATTCTCACTATTTACATTTTTGTAATCGATGTGCTTATTGTCTTTGACTGATAGATTCAATCTGCATCAGTTCATATGTCTTCTTATTCTCTGAATTCTCTATATTTATAATTTCTTATAGTACAGTAATATTCCATTGTATTCATTTATCACAATTCGCTTAGTCATTCCACAATAGATCAGTATCTACATTATTTATAATTTTTTTCCACCACAACAAAAAAAGGACTGCAATTAATATGTTGGTATATGTATGACCTTTTTTTCTTTGACATCTTTGTGGTATATGCTTAGCAGTGGATTCTCTGGGTCAAAGGGCATTGACATTTTGGTCAATTTTTATCATAGTTTCAAACTGAATTCTCTAGACGTTGAACCAATTCACAGTTCCACCAACTATGTATTACTATAACTACTTTCCCCACAGCCCCTTAAACACTATTTCAATTTATTGTCATTTTTGACAATTTGCTGCATATAAGATGAAATATAGGAATTATTCTGATTTACACTTCTCATTAGTAGTTTGGAACATTCTATCATATAGTTGTGAATAATTTGAAGTTCTTTTGTGAACTATTTGTTCATATCCTTAGACCATTTGTCCACTGGGTATAGTTTGTGTAAGTATATATTGTAGCCTGTCTTCTTTACTGTGCTTCTAGAGAGCTTGATATTACAGAAAAGGCCTATGTATAGATTAGGTATTGCTAACTAGAAGGAACTGTGAAGATATGTGTTCCCATGAGGTGGAAAGATACTTTTTGATAGGTCAACTCAAAATGCAGTACTTATTCCTAGAAGTGTCCAACCACAACTTAGTCATTCTATTCCACTTACTTTCATCAGTCTCCTAACTTAATGGCTCCCATTCCCAGCTGTACTAAATTTCACTTTAACTTTCCCCTTTGTTTTCTCAGAACAATTTAAGACTCTAAATTGGTCAGTAACTCCTATCTGGGTTGGAGAACTTGACTATTGAATCTACATGTATATCCTTGATTTAGTTCTTCTCTTAGATATACCAGTAATAATTATTTTGGGCTCAGAAAAAGGTAGAATACTAAGTTGATCCTTTAATGCTATGTAATTTGTATGTCAAACCTTAAAACAATATTTAATGAAAATATTTTTTACTAAGCAACAACTTTTGATATCACTGGTTTTGTTCATCCAAACTCTTTTCAATTTCATATAATTAAAATTGTTTATTGGAGCTTTTGTGATTGGCTCTATCATTTGTTTGGCTAAGAACTCAACAGGTCTTAACTAAATGGAATAGATTCTCTAGAACTACTTAGTTTTTCATTCTCATCTAAAGTAATAGTTTATTCATTCTGACTCATAAGTATAAATAAGAAACTCATAGACCTTAACACATGTCATTTATACTTTGGTATTGATAGCAAGCATACCAAGCAACTGAATAGTAATTGATCTGCTACTATGTCACATTTGTTCAAGTTAATATTAAATTAATCAACACCAGCAGCTATAATGAAATTAACATTGATGCATACACAATTGTTTAAAGTGAGTCCTCCTAATACCATGATTTGGAAATACTATTACTTATAAAATGATACAATATTATGCCATATGCTACTTTTCACCTTCTGGACTGCTCCACCACCCTACTGGCCACCTTGCCCACCTCAGGATAACTTCATGCTGAGGTCTGCTATGCTGATTGTTGGGAACTTGGCTGGGATCATCATTGCTTTAGAGTGCTCCAACCACGCTGCTCACTTCACTCCCAGATCAATTCACTTTCTGGACTCACCACCACAAGCTGGCTAAGTTCATTTATGTTTTGTCTTCCCCTATTAAAATATGAGCTTCTCGGGAGTAGAGACCATCTTGTCTGGTGCTTGGCACAATGCCTCGCACATCATAAGTGCTTCTCTCTCTGTCTCTCTGTCTCTCTATGTATCCTACAAAACTGATAGTTGGTAGCAAGGCAGGATGGTATTGTGGAAAGAATTTTGGATGAGGAAGGTTCAGAAGACATTTCTTCTTATACTATCCTTGCTTCTTGCTAGCCATGTAACTTTTTGGGGTGAGGGATCACCACTTTTTTAGGTCTACATTTTTTCTATTATAAAGGGAACACGAGAAATGTTTTATATGTTTGAGGTAGACTGAAAGTTAGGAAGAAAAGTAGTTTTTGGAGCCAAATAACATTTTCAATTTTAGACCTGTTGTATTTGAAGAAGCTATTTTGACATTCCATTTGTTTTAAATGTATCTTTTGACCTTGAGAGAGTTCAATAAATATATAAATGTAGATAAAAATAAAAATAGAAATATAAATCTATATAAAATATTGGTTTAGGAGTCATCAGAAAAGGAATGATAGTTTAAACTATAGGAATCAATAAGATGACCAAAAGGGAAAGCATAAAATGAAAAATAGAAGAGGGTCAATAACAGCCTTAATAAATGTCAATCTAATTAAGGGAGTAGTAGACAGAAGAGGAGAAAACAAAGGAAATAGAGAAAGAACAGTCAGGGAGGAGGCATCTGATATAAGGAGCCAATAAAAGAAACATGTTAAAAAGGGGGATCCTCTGATAATTCTTCACCTGTTGCAGAAAAATTCAAGAATGCTACTTAATGCTTCCCTCAACGTTTTTTCCCAAGCTCAAAAGCAAAATATGAAGTGTCTCTGTTTGTTTGTTTGTTTCTTTCTTCTTTGTTTCTCTCTGTCTCTGTCTGTCTCCCTCCGTCCCTCCCTTCCTCCCTCCCTCCCTTCCTTCCTTCCTTTTTTACATATACCATCCATCCTCTTCCAAGTCAAATGATCCATTATTTGCCAGAGACCTTGGAATGTTATTCTTTGGAATTCATATTTAGCATTTGAAAGTTTATTCATAACATGGAAGGAAAACATCTAAAACAAGTCTGCAGCATTATATCTTTTTTTAGCATTACATCTTAAATGCTATATTTAATATTCCTCTAATAAATTAGGGATTTATCACAGAAATTGAGGGTAAAAGTTTATGGAAGACAAGACCATCATCTTACAGAGGTGTTATCATAACCTTTGTAACAAAAAAAAGAATCATGAATCTGACACTTAGCTTTTCATAATAGTATGGGGTGGGCAGAGTCAGGGTCTAGCACACATGTTGGCATTAAAAATAATATTAATAAAGTCTTAATGGAATGAAGAGGGAAAACACAGAGCATTAGGAGAGGAATGAGATTGAGCAAAGGCGGAACACAGATATAGCCTAACAAGAGAACAAGGCCAGGCGGGGGTGGAAAGGATATGAAGAGATGTCCATGGAGAGAAGAGGAACAGTACTGTGGGTGGTAAGTCAACTGGGGAATTCAATTGGGGAAGTGAAGATAACAAGTGGGAAGCAAACAGAAGAATTTAGTTGACTTTTAAATTGGAAAACCAACAAATCACAGTCAAAGAATTGTAGAGCTAAAAAAAGAACCCCCTCATTTTACAGAGGAGGACACTAAATTTTCAACAATCATAAAAAATATTACTTAATAACCTTCACATCCTCCTTCCGTAGTCTCAGGGGGGACTGCAGACCTCAGTGGGGTAGATTGAAATAGGAGGATGGAAATGGTATGTGCATATCCATTAGGCAAACTCTCTTTTCCATGATTTGCCATCATATTGCACCAACAGAAGAATATGAATGTGATCAAGATGGGATTCTGTTTCAGGGAAACGTTTGGGTCACTGAAAGTGTTGCTTGATTTTGCAAAAGCAATCCAGATCAATTTCTTCTTTCTATTAACATCTGGGCACAGCTCACTGTCTATCTGCACAGTCTGTCCAAGCTGCATTTACCAATGAACCAAGAGACCATCATATCATAGTCTGGTCTTTAGGTACCTTTTACCCATGTCAATAAACCAAATCACTAATCACTTATTAGACACCCCCTATGTACCAGGAACTATGTTAAGTTCTAGGAATACAAAGAAAGATGTTTACATTCTAATAGGGGAGGTGATATTCAAACAACCATGTACAAATAAGCTATAGGCAGTTTCAGAGAGAAGTCATTGATATTTAGGAGGGTTCCTGCAGAACATGGAACTTTAGCTGAAATTTGAAAAAAGTCATGGAATCCAGGAGGTGGAGATAAGAAGAGAGAGAATTTCAATCACATGGGACAGTCGATAAAAATACGTGTAGTAAGGAAATGGCATGTCTTATTCAAGAAATGTGTCATTGGATTACAGAGTCCATGGAAAAAGTAAGGTACAAGAAGACTAGAAAGGTAGGAAAGAGTGAGATTATGAAAGTCTCTTAAAAGTCCCCCCAAAATATTTTATAGTTGATCCTGGAGGTAATAAGGAGTCATTGGAGTTTATCGAAGAGGAGAAGGATTGACATGGTCACACCTGCAGTTTAGACAGATGAATTTAATAGATATATGGAGAATGGACTGAAATGGGGAGAGACATGAAGTAGTGAGACCAACTAGTAGGCTATTGCAATAGTCAACAAGCATTTATTAAATACTGACTATATACCAAGCACTGTGCTAAGTACTGGGAATATAAAGAAAGGTAAAAATAGTCCCTGTTTTGTATTCTTTTGGGGGAAGACAATGTGTACAGATACATAGATACATATGAGATACACACAGGGTAGATCCAAATTATCAGAGTTATCCTCCTCAGAGGAGAGGGCAAGAGGGCTGTTAGGGATCAAAAAGGCTACTTGTGCAAGTTAGAATTAAGCTGTTTCATGTTCAATTATCCTTTTCAATATACTGTTATGGAAAGGCTTATTTTGTTCCATAAATGAAAAATAAATTACAAAAAAAAAAAAAGAAACTGGGCAGCTAGGTGGTGCAGGGGATAGAGCACCGGCCCTGGATTCAGGAGGACCTGAGTTCAATTCCGGCCTCAGACACTTGACACTTACTAGCTGTGTGACCCTGGGCAAGTCACTTAACCCCAATTGCCTTGCCCCCCCCCAAAAAAAAAGAAAAAAAAAGAAACTAGGGATTCTGAGAAAGAGAAATGATGAGGGAGAGGATAACATGTTCTGCAGGAACCCTCCTAATTCTCAATGACTTCTAACTGAAGGGACAGCCAGTTCATTTAATTTTTCCTACATATATTCTTTGCGCATGTGTGTATGTGTGTGTGTGTGTGTGTGTGTGTGTGTGTGTGTGAGAGAGAGAGAGAGAGAGAGAGAGAGAGAGAGAGAGAGAGAGAGAGAGAGAGAGAGAGAGGCAATTGGGGTTAAGTGACTTGCCCAGGGTCACACAGCTAGTAAGCGTTAAGTGTCTGAGGTTGGATTTGAAATCAGGCCCTCCTGAATCTAGGGCCAGTGCTCTATCCACTGCACCACCTAGTTGCCCCCCTACATGTATTCTTAAGCCAAACTCCTTTAAACAGCTGAAGATTTCCTTAAGAAGATTCTGGAACATTCCAAGGCTTGACACAATCAGCATGTCATCCATAAATTTCATCTACAGAAGCTTTTCTGAGTCTTATTTGACATGAGTAAGTAAAGCTTATGAGATACCTTCTTGGAGTAACATTCTTAAATAATGAAAGGAAATGCCAAATTGCTATTAGAGATTAGTGAAAATAAGGATATTTTCCATTCCAAAGTCTGCGGACCTGAGGTTAAGAACAGCTGATCTATTGGGAAGCCCTCTTTCATTTAAATTCTGTTCTGGCTAAGCTCCTTGATGATGTTAAACACTGGTGGGAGACATATGTCTTGTGCCTCACTTGATATTAATAATCTAAGGATCAACAAATAAAGTTATGCTTTGTTGTATTTATAAAGGGATTTTTAAAAATTATCTTAACAGATACATGGAAAACATCTTGCTGGCAGATAGCTTTTCTAAGGCATCATTTTGCTCTGGGGAATTACATTTTAAAAAATACATTAACAATAAACTCATTGGGATATTGAATTCCTAGAATCTTTCAGTCAACTATTTGACTGTGAAGTCTTTCCAAAAACTTTGCCTGTTCCCTTTTCACATGTGAAACAAGTATACTCTCGATACGTATACAAATATGCCAACAAAATTGATAACATAAAAGAAATAGGGGAATAGCTTCAAAAATATCATAAGAAGAAAGTCACTACCAGCATAACACCAAAATATTTATAGTGGCAATTTGGATGATAGCAGAGAATTGGAAACAAAGTAGATGGCCATCAGTTGGGGAAATGGGTAAACAAATTATGGCACATTAATATAATGGCATGTTACCGTCCCATAAGAAATGATGAATGTGTTGAATACAGAAAGGAATGAAAAGAACTGATGCTGAGTGAAATAAACAGAGCCAAGAAAACAATATATGGAATTACTACAGCAATGTAAATGGAAAGGACAACCATAAAAATCAATGTGAATGTTGGAAATTTTTAAAGAAAAGCATGACTTAAGAAAAGATTTAAAGCAAAAAACAAACAAAAAACCCCTTCATCCCCAGCCCTTTGCAGAGGTAGGAGGTACATAAAGGTTTTCGGACTTTTTCATTGTATTGATCACTTCTCCTGATCCCCCCTTTTCATTTTAGCTTTTTAAAAATACTACAATTATCCCTTCCACATTGTAGGGGCTAGTTAGGGAGGTGCTCTGCTGATCTGAAAAACCCATGCAAAAATTTTGGACCCTCCCTTTGTTCCAGAGGTTTGATTTCTTTTTTCTTTTCTTTTATGCGGTGTTTATAGTATTTTATTGTAAAATTTGGGTTAAGTATGTGTTCATAGACTCCATATCATCAGCTGGCCCTACAAAACTCCCTCAAAACTTTCATTTAGGGGCACCTAGGTGGCACAGTGGATAAAGAACCAGCCCTGGATTCAGGAGGACCTGAGTTCAAATCTGGCCTCAGATACTTGACACTTAGTAGCTGTGTGACCCTGGGCAAGTCTCTTAACCCTCATTGCCCCGCAAAACAACAATAACAACAACCAAAAAAAAAAACCCACCTTTCATTTAGTTTCTTATGATGACCCTTGAAAAATTGAAACTGCAATGGGTATGTCATGATGTGGAAGGGAAAACTATAGTTGTTATATGGGATGGCTCTGGGGGAGAGAAAAAAAACAAGAAATTGTGATGATATTTGTTAAAAATAAAAATAATTTTAAATTTAAATAAGATTTAAAATATATTATTGGTACTCTGGGAGACAGCAATTTGAGTTCCATTTATGTGACAGTGTTAGAAATTAGATTGCAAAGAGTTAAGAGGCAAGTTTGTGGAGGCAGTGATTATAAACAACTCTTTCTAGGAGGTTGGCTGTAAAAAGTAGAAAATATATCAAATGATAACTTAGGAAGATAGCAGAGTAAACTGAAGGATTTGTTTGGTTTATTTTGTTTTTTAGAATGAGGAAAGCTCAGCATCAGATGGAGCATCAGAAAGGCCAAGTAGAGTAGCTGGCCTTGTCAAGGAGAAAATATAGAGGACAAAGAAAAGGAAAAGAGAATGGAGCATGATTGAGAGGAGCTTTGAGATTTGAAATATGTGCAAACATAGGCCCCATCTGGGCATGTAAGGCAGAACATTGCCACAAAGGATTTGAAGTAGAGCATGATAACCTTGACTTAACCTGTTTATTTCATTCATTTGCATGGAATCCTCCAAAAGAGTTTGGGCCCTAGGAAAGCCAAAATGCCTCTCTATCATTGGTTGAAATGAAGCCACCAGAAATGGGTGGAGAGGGAATGAAGTTTGACAATTAGGAATTGACTAGAGTTTGTTTTTTTTGTTTGTTTTATTTTTTAAGGAACTTTTAAACCCTAAACAATGTAGAGGCTTGATGCAAGAATGGCTCCAAGAAAAGAAAATCATTTCAAAAGGCAAATGAGCTCATTAGCTGACTAGCTGGTGTGAGTGTGTGTGTTTATGGATTTCAAAAAATGGTAGCCCCTGGAAACTGATAGACCTTTATCCTTGTGGAGAGAAAGCTACTTTTCCTTAGTCTGATGTTAGGGTATATGAAGACCCACCTTTGATTCGACCTTAACTTCGGGAAGTGAGCTTAAAAAGAAAAGTTCCATCAAAGAGAAAGAGTGATGGGAGCAGCTACATGGCACAGTGGATAAAGCACCAACCCTGGATTCAGGAGGATCTGAGTTCAGATCTGGTCTCAAACACTTGACATTAGCTGTGTGCCCCTGGGCAAGTCACTTAACCCTCATTGCCCCAGAAAAAAAAAAAAAGAAAAAGAGAGAAACAGTGGTGGGGATCAGCAGACAATCAATGTGATACCCAGTGGAAAGCAGTAGAAACTTAGCACAGAGCTAAATGGAAACCCATTTTATGGAGATCCAGTATGGATTGGTAGAGACATGATACTCAGCAAAGAGAACTACCTCATTGGGAAGCAGTAACAACACCCAGTGGGGGGCAGATCCAGGACAGCCCTGCATTGATATCACCCCTAGGTGACAGCAGAGGTATTGTTAAAGAGTTATCCCTCCAGCACCTAGCCTAGTGCTTGGCACATAGTAGGCACTCACTAAATGTTTATTGATAAATTTGTTGATTGTATGTTGATCACAAGCATTGTGTACAAGTGTGGTCTTCCACATATATGTCCTGACCATATTTTCCCTCATATGTGTAGTCTTCTATGCATATGTTTGTATATTCCCTATATCTGTGAGCTCCCATGAATGATTCCTTTGATTCTCTAGTCTCCACTATAGGAATGTGTATTGATTTCAGACTAGTTCTCTATTGCTACTTTTCTCACTATATTATTTCATTTAATGCCTTTCCTTTAAACTCATTGCGCCCTCTGACTGACTAGGAAAAGTAGATACATGGATTGGTGGTAATTGGGGTGGGGTGTGAGCTCTGGGTTTATGTAAATACAGAAAGAACCTAAATCCTTGGGCAACTTTTCTGGAAGTCTATGTGAAAGAGGCACTATCAGGGGTGATATGTTATTCTAAAAGTAATAGTCAATCCTTCATCTCAGATTCTTTGTTCTAAATTCCTACCTTTCATAGGCAAAGCTTCGAGTCAAAGAATCACCCTACATTAAGTGAGGGGATTAGATTTGATGATCTCTCTGGCTTCTTGCAGTTCAAAAATCTATGATTCTATTATCTTACTCTCTGGGCTAACTAGATCACAAAGAGCAATGCCAATTGTACTACGAAGAGCTTCAACAACATCCACAGTGCTCTGTTCACTGTTGGGAAGCACATTTTTTAGGAAGGAGATTGACAAACTTGAAGACTAAAAGGAGATACAATAGCTACATTTTGGGGAATGGTTTGTTGTAGGACTGTGATTTTATCAAGGGTAGGGACTCCCTGTGTGGAAACTTCCTTCAGCCCTGCAGATGAACATCTTTTCTGTCATTTACAGTGTGAGAGAATTTCCTGAGATGCTGACAAGTTATATCACCTGCCCCTGGTCACCACGTGTCCATGAAGAGTTTCTTTGTGTAGGTTTACAGGAGCTCCTACATCAGAGAGTCATTGTCATGAAAGATGCCCAGCATAAAGTCCAAAAGAAATTAGGTTCAAGCAAGAAGTGTAGATGTCAATTCTACAAAGCTGTCCTTTGGTAGATATTGGGGCAGGGATGGTCCTGGACCTTGGACACAGGAAAGGGGAATAGAATTGGAAAATGCTCAGCAGCTCTTCCTAGCCCAGGCAATGCAGAGTTATGAACACTCTTGGTTATTTTCTGGGTTATTTTGCTCCAAGCCCTTTGCACAAGACTTCATACATTCATTCATTCATTCAATGAACATTTATTAAACACCTATAGTGTGACAGGTAGTGTGCTAAGTGCTGGGCATACAAAAAAGAGGCAAAAGACAGTCTCCACCATGAAGAAACTTACAATCTAATGGGAGAGACAACGTGCAAACAAATAAATAAAAAGCCAACTATATACAGGCCAATACCCTTGCTGTCAGCAAATACTCTTGACTTTCTGTCCAGTAGATGCACAGACCTGCTTCCCTGACTGGGGCAACAGGGATATTCTAGTACAGGCCACAAAATGAGTATTGGGACAGAGCTCTATTGTGGAACATACATTTTGGGAACTGAAAGGGCAAGGGTGTCATGTCTGTGTCATGAGACAAGTCTTGGAGCCTGGTGTGCAGAATTTAAAGAGAAGGGAGGCAGCCTCAGAGCAATGTCTAAAGGAGAAGACAGGTCAGGTTCACGAGGTTAGATTAGACAAAGCATTTATTAGAAGTTTATATTACAACCAGTGAAGACAACACCTAAACGAAAACTGGAAAAGGGAGGCAGGCATAAGAAATTATCCAGTCAAGGGAAAAGTGGGAAAATAGTCCAGGGAGCTGGAGGCTCATTCAGGTTAGAAGTGAACATGGCAGAGGTGGGTACTTCCTCAAATGGATGTTTAGAGAAGGAACTAACCGAGAATAGCCACCATTTATGTAGTAGCTACTATGTGCCAGGCACTTGGCTAAATGCTTTACAAATATGATCTCATTTGATCTACATAACAACCCTAGGTGATTGGTGCTATTATTATTCCCATTTTGCTGATGAAGAAGCTTAGGCAGACAGAGTAACTTGTCCAGGGTCACATAGCTAGCAAGTGTCTGAGACCAGATTTGAGCACAGGTCTTCCTGACTCCAAGCCCAGGGCTCTACCCACTGTGCCACCTAGCTGCCCCACCAATCAGAGCAGTAGGATGTATTTAGAGGAATAATCCAGGAAAAAGCTGGAGGTGAGGTTTGGAGTTCAGGAATCAAGTGTTCAGTCCTACTTGAAAGATAAGGAAAAGAGATAAACAAAGAGAATCATGATTTTTCTCTCCTCATCATCCTGTGGGTCCATATGAATTTTAAAATCCAGTTTCTCCTGCATTCCCTTCAGCTGAAAAGTGCCTACTTTAGCTTCCTTTCCTACATTGCCTTCCATAAGAAACAGACTCTCTACAGTGTTGGACAGCATTCTCTATTGAGTGTGAGTGCCTATAAATCTTTTGTGAAGATGACATTATAACAATTGCATCAAGCTCAGCAACACTGCAAAGCATCCTCAGTAAAATCTATTGCAGAGGAAAAGATACTGGTCTAAGTTCGGACAGTGGAAAAACAAAGAGAATGAAAAATTCACATTGTCTAGACTATAACATATAGCTGAATGGCCAGGCCATTAAATTAGCCCATCAATGTTTCAATAATTCCTCAATGCTCATTGCAGCAGAGCCCATGTGGGAGATTACTTAAGATGCAACAACAGACCCATAAGAAACAATTTTGGAGCCTGGAGCAAGTATCACAAAACTCATGTCCATGTCGTCATTCATGATATACAAATACTACAAAATTCAGTTGAATGGGAGAGGGAATACTTCAGTCCCTTATCTTATCAAGGGAATATCTTGATATTAATCCTGTGGGGCAGATACATGGAAAGCACAAGAGTGAGAAGGGTAGGGCTGCGCCAAGAAGGCACATCACTGGAGAGTAGTCACCTAAGGAGAGACGTATTTCCTCTAGTAGCTTCTTATTTTAGTGATCCTTGCTAATGAAAAGTTAACTTCAATTTTTATACTAGTGTATGAGTACACATTCTGTTCATAAAACGAATGTAAAATTGCATCAACTTTTTTTTTTTTTGGTGGGGGGCAGGGCAATGAGGGTTAAGTGACTTGCCCAGGGTCACACAGCTAGTTAATGTCAAGTGTCTGAGGCCAGATTTGAACTCAGGTCCTCCAGAATCCAGGGCCGGTGTGCTATCCACTGTACCACCTAGCTGCCACTTGCACCAACTTTTAAGATGATTATTTTTTAAAAAATCTGCATCCTCTAAATTTCAGGTCTCTGGCACAGAGCCAACAGTTATGTTGCATCATCATCACAGCTTTGGCTTCTAGCCACTATAGGGTCTTTACTACCTTTGTGGTCATGGATGACCACAAAGAATGAGAGCTTGTAAATACTCCACAAATAATATTTTTAGATACCAACGGTTCTTGGTCTTGCTGAGTTTGTGACCTCCGGCTTTCAAGCCGGGATCTCTGAGGCTGTAGGAAAACTGCTTTCCAGAGTCATATAGCTAGTAAGTGGTGAAGTAACTAGTCAGGATTCAGCCATCCTCTGTATTCTTTGCCTCCCTAAATTCACTTCTTATTCACATCAGTAGTAATGATAATTAATAATGGCAACTAACGTTTTTATATTCTTTAAAGGTCACAGAGTGTTTTGCCTATATTGTTTGATTTGATCCTCACAACAACCCCATGAGCTGGAATGTTACTATTATTCATATTAAAAAAAACAATCACCTTCACAGGAGGCATCCAAAAGTTGAATGCATTTCCTCAACTCTGAGCTCTAATCCCTGGGTTATCTTGAAGCAAAGGGGGAAGGACCAACAGTCACTTGTCAGGCATGTTGTGAGGGATGTATGTTGGTTTGATTAGATAGCCTCTGAGGTTACCTTCAGTTCTAAGAGGCTGTGATTCTGTGACATAATATCTAGAAGTCCAGACCTGGATCTCAGACAGCCCATGTCCAAATTGCACTTAGTGCCATTTCTTTTCTTACTCCTGCCTTCTTTTGTTTAGCCAACATAACCTGATGTTTTGACCTGAGGTAGCACTATGATTTTGTTGGAAGAGTGGGACCCCATCTTCCATCTCCTGACTCCCAGTTCACTGCTCTTTCAATCCACCCTCCTGGGAGATAGGTAGTCCCTTGGGAACAGAAGCCATTTATCAGTTATCATTTTATCTCTCTCCATGCCTCTTTCAATGCCTTGCACAATAGGCATCCAACAAATACACTTAAGCTTTCAATTTTCAGTCACTCCTTTCTGTTAACTAATGTTATTATCCTCCTACCCATCCCCTTTCTTGTTCTTTACACATCCTTTATCTACAAAATCCATAGAGACACTGTATGTTCAGTACAAATTACAATATGCACATCCTGTATTTTTCAAGGTTGCCAGCAATAATCAACATTTACGCCCCAAAAGAAAACAATATAGTTATTCTCTAACTATTATTTTCATTTTCTTCTTTGGACGCTGCTGGGAAAACCAGGTGCAGGGTTGGCCTGGACAGGAGTTACTGATGATCCCAGGTGTGTGAATAGATGGAGGGTGTCATGATTTGAGCTCCAGTGAGGGCCATCATCCAGGCCAGGGTGTGTCCTACAGGTTATCATCCCATAACAAATAGGTGTCTGCTGCCTCCATGATTCAGAACTAAAATGTCACTTCCTCATAAAGAACAATCTGTTCCATCAATCACTCACTTCCAGGAACATAACTGTCTTTGTTTTGACAGAGGGAGAAGGAATGAGAACACAATAGTGAGATTAGTGCTATTCCATCTTGTCAATCAGACTCCACTCAATAGGCTTTCAGGATTAGGCAGCCTTTCTGACAAAGCTTGCAGAGAAAGAGACTGCTCTCCTGGGGTAGCTTGGTGAACCCACGATTTGCAGTGTAATCATGTAATCTGTTTTATTTGTTATTTGCATTCAGCCTGAAAAAGAAAAAAAAATGCCCTTCCATGATTAAGGATTTACTAACATTTCTTGTTTTTGTTTTGTTTTTTCCCCTGAGAAATCTTGCCTGTATCCTCCACCCTTTAATTCCTTTTAAAAGTTATTGTTGTTGTTATTCAGTTGTGTTCGACTCTTTGTGATCTCACTTGGGGTTTTCTTAGCAAAGATACTAGAACATTTTGCTATTTCCTTCTCCAGCTCATTTTATATGTGAGAAAACTGAGGCAAACAGGGTTAAATGACTTGCCCAGGGTCCCATAGGTACTAAGTGTCTGAGGCTGGATTTGAATTTAGATCTTCTTGGCTCCAGGTCCAACACTATGCACTGCATCAACTACCTTTTAAAAGTACCAAACGTGATAATAGGCAAAAGATAGTCCTATTAACTCACTATCACTGTCTATGGCAGGGACTCTTAACCCGGAGATCCTTACAGTGTCAGTGGATAAATTTTAGGGGTCCTTGATCTTGACTGGAAAAGGAGAGTACGTTATTTTTTTTTCACTAGTCTCTAACTGAAACAAAGTGTTTCCTTAATTATTTACAAATATCATTCGGAGAAGAACTCCACAGTCTTCAGCAGATTGCCAAAGGGCTCCACAACACAAAAAAGGTTGAAATTCCCTACTCTGTGAGTTTGTTTTATAAGCCTTCCCTTGGTCCCCTGAGTTGACAGTGACCTTTCTTGCTTCGTGCATTGCTTAGCACATCCTGAGGCATTGGTACTGTCAAGATTTCTAGTCTTCTGTTTCACAGAGGTCTCAGTTAGAATCTTGCCACCTGACACCTAGGAGTGGTGTGCCTATGGGGAAGTCACTTAATCCTTCAGGGTTCCATTTTCCTCGGTTGTAAAAAAGAGATAATATCTCACAAGATGGGGGATCAGATGATATAGTAATAAGTAACATCCTTTGTAAATATTAAAGAAAGTCAATGTCAGCTATTTCATCTTGCATCTTTTGTCTTGTATATGTAAACCCTTGCCCATCCCATCTGCACCCGGGCCCCCAATCACTTAACTGCACACCCAATGACCAGAAAAAAATAAGACAACAGGGACTAGGGCTTATTTATCTTTCTATCGCCTAAAGAAAGACACACAGTAGGTGCTCAATAACTATTTGTGGAATTGAATTTCCTTGTTAAGAGCCCAAGGTTTATGGAGATTGACCCTTATTGTTGCTCATCTCTTAATATATTTAGAGATGATTCATCACTGCAGGAGTTATACTGAACAGACACATGATGTTTCTTCATTATCTTTCCGTTGTGGTTATCCAGTAATTCTAGCATACTAAATCTATATACTGATTTAAGAGAGATTAAAATTAAGATTCATTAGTGTCCAGCACTTGAAACAGGACAGAGCTGAAGTTTGTTATTTTTTCTCCTCTCTAAATCAGCAGTATTCATCTCATTAGATTACATTACCAGGACAGAGCCATTCTACCAATAGATTGTCATCATTTGATAGTCAGCATAAACAATCCCTTGGTTTCTTTGTTACTTGTTTTCCCTAGAAAGGCTCTCCTTAGGACTGAACTCTGGTCTTTTGGAACCATAGCTGGGGACGTTTTTCATCTGGAGCAGGACAAAAACAAAAATAAAGCATGGAGGCAGTGGACTGGTGGTGGAATCACATTAGCCCAGACAACAGCCCAGCATCTGACAAAGGTGTGCCAGCAGAGGGGACAGTTTGCCCTTCACAGGTGCAGGATCTACAGGTACTGTAGAAGGGTGCTATGATCACAGGACTCTGAATTTGGCAGTCAAGGTTTGGGCAAAGTTGTGGGTCCAGACTGGCAGAGGAAGCCCTTTTCATGAGACTCAAGGTGGAGGGCCTAGAGCACTGTGGGGAAGAAGCACTTTCTTCCTTCCACTGTAGAAAGGCATAACTCTCGATACCAGGATATTGGGTCAAAGCCCTAGCCACCTTTGACTGATGTCCTTTCTCTGCCAGAGGCTCTGATGTGACTTCCTGAGTACTTTCAATCATTCCAATGGCTTCTGGCTCTTCCTGTAAAGCACATGTTCCTAGGATTGTCAAGTTCAACTGCATCTCTTTGCATCTGTTTCCAAAATATTTGTCCATTGTTTGGGAGACTTAGTATAACTGGAATCCTTGGGATGAATTTATTTCTATGGTAAGAAGAAACAAATGGGGAGGGAGGGTTGGAAGAATCATTCAAATTTGCTGTTGTTCAGTCATTTTTCATAACTCTCCATGACCCTATGTGGGATTTTCTTGGCAAAGATATTGAAATGGTTTGCCATTTCCTTCTCCAGCTCATTTTACAGATGAAGAAACTAAGGCAAACTTGGTTAAGTGACTAATCTGGGGTCAGACAGCTAGTAGGTATCTAATGCCAGATTTGAACTCAGGAACTCTATCCACTGTACCACCTAGCTGACCCTTCACTCAAATACTCATTTAAATAATTTCCTCCTTCAGTGTTTACCTTATATGGGCATAAGGAAATCTGAGTTTTAGTCCAAACTTTGCCAGTAACTCCTTGTGTTACCTTGTGTGAAGTCTCTTCTCCTCTCTGGGTCCCAGATTTCTCATATGTAGCATGATAGAACTGGACTGGAGTCCAAGGTCCCTTTTAGCTGTAATGGTCTATGTTTCTATGTCTCTGGGATTTCAGAAAGGCCAGAAAGGCTTCTCTGAGCATAGCATTTGAAAAGACAACAACAGCCTGAACTTTCAATCAACTCCCGGGTGACTTAAGAGTCACTGGAATGTTCCAGATGTATAGTTTCTTCTATTGCTACATAATTATTTAACGATCCTCATATTCTCCATAAGAAAAATATGGACTGTGCTGATAACTACAAGCAAGGTTGGTGGGGATGGGGATGAGGGTGGTAGGTTTCTGTTTCAATAGGCTACTGTTTGATGTAGATAATCAAGTTTTCTTTTTGTGCCAAATATTAATGTTTCAATACTACAAGGTAAAAATGCATTTAAAGTAGTCTGATTTATATGACAGCTCTTAGCGGTTGGCCTGATAAAATTCAATTTAATATGTATTTGTTAAATATCTATTATCAGAGCCCTGCATTAAGTGTTTGGGGATACAAAAATGAAAGACATAGTTCCAGTCCTGAAGGAATTCATTGAATGGAAAAGCTATAAGACATCTGTGTCACTATCTCAGCCTTCTCAATGACTTTAATATCTTTAATACCTTCCCCTACCATAATTCCTTTGGAGGTTGCTGTCCGTGCGAAAGAGTCCTGTAAGTCTCTAAATGTACATTTACTTTACTAGGTGGCACAGTAGATAGCGTGCTGGACCTGAAGACAGAAGCCTCATTTCCCTGAGTTCAAATCCTGTCCTAGATACTTACTAGCTTTGTGACCCAGGGCAAGTAATTTAACTCTGTTTGCCTCAGTTTCCTCAACTATAAAATGAGCAAACCACTCTAGTAGCTCTGTCAAGAAAACGTCCAAATGGGCTTATGAGGAGTCAGACACAAGAACTGAACAACAAAATTAAATTAAACAAAATTAAATAAGTTCCTTGAGGGCAGGAACTGTCTTTTGCCTTTCTTACCCCAGAGGCGGAAACAGAGTAGTTGCTTAATTATTATTGATGCCCCTCTGACTCATTCTTTTACAGATAAAGAAATTGAGCCCCAGGAATTTTATCCAATGTCAAATAGGTAATAGGACCCTGAGGCTGATATTGTTATATAACTTTTCTGTTGAAACATCTTCAGGGGCACTTTATTGCCTACTGATTAAAGATCAAACTCCTTTCCACTCAATCTAGCCCTAGCTTACACTTCCAGCCTTAAAACACACACACACACACACACACACACACACACAACTTTGAATTTCCTCCATCTCCCCCTTTGCATGCTGAATTCCTAACATTTAAAACCCAATTCAAATACCACCTTCTCTATGAAAGCTTCCTTGATTTCTTACTCCACAGACAGAGGCAGTAACAATTCCCTATCACAGACCCGTTTTATAATTTGATGTGGTTCTTTGGACCTCTATCTACTTGCTAGGTGGCTCAGTGAATAGATCGCTGGGTATAAAGTCAGGAAGACTAATCTTCTTGAGTTCAAATCCTGCCTTAGCTACTTACTAGCTGTGTGACCCTGGGCAATTCACATAACCCTGTTTGCCTCAGTTTCCTCATCTGTAAAAAGAGCTGAAGAAGGAAACTGCAAACTCCAGTATATTTCCCAAGAAATCCCCAATGGAATCATGAAGAGACGGACATGACTGAAAAATGACTGAATAATAATCTACTTATCACATATGATTGTGTAGTTATCTCTGGTTCATAAATCCCACTATATTATATAGGAAGTATTCCTATACACAATGTCCCCAAAGTATTAATACAGTTTTAAGATACTAAAGCTTTTGAGACACTCTGTAGAGTCGTATATGTGTAAGAACTATGTCTCACTATAAAAAAAGATTTTTATAACTAGAAAAATTCTGAATTTGGGCATCAGATTTTTTTTTTCCATTATAGTCTTCCTATGTAGAATGCTTCTGCAAGTTAAACTCCTTATTCTTGTTTTATTCTCAGTAGGAATGGAGAATGCATCTTCTTTGCCCTTCATGATGCTATATCCCTAATGCTTGACTCAAAGAATCACAAAGAGAACATTAGAGCTATTAGAGTATCTTAGGAGGATACTTAGAAATCATCAAGTATAATCCATTCATTTGGTAGATGAAGGAATTGAGATTCAAGAGCTAAGTCATTTGTTCAAGGTCATAAAGCTAATTAGAACTAGCATCTCAGGTCACCTGTGTTCCAGTCCTATGCCATTTTGAATAAACCAATTTAGAATCATAGATTTGGAAGGGGTGTATTCCAACGCCTTCATTTTATAGATATGGACAGGTTAAATGATTTGCTAAAAGGTCTCACAAATAGTAGGTGGCAGAGTCTAGTTTCAATGTGGGTCCCCTCTCTCCAAATCCAGACATTTTTCCCATTATATCATGTTAAGTCTTCTGTATATCTCCCATCCTCTTGTCCTCCAGACTACAGATAACTAGCTCCTCGGAAGAAAGGAACAATTTTCTAAATCTTAGATTAGAGTAAATTAAAAATTCAATTTGAATAATTATCTTAATAGAACAATTAAGAAAATCCCTGTGAATGAAGCTTAATGATACAGACCGTGGGAACTCAAATACCCTATATTTTCTCCTGATCACCATTGCCTTTAGGTGCACACAGACACATGATATGTGGCAAACTGTCCATTAATTACATACACTGAGCTTGCTTGGATTTTGTTTCCTTTCAATTTCCTTTTTTTTTTTTTTTGCCTTTGACTTATCCTGAGTTGTTCACAGCACAGGTTCATGTTAGATTATAATTCTTAAGTTCTCATCATAGTATCTCTGCACTTCTCTGAAACCATCCAGATTTAGACTTAAGAAGACTTTGGGCAACGATTTGCCTGAGCTGCATCAAGGAGTTGGAGGTAAAAACCATTACATGGAATGTCGACAGAAGACAAGTAATTGAATGACCTACAAATATTTTTTGAGTATCTACTTGATACCTGACATTGGGAGAAAAGAAATGCTAAATAAATGGTATAGATAATGGATCCTATCAAGAGGAAAGTTATATAAAGTTAAAGCAAGGAAAAACTAGAATATGGACAATATATATTAAGGTGTTAAGCTGTGTGACAAAAAATAAAGGATAGGGGAGGCCAAATAGCATGCCATTAGGGAAGACCTCAGAGAAAGGGTGAGGATGAAAGAGATATCATAATGAATGTCAACAAGGTAGCCTTAGTACTCACAAGGGTGGAATTTTTATTCACAAAGCATCATCTGGGTGATGGAGATGCAAGGAAATTGCTATATACTGTATAAGTGTTTCCAGTTTCAAATTTTGAAAGTAGACATCATATTTCAATACAAAGATAAGACTTCTGGTCTTGTATCAGTAAGACAGGTTCTTTGAGTTGTATTTTCAATAGTGGCAATGAGTTTGTGTTGATCTATCTACACTCTTTCAGTAAATTCCTCCCTGTGGCCAAGACCATACATTTGTGAAATGGGGGTGCTTTTTTTTTTTCCTTGTAGGAGAGTGAATTTAACTGGGGTTCATGGGAATAGAACCGACAACATAATGGCCTCATTAGAATTATATTATGGTGCTCTAAACTACTGAGTGAAGCAGATATGGTGATTAGTCTTTGTCTTTCAGGGAAAGGCACCCCAAATAGCCCATGATCCTGTAGCATCCAACATTCTGAGAATAAAAGTGAATGGGTGGGGCATCCAGGTGGCGCAGTGGATAAGAGCACCAGCCCTGGAGTCAGGAGTACCTGAGTTCAAATCCAGCCTCAGACACTTAACACTTACTAGCTGTGTGACCCTGGGCAAGTCACTTAACCCCAATTGCCTCACTAAAAAAAAAAAATGCATGGGTGGCATTAGTTCAATAAGTATTAAAGTTAGCTCAAATAACATTCAGTCCTTCTCAAGCATAGTATAACATGATGAAGTAGAAAAGCTCTGACATTAATGATGCATATGATCCTGGGTAGGTCAACTTATCCTTCAAGGCCTTAGTTTCCTCATTTGTAATAACCTCCTTCTCCATCACTGTGGTCATTCTTGCCACCACCACCACCACTGCTACCACCACCACCACTGCCACCACTGCCACCACCACCAGCATCAGCAGCACCAACCATTTAAAAAAGCTTCTATTATGTGTCAGACACTATCCTAAATGTATGTGCAATTTTATAGTCCTTTAGGCATAGTTTCAAATAGTTCTCCAGAATGGTTGGATCAGTTCACAACTCCACCAATAATGTATTAATGTTCCAGTTTTCCCACATATCTAACATTTATCATTTCCTTTTTTGTCATATTAACCAATCTGATAGGTGTAAAGTGGTACCTCAATGTTCTTTTAATTTGCATTTCTCTAATCAGTGATGTTTTAGAGCATTTTTATGTGACTATAGATAGCTTTAATTTCTTCATCTAAAAACTTCCTGTTCATATCCTTTGACAATTTCTCAATTGGAAAAAAGACTTGTATTCTTATAAATTTGTTTTGGTTATCCATATATTTGAGAAATAAGGCCTTTACCAGAAACACTGACTGTAAAAATTATTTCCCAGCTTTCTGCTTTCCTTCTAATATTGGTTGCATTGGTTTACTTTGTATAAAACCTCTTTCATTTAACATCATCAAATTGATCCATTTTGCATTTCATGATGTTCTCTATATATTTTTTGGTCATAAATTCTTCTCCTTTCCATAGATTTGACAGGTAAACTATTCCTCTCCTCATTTGCCTATGGTATCACCCTTTATCTCTATATCATGTATCCATTTTTACCTTATTTTGGTATATGGTGTAAAATATTGGTCTATACCTAGTTTCTGCCATATTATTTTCTAGTTTTCCTGACAGTTTTTGTCAAATAGTGAGTGCTTATCCCAGAAGTTGGAGTCTTTGGGTTTATCAGACAGTACATTACTATAAAGTAGACCTGATATTTAAGAAAATCATTCGTGTTACTGAAAAGAGAGTGGACTAGAATAGAGAGAGACACGGGGTAGGTAGACTAATCAGAAAATTGTTGCAATAGTATAGGTATGAGGTGATGAGGGCATACACCAAGGTGGTGACCATCTGAATGGAGAGAAAGGGAAATATACGAGACATTTTGCAAAGGTAGAAATGATAAGACATGGTAATAGATTGGGTATGTGAGATGAGCACAAAGAGTCAAGGATGACACTGAGGATATAAACCTGGGTTACTGCTCTTCTACTTGCTAAATGGGCAGTCATGGGCAAGTCTAGTAGCTTTTCAAAGCTTCAGTGTCATCAGCTGTAAAATGAGGGGGTTTGGATTTTCAAAGGCCAGACTCAATTAGTTTTCAAATATTGCCTTTTCTTCCTTTACGATATCTTTCTCATTTTGCCCTCTCTCTCCACTCACACAGCTATCACCTTCCTTTAGGCCCTCCTGACCTATTGCTTATTATTCTAACAGGCCTGGATTGGTGTCCATGCCTTAAGTGTCTCACCCTTCCAATCTATACCACACACTTTGTTGAAATAATTTGCCTTAAGCACAGATTGAACATTGTGCCCTCCCATTTCTCTTGGTTCTAGAATAAAATATAAACTCTTCTGTTTATCTTTTAAAATCCTACATAATCTGACCCCAACCTATCTTTTCATTCTCACTGGACATTGCTCACACTCTCACACTGAGAACCAGACCAAAAGACCTTCTCTCTGTTGCTCACTCATGACATTCTATTTCCTGTCACCTCCATGCCTTTGCTTGGGCCATCCTCCATACTTGGAAAGCTCTCCTCCCTTTCATAAAGTAAAGTGCTCTCTCTTTTCGTTTGTTTTTTTTTTAATTTTTGCAAGGCAATGAGGGTTAAGTGACTTGCCCAGGGTCACACAGCTAGTTAAGTGTCAAGGGTCTGAGGCTGGATTTGAACTCTGGTACTCCTGAATCCAAGGCCAGTGCTTTATCCACTGCGCCACCTAGCTGCCCCCAATGCTCTCTCTTTTCAAGATGGGATTTAGGTACTATGATATTAATGAAGCCTTTTCTGATGCCTTCAACTACTGGTACTCTTCCTCCCAAACCACCTTGTCCTTATTTGTATTTATTAACTTTATGTATGTATTTTTACAGGTACTTGTTGTCTCTTCCATTAAACACAAGATCCTTGGGAATAGAGACCATTTCATCCTTTGTACGTCTGTCCCCAGTACCTGACACCATATCTGGTGCATAGTGAACACTCAATAAAGACTTATTGATGAATTCATGGTAAGAAAGGGGAAGTTCAAAGGATAAAACAACGTATCTGAAGTTACACAGGCTACCTCCCTCGGAAGCTTGTTGGGAGAAACATTTTATAAACTATAAACCTCTCTACATATATGTGAGCTATTACTACTATAAATTCCAAAGGCATCCTAAAGATGAGTCACTCACTCAGCTTTATTCCTTTGTATTCAAGGAATGTCTATTGAACACTTATTATATGCTTAGCCCTCTAGATGATAGAGAATTATAAGACATAGGTAGATAACCCCTGCTGTCAAGGAATATAACTCTTCTCAATTTGTTTATGGGGAGATTGTAATGTCTTGCACTTTATAGACAATGAAATAATGTTATAAGATCTTAAGTAGTGGGACACAGACCAGGGTTTCTTAACTTTGTAATGTGGACCGTTTGCCCGACTAATGAAACCCGATAGATCCTTTCTCAGAAAAACATCCTTAAATGCAGAAAATAATATACACAATTTTGCATTGGCAAATACATGTAGACGTATGTCTGTCTGTGTATATGTATATGCACACCATATATGTATGTATCTATATACAGATATATATACAGATACATGCACACATACCTATAGATACATATCTATAATAAATGTCCATGCATACATGCCCATATAAATATAACTGCACACATATATACACATACCTATACATTCATACATACATGTGTGTGTATATATCAACACTGGCATTTCCACCTATACTTATGTGTATATAAGTGTATGTATGTGTGTATATACATATACAAACACATATACATGTATACATGCATGCATGTGTATATGTATATATGTGTATATACATACATATATATGCACATTCATACACACACGTATATAGTTTCAAATCGAGTTCATAGATGCTACATTAAGTATTCCTGACACAGACTTTACCTACTTAGAGTCAAATCTTCTATCCATTAGATTGCAGGAATGAGCATTTAAAAAATGCCTTGGTAATATTACTTATGAACATGGTATGGACAGCACTCTTCACGGCATGTTTGAGGACTTTGTATTAACATTGTTTTAGTAACCTTTAATCGTAAAAGATTAATATTAGCCCAATTAAAAAAAATGCTTCTTACCTCAAATCTTTCAAGATTTTTTTCTACATACTTTTTCTCACTCTTTATTTGGCCAAGTGAGACTTATTTGGGCTTCAGATTTTGGAAGATATGAAACTTATTTTTATTTCAAAAAGATATTTCCTTCCAGCTGATGACCAGAAAAAAATTAGATTTTACACCCAAGTCTTCATAGCTGGATACTGAGAACAGCCAAAGGCTTAATGGAGTTATTAAAGTTGTAGAAAAAAGAGACAAACTTATAGAGATTTTCTTAAGCTCATGAACCTCCAGGGAAAAGAGGAATTTAAAGATCCCATTTATCATTTGATTTTCTAGAAACGCCTGGTGTGAAAGTAATTACCCATTCCAAAGGGTTCAGCAGAAAATGTTATCGAGATTATTCCTCCCTGATTTTTTTTTTTGAGGTTGGATGGACATCAGTTAGCAGGATTATAAATCTTTGAGGACTTGAAAAAACAAAATAACAGGTGTCTATTGAATGTTTTCAAGCTTACAAGGTTGCTATGTATCAGTCCTGAAGAAATGAATCTGTTTGAGTTCATCTCTTGTAAATCCTCAGATTCCATCCGGAGTGTGCCTCATAGGAAGCAAGTAAACAACATCATTCTTAAGGGCAGACAAGTTTTTAATTGGATGTTTGACCCTCCAAACAGTTCTTCCCCAGGAACACAATTTAATGTACCCTGAATAGGATATTGATAGCCTAATCATGAACATTTCTAGTCAAATAAAATGAGGGGAGACACATTGAACATCCCCAAAAATTACAACCTCTCACTGCTGTGAGGACAAGTCATATCATATAAAATACCAGGGTGTATCTTAAAATGGCACTAAAAATTTTAAAGCAATGTCTGTAAAGATGATGGTAAGTAATTAAACTGTTGATGCCATTTACAACAGAAATTCAGAGACAAATGGAAGTGTTGGTAGTAGATACCCTGAAAGACACCCACACACAGAGTCAGCATAGATAAGACATAGTGATCCAGCTTTTGATGTTGGCCACATTAGGCCACGCTTCCCACTGAAAAATGTTTGAGTCGAGGTTTAACTTATCCACACAGAGATTACCTCATTCAGTCTCTCCAAACAGGAACAATTTAAGAGTCTTAGGGGAACTGGGAAGAGAGATTGTCTGTGAAACAGGAGAAAATGTAGTCTATGTCTTACTTGCTTAGTGTGTTTTGGTGAATGAAAATGATGATAAAATGATCATAATAATATAGCATTTATATAAGGCTTTAAGGCTTACAATTTGTTTCATAGATGTTATTTCAATCGTTCCACACAACCAACCTGTGAGGTAGATTACTTATTTATTCCCATTTTATAGAACAGGAAATTGAAGCTGAGAGAGGTTGACTTGCCCAGGGTCATACAGCTGGTAAGTATCTGAGGATGGATTCAAACTTAGGTCTTCCTGACTCCAAGTCCCACACTCTATAATTCTTCTTCTTCTTCATCATCATCATGAAACCTTTATAATATATACCATATGCCAAGCATTGTACTAAACACTTTACAATTGTTACCCCATGAGGTAGGTGCTATTATTGTCTTCATTTTACACCTGAGGAAAGTCAGGCAAACAAAGATTAAGTGACTTGCCCAGAGTCACATAGCTAATGAGGAAATGTTTAAGGATGGATTCAGACCCAGGTATTCCTGACTCTAGACCTGAAACTCTATCCACTGTAGCACCTGGCTGCACCAAGTTCTTTGCCCACATTGACTTAATTCACCTTCATAATAACACTGTGGGACTGTGCAAATCGCGTTATATCATTTTACAGTTGAGGAAACTGAGAAACGAAAAGAATGAAAAAAAATCCACATTCTATCTATTAACCAGAATGCTTGTATCCTGTAAATATGTTTCTAAGAAAGAGAAAATACTGTCAAATTCTCCTTTTATGTTTTAGACTTATAGTATCAGATTCAGACATGAAAGGGACCAAAAGGAATCTAAGTGATTCTATTCATTTTAAGAATGAATTTATGAAGAACTGTGAATGACTTGACTCTTCTCAACAATACAATGATCCAAAACAATCCCAAAATACTATTGATGAAACATACTATCCACCTCCAAATAAAGAACAGATATTGATGGAACAGTCTGAAGCATGCAATTTTTCACTTTCTTTCATTTTTTTCTTTTAATCAAGTTTTCTTGTACAAAATGATAAATATGGTAATATTTTACATAATCATACATGTATAACACATATATGATTTTTTTACCACCTCAGTGAGCAGGGGAGAGGTGGGAGGGAAAGTGAGATAAATATTGGAACCCCAAACAATAAATAAATGTTTATGGGTCAGCTAGGTGGTGCACTGGATAAAACACTGGCCCTGGATTCATGAGGACCTGAGTTCAAATCTGGTCTCAGATACTTGACACTTACTAGCTGTGTGACCCCGGGCAAGTCACTTAACCCTCATTACCCCACCAAAAAAAAGGTTTATTATTAAAATAAATAAATAAATGAAAACAACAACAACAATAATAACTTCTCTACTTTTACTAAAAAAAAAAAACAAGAATGAATAAACTCCTCATGCCTTAAGGGGTCAAATGACTTAAAGTCACCCAGGTAGTAAAGAGCAAAGTTGGGATTTACATTCACATCTTTTGACTCATAATCCAGAGATCTCTTGTGAGGAAGGGAAAAAATAAACATAAGAAATAGAGTTTCTGGGTAATTAATAATCAATTTATTAATTTGGCTAGTCGGCAATCAATAAATTGATGGTCAGTGGTTTCTCTCAGTAACCAAAGGCCCCCAGTGGACCCCTTGAAAACCTTAAATACCTTTCTAAAGGGGAATGTCCATGATAAGTGAAATCAATCCTTATTGGTGGAAATTTAATGAGGAGATAGGCCACAAGTCTTCAGCTCCTCCTTCTGAGACGGTTTGATAATGAGATTCAGCAGCTTCCAGCAATCTGGACAGAGTAATTCATCTCCAGCCAAGACCTTTCTGGCTGTTTTTCTCCTTCATGAGGTAGGCCATCCTAAAGGATAACAGGGGGGAAAAAGGCAGGGGCTTTTTCCCCTAGGGTAAGGACTTGCCCAGACTAGACTCTGTTTAAACTACAAACAGAAGTTGGGTCTCCTAGTTGAGTGGGATCCCACCCAAGATTGAAGAGCACCTTCCTTCAGGGTTTGGAGTAATCTTAGCAATCAATCATGTTCTTTCAAAACAAGAATTTGGCCTTAATTAAGAAATAGAAGAGGAAAAGCCCGGATCCCAATTTAATAATTAGTTATCAATATAATAGTCTAATAATAACTTTTCTTGCTTTTTACCACACTGCATTCACTCTAACACATGTTGAGTTAATCATCTTCCCTAAAACTATATGGGGTGTCAGACTGTAGGAAAGGAAGTACTATGAGTGACATTTGGGGGACCTTTGACATCTAGTATTATGTCCAACACTCAATGCAAACCCAATTTATCCCCTTGTGGGAACTGTGGGGGGAGACCAAAGAGGATAATTCATAGTTTCCTTTTAGAGGAAACCATAGTTTCCTACCCTTGGAAGAACAACCCTTACCACTCATCTTGTTACATTTTCTCCACATGAATGAATAACTTAAAAAAAAAAATTTAAATCTTATTATGTGCCACACACTAAAGTAAGTACTGAGAATACAAATGCAAATAAGCAAGACAATCTTTTTTAATATTGATTTTTTTTGCAAGGCAATGAGGGTTAAGTGACTTGTCCAGGGTCACACAACTAGTAAGTGTTAAGTGTCTGAGGCTGGATTTGAACTCAGGTCCTCCTGAATCCAGGGCCAGTGCTTTATCTACTAAGCTGCCCCCTAACATTAATATTTTATATAAATATTTGAGCTTTACTATTACAACACACTTCCACATACATGAGCTTTTTTAACTATCACAACCCTGTCCTCAAGGAATTTACATTCTGATAGAGAAAGACAAGAAATATAGAAAAATGGTGGCCTCAGGAGTATTTTGGACAGGGAAGTAACAGCAATAGTGATTTGAGTGAAAGGGAAATTAACTAACAAATCTTTTGCAGGAATGGAAGTGTTGATTTGATTACTGTGCTCACAGCTAGAATTCAAAAGTGCTACAAAGGGAAAAGAAAGAGAAGGAAATGTGTGGAGTGGCATAGCATGAAGATGGATAGGGAGTAATATGGTGGTTCTAGGTTTTAGCAAGATCTAATGAATGCTCCCCAGTCAAGAACCCAGGATGGGGACATGAGTTCTGAGTCTGAAGCATGGGAATATGGCAGGTTGAAGATGACTGGTATGTAGATTTATGGTTCTGAAGCTGGGATATATAAGATCCATATAGCTAAATGACTCCTGGATGACATTTGCTGAAACTGTAATGTCAGCAAAATATTTGACAGTTATCTCTTTGGGAAGACTAGCATTATTCCCACCATGCTTACTCTTGTTAGCTCCTAATTTATAGGACAACATGTCCTGATGTCTCTGAATTCAGAGGATGCCCATTGATTAGGGCACATAGTCCCTGAGCTGTGACCATAATTTCCAGCCTTGGTTTAGAAACATCCCAGTATGCATCCAATTATTCCAAAAGATGTCACCAAATTTACAAACAATTCTCTAAACACAATTAACCCACTTCAATTTTTTTAAAGTTTTTTTTTCTTATCTACATTTTTAGGGGGGAGACATGCATTGCAAAGACAAAACAAATATGCCAAAGGGTCACCAACTTGTCTGCTGTGTGCCTGTCAACATGTGGCATCTGTAAGCATCAAATGATTTTAGGATCTCAGAGTTAGAAGATACCAGGAATTCCATGTATAATATAACCAACAATTACTCATTCAATTTCTTTTTGAAGTTTCTAGTAAGACAGCCCAGACCAGTTTTGTGAGATAACATAGTCTGATCCCCAAAGATCTTACAATATTGTTTGGAAAAGAAGATATAGGAACACCAAAAATATGAAAGAAACTTTATAACACTTTATTAGTCTTGATTTTTGTGTAGTTTTAGTGATTCTTTTGTTTTTGTTTTGTTTTGTTTTGAGATCATGGGGGCCATATTTAATATATGGAGAGTTAATTGGGTATACCGAAATATTGGGGTCCTGGAAATAATGAGGGACCTCTAGGTTCAAAGCTCCCTCCCCGCCAAACTGCCCTTTTAGATATTTCTCCCAGGCCAATAAGAAAGGAGCCTTACAGCTTCTTTTTCACAAAAGGATCAGATTTTATTACTTGGGAATTAAACAACAAAGGTGAAATTAACAAAAATCAAAGATAAAGAAATAGGGGAAAAGAAATACAGATAAATTCTCCTAGCTCTAACCTAAGTCTAAAGCCTGTTAGCTACCCTGAACCTAGTTTAGTCAATTTGTAGAGATGGCTCAGGGGGTGTGGCTACTGCTCCTGCCATAGCTTCTTGGAGCCACAAGTGAGAGATGGGTGACAGGTAGACACCCAAAGTGGATGAGCAGCCCTGGAAAGGGCTTATCAAGCCTTCACACCAGAGATGCTAGTCCTTCCTGAACACCTCATACATACCTGCTGATGTTATAATCCCCATTTGACAGATGAGGATCTGGCAGAAGCCCTGATGCTGCTAGAGCCTTCTTCACAATTGTCCAGAGTCACACCACAAGCTAGTGTCTGAGGCAGAATTTGAACTCAAGTTATGCTAATTCAATGTTAGTCCTTTACACTGTGTTCTGCTTTTCAAGCACTTTCCTTTTACTTGTCCAGGCAAACATTTCCAAGAGCCACAAGTTTATTTTTGGCCCTGGTCATTGACACTCTCTTTCACCTCTCCCAAGTGCAGGTGGCCACTGGTAAGGGAATTTTATTTTGAATATTGATAAAATGACAATGGGAACTTTGGCTGAGACAAAGAAATGGCAAACAGCCCACATTAAGTACAACTATAAAATCCTATAAAGGGTTAGCCTCCTTCCTGCTGCAGTCAGGTTTTTTTTCTTCCTTCTTTGTTCTTAATGAGTTACAAGAAACTGATATCAGGACTAAGAACAGAAGTTAGATGCTAAGCAGTGCCATGTCCTCACAGTCCCACTGAACCACTTCATTGAGTCCTGACAGAAAAATGCTTTTGTAAGTCCCTTTATAGGTAGTCAAGCTCCTAATAGTTGGAGGAGGGTTTGGCTGCTTTTCAATGTGTCAGCATAGATTTAAAGATACTTGACAAGACATGACAACTTTTTTATACCAATTTTTCTTGACATTGTTGATTTCCCTGCTCTGCGAGTCAGATTCCATGTTTCTTGCTTAGCTTTAAGTGTATCTTTGGGTCCGTAGCTCTTGGCATTATAGGACTATTATGACAAGGCTTAGGGCTTTTGGTTAGGTGAAGGCAAAGAGACTGGAGACCCCACCTGTCAGTAAAGTATATTCCTTGGGGTCTTTTGAAGACAAGTAATATCCACATCTAAAGGGGAGAAAAATAGCTTATGGCTGAGCCATTCCTGTGACTTGAAATTCAAACCCCACATTTCCAAATGGACTAGGACCATAAAAAACCAAATGAAGCGGTAGTACACTCTGAAGGTACTTGTCTCTGCCTGAAGCTAAGTAGATCAAACAAAAGACCAAACCCATTAGAAGTCACCTCTATGATTCTCCAAAAACTAAAAATGTTTCCAAAAGCAATTGGACTAATTCCTGCTTGGCAAGGATTCCTTAATCTTTTTACATCTTTTGCTAATGTCTTTCCTGTTTGAATAACCCTAAGTGATCTTCTAAACTTGGATAGAGAGCCCATCTGTCAGAAACGAATCTATCAGAGGAGCATAGGATTAAGGCCAGAAGGTATTCCAAAAACCATTAAATCCAACGCCATTATTTTACCAAGGAGAAAGCATGCTCAGAGAGATTAAATTATTTGCCCAGGGTAACATAGTTATCAAGTGAATGAGGCAGAATTTGAATTCAGTTCTTCCTTACTCCAAGTCCAGTGCTCCATATATTGTCTCACCTATGTAGATAACCCTTCTAGTCTGTAGTGTGTGGGATGGGATTTCAGAGGCTATCTAGTCTAACTCTGTCATTTAACAGATAAAGAAACTGAGGTACAGCTAAAGTAAGTGATTTGTTAAAGTTAATGCGTTTGGCACATAAAAGGTGTTTAATAAATTCTCATTGACTGACTGCCTAGTGTCAGAGGCAGGATTTCAACTTCAGCCTTCTGACTCCAAAGCCAGTTCTCTTCTCCCTGCATCATCATTGAGGAGCCATAACAATACATACAAATAATTGTGAGGAGCTGAATGGAGTTCCCATATGATGGTATCTTTCAAAATGTCAAAGTATCTCTTCTTTACCAATGTTCAGAAGTACCAATATATTGTCATTCTTCTTGAATTCAGTAATGCCTTGTAAACACATATCACTGTCTCACAGATTTGGAGATACCTTGGCTTAAATCTCAGTTCCTTTGTATGTAGCACATCATACTGAATCTCCTTCACTACAAGAAGGCAGGTTTCTAACCGGGGACTTCCTTTTCCCCGTGGCCACAAGCACTACATGTTTGGAGAAATGGGGGCCAAAGAAATAGATTTTTTGACAGCTTTAAAAGCTGTCACAAACACAAAAGAAACCTTTTATTTCCTTTATGAACCTGAAGGCAAAGAAAGGAACTGTGATGGTTGTGTGAATGTGTCCATAAATTCTTATCCCTTGCTTCAAGGGGACATTAATAAATGCTAAAAGCCCAGAGAAAGCTGGCCCAAGAGGAGATTGCCTTAATATTTCATAGCAAGCTTAAGGGTGTGGACCTCCTTCAGGAACTAAGAGAGCTCTATAAGGGAAAAAGTTATTGATTTCCAAGTGCAAACTCTTTGACTTTAGAGGGACCAAGTGTATCCTGACTCTACCCAGAGGGCCATTATACCTTTAGCTGTTTGATGAGCCTCCACATTATAAAGTAATTTCAGAGCCAGAGATCTGACCACTCACACAGTCTTCAAAAAGTCTTTTCTTCTCATCACGGGGACTCCATGTGCTCAGGAGATGGTGAATTCGATTGTTTGGGAAGGAAAATTATTCATAAGGAATTATGAACTACTTATTCTGGAAAGCTACTGAGTGTAATGCTCCAAAGCAAAGCATATCTCGCTGTAAGCAAGAAGTGGATGGGTGCCTCATCATTACATTTTGGTGCCAAAGGAATTATGCTGATCTGTAGAAGTCTACTTACTATGGCAGGGCTGTTTAAGCCTCAGTGAACTGCCTCCCCTCCAGATCTAGAATGGAGACATCTGGGGATAGGATAAGATTATCCCACAGAATATCTGCAAGCAAACAAAGATACATGGCTTCCTGGAATAAAGCCATCAAAGATGTTCACTTGGAGTAACCAATCAAGTATTCATTAAGTATCTTCTAAACACCCAGCATGTAGTATAGCCTCATCATAATAGTAAACATCTTAAAAGTGTTTTAAGATTTACTAACTGGGGCAGCTAGGTGGCTCCGTGGATAGAGCATTGGCCCTGGAGTCAGGAGTCCCTGAGTTCAAATCTGGCCTCAGACACTTAACACTTACCCTGGGCAAGTCACTTAACCCCAATTGCCTCACTTAAAAAAAAAAAAAAAGATTTACTAACTGCTTCCCATCTGTTATCTCACTTGATCTTCACAAGACTGTGAGCTAGGCACTATAATTATCCCCATTTTATTGAAGAGGAAACTTAGGCTGAGAGAGGTTGTGACTTACCCAGGGCCACACAGCTAGTTGGTACCTAAAATAGGATTCTTCAGATCTTCTTGACTTGAAATATAGAAATATATCCACTATGCTCTGTGGTTAACTGTTTCTAGGCTGCTAGTGGTGGGTGCTCCCTACAACAATCCCTGATCTACTGTATATTAGTAGATTTAAGAGAACTGCTCACCTGCAGCTAGACTAGAACATGGGGCTCAATCTAATAAGACGGAATTTAATAGACACAAATGTAAATCTTTAGACTTTGATTTTTAAAAAGAAAATGTTTCATAGCCATGAGATGGGGGAGGCATCACTAACATTCAGTAGAAAAATATAGGAAGATTTTAATGGCATTTAAAGTCAATATGAATCATTAGTATGATATGGGAACCATGAGAGCTCCCACCATCTTTGGTTATATTGACATACATAATGGGCAGGAATACAGTGTTGCTATTCCCATCGTACTCTGTCCTGGTCAGTCCATATCTTGAAAATAATTATTTGTTGTGGGTCCACATTTTAGAAAGGATATTGATAAACCAAAGATCATCCAATAGTAGGCAGCCAACATGGCAAAGAGACTGATGACCATGTCATTTGATAAGTGATTATAGGAACTATCAAAGAAAAGACTTAGAGGGACCATACTAGCTCTCTTTAAATACCTAAGCTCTTATGTGGAATAATTTGTCTTCTGCTTGGGCCAAGGAGATAGCAGTAGATACAATGAGGGGAAGTTGTAAGAAGGCTCATGATAAAAAATATTCCCAACAATTAAAATTATCCAAAAGTGAGATGGACTTCCTCAAGAGATAATGGTTTTTGTTTTCATTGGTAGCCTCCAAGCAAAGATTTGATGACTTCTTATAGAGCAAGTTCTATGTTCTTTTCGGAGTGTGGATTGTATAAAATAGTCCCTAGAGTCTTTTACAATTATAAGAATCTATGATTCTCTTTCCCTTCTTTGAAGTAACCTTGCTGGAATCAATCTATCTGTTCTTAATTAAGTATTAAATATGACTGAAGAAAGGAATACGAAGATTCTAACAACTAGTAAACACTGTGCTTTAACACCTTAAGGAACAATTTTGTTGCTAAATATTTTTAAAACACATAAAACATTATTTTAATTGGTAACATTTTTTTTCACGTGACTACAGATGCTATGCTATTTTAGAAAAATAATCATATACACATTTCCTGTCCCTTTGAATTTATCTCATTCCTCCATGTATCATAGTCAGAATCTATGTGATATTTCATGATCATATGCTCTGGGTGTGAAGCACAAGGCCTTGCATACAATAAGCATTAATTAAATGCTTATGAAACTAAACTGAATTACATATGCATTTGTGTAATGCATGGCACACCTGAAGAAAGTTTGACATGGAAACTGGTTAATCCAGATTATTTTAAGAGTGTTTATAGATGTAATTAGAAGGACTATAACGAATAGATGAGAAGTGAAACATATTTACCAGTATTTCTATGGTAATTTATTTGTTATACTAGTTCTAAAAGAATTACTACCTGGACTCTAATCCCTCAGCACCCTATGTGGTATATAAGGAAGTGGAAATCCCACAACCTGAAGTCAAAAAGAGCAGTTGAAACTGGACACAGAAAAGAAATTCACACTGGTGGTAACATAATTTTGAATTCAGTAAAGGAATCAATTTTCAAGCTATATCATAGAAAGAAAGATGCCAAATGAAAAGAAACAATCACTGACTGTATAATTGTCTAAAGAGGTGATAGAAAATACATCAGCTTCTACCAATACATATTTACTTTTTCTTATCTATTAATTTTCATAAGAAGGGCCTATGAATATATCAAGGATATTATTGATGAAAATATAAGAAGAGAACAGGCAGAGATTCATAAGTTTTTTGTTTCAGACTAAATCTTTATGGAGCCAGAATTGGCTGAGAAGCATACGGAATGTAAGATCCTATTGCCTTTATGGTGCATTATTTATAATAAAGCATTTAACTTGGTATAACAAAATGTTACCTTCAGAAAATTGTTAGTTAATAAACATTTATTAAGTACCTACTTATGTGCCAGACACTATGCTAAGTGCTTAGAGAAACAAAGAAAGACAAAAACCAGTCCTTGCTCTCAAAGGAGTTCACAATCTAATGGGGGAGACAATATAGAAACAATAATTTATGAACAGATCTACACAGGAGGAATTGGAGGCAATCTGAGAGGGTAGGCACTAGCATTGTTGCCTTCTCAGCAAAATGGCTCAACTGTGTATATATCATTTGCATCTGGGTACCTTTGCCTAAATCCCATTTAATGTAAAACTTCTAGAGCCTGGAAAAGAGGGAGCCCTACCTTCTTTCTGGCTCATTCTCTTCTACCAAATGACATATTACATTTCTTTCTATTACTGTTTCAAACTTTAGAGTTGATTCTCACAAATGACAGATCATAGATCCCATGAGTATACACTGTCAGAAATAAAAATACTAGACTTTCCTTTTTGGTGAATCTACTACTCTTTTTAATTCCTAATCCTATTGCAAAGGTCCCTCCCCTCTTTAACTCATTGTTTGAGGACTAAGAGGTCTACAATCTTCCTGAAACTCCCCTATTTATTTCCCCTTAACATGCGCCCTGCTACTGTTACATATGTCACATGTTTGAAAATGACAGCAGTCTCCATCTTTGGGGTGTTGGTGTTAATATGCATAAGCTAATTAAGCAAGAGCAATACAGACTAGCTTTAACCTCTGAAACACTTGGACTAGCTACACTACTAGCCTTGCAGTTCACTTCTATATCTGCTTTAGGTGGCTGCAAGACTGTCTTTTAGCCTTGAGGTCCCCTTTCTGCAATTCTACTTACTTAGTTGTATATTCACTCCAATGATGTAAGCCCTGTTCTCCTGAGATCCTTGTCCAAGTTCTTCCATAATTCTTCTATATTCTGGAATGGATCTATTCAATAGATTGAAAATCCTTCTCTGGGTGTTTTAAAATCTTATGCATACTACTGTAACATCTTAGTAATTAATTTGTTCTTTTTGTTCATTCTTGCTATTCTTATTTACTCTTCTAACATTCTGTTTTGTATGTAGAAGGTGCTGAATAAATCTTATTAGTTGAATGAGCTAACTTCCTTTCCCAAGCATACATTTTCTGAGTGGTATCTATTATGTTGCTTCTTGCACAATTCATCATTATAATGTCCTGCAGCTTACATATCTCTCACAGACATCTCTCCCTTACTTTGCATTCTTCAGATATGGTATCATTCTATATCTTATAGTTGTGTAATATCACTAAATGAATATTCATGTAAAAAGATGGGTTATTGTTGGGCACCAATTTGTGATAATTAAAATACTGTTTAATGTCCCATATGCAAGATAGCTTACTCTCTTCCTCTTATTTGATTTTGGGCCTGGTCAAGATTTTGATGTACTAATTCACAGCACTGTACATCCAACTGCTTGAAAGAGGAATTAGAGCAAGGAGCGACTGGCTACAAGAAGACTAATTAGAAAGCTACTGAAGTCCGTGAAAGAGATGATCATGATGTAAACTAGATTAATGGCCATGTGAGTGGGAAAGAAAGGGATGGATGTGAAGGATGAATTGAAGAAACTTGGCAAATGATTAGGGATGGGCTAAGGGAGATGAGTGAAAGTAAAGAAATGAGGATAGCTCCAAGTGAGTAAATCAAGGTGACTATAAGGTTGGTGGCCCTTCATTTTATTTCTCAGTGGTTATGGAATCCCTTGAGTCCAAATTACTTTTGTCAATCCCAGGAAGAGATCATACCTTATTAGGCAGCATTCATAAATATATAAAGGAAATAAGAAAGAGAGACAGACAGACAGACAGAGACAGAGACAGAGAGCGTGTGATAAATGGGAGTACAGCTAGTTTTAGACGCAAGTTTTTGTCCCTTCTACAATATACAACACTGCCTCTTTAAGGGTTCACTGACTATGTGTAAAGCACTGTACAATGCCCAGTAAAACATCAAAACAAGACAGAAAAATAAAAATCCATTATTTTGTTGGGACAAAGGAATCCACAGTGTCTTAATCTAGAGCCCATTGCTCTAGTAATGGAGTAACCATCCTGGATGTTACAAATGGAGACAACAGAGCAGAGAATCCAGAGGAGATAGGTTTGGGAAATTACTAAAAAGCATGTACCTCCTGATACATAATTTCACATTCAGCCCTGGTAGCCTGGGTTTATAATATTAGTAAAGGGCCATCACTTCCTTGGGCGTGCTCCAGGGTAAAGCTAGAGGCAGCATTCAATCACCAGTGCCTAAGGCTCCTGCTAATTTCAGTCTGGGATGAGAAACTATCCCTGATTATTATTCATCCTATGATGAATATGGATAACTCCTCCAATCCCTCCTCCTCCTAAAGGGGAAAAAAAAAAAGTATTATGTGTCCTCCCTTCACCAATGAGACCATTAGCCAGATTTCATAACTACAGGAATGTATCCATTTTTATAGAATTATTAAACTGTAAGAAGGGTTGATTTTGGATGCATCATTAATGTATATCATTTCCAACAGCTTCATCAGTTTCTCTTAAATAGACTGGGCTAATATTGACAGCTTACTACATGATCTGCTCTGCTGAATCCTTATAGGTGGTGAATATCAAGACCTCCCTCAGCATAGGTCACCCCTCAGTTAATTCACAATCTATTTTATGCCAGGGGTAATCTGGAGATAAGTGATTTGGCAGCTGATGGGAAGACTGCATGGTAACATGGGTCACTCATGCAAAATTCATTGCAAATGTGACAGACCATCTTGGCTCAATTTTGCAAGGGTATGTGAAAAAGAACCTCCTGGCCTGATGTGCAAGAAATCTACTTCCCATGGTTCTTTTTTTAAAAAAATCTATTTAAGGTTTTGTTGTATGTGTTTGGGATGGAATACCTTGGTCCATTCATCATAGGGTCATAGGTTCATAAAACTAGAAGTGACCTTAGAAAAAAGTGTAATACACTCTATCCCTTCATTTTACTGATGAGGAAAATGAGAAGCAGAGACTTTAACTTATCTAAGATCATAAAACAAATAACAGAGCTAGAATTCAAAGCCAAGTGTCCTGGCTTTGCTCTTCCCTTTGTGTGTGTGAGAAGCAGCATGGCATAATGGAATGATTGTTGGACTTCGAATCTGAGAACCTGAGTTCAAATTGTGTCTCTGCTATTTATTGCCTATAGAATATTAGGGAAGTTATTTAACTTTTCACAGCCTATTTCCTTTTGGGTAAATGGAGGGTTTGCAGTATATGACCTTTAAAGTTGCTTCTAGCACAAACTTTTCACTCTAGATACCCCAAAGAAAAAAGCCAAAACCAGTGGTGACTGAAGAGAAAGAGATAACTTAAAGAAGCAGCCTCTTTTAAGTAAGTAGTTATTCTGGTCATGGTTCCATATTTGGGGCAATGGACTTCTCAAAGCCTGATGATTAAACTATGCAGTTTCTTTAAACAAAACATATTCAGTAATTCTCAGTATGTGTTCCACCAGGTGGAAAGAGAGAAAGAAAGAAAGCAGGAAGGGAAGAAAGAAAAGGAAGGAGAGAAAGAAAGGAGGGAAGAAGGAAGGAAGGAAAGGAAATAAGAAAAGAGAGAGAAAGAGAAAGGGAGAGAGAAAGGGGGAGAGAGAGAGAGAGAGAGAGAGAGGGGGGAGGGAGGGAGGGAGGATTATTTTATACCTACTTCACAGGGCTGCTATGAGAATCAAAAGATAATATATAGGGAGAAGGGCACTAAGAAGTTTAAAGTAATACACAAATGTAAGGGGTTATTATGATTCCAAGATTATGAATCAGTACCCATAAGTTTTCCTTTGACAATCCTTGCCGATTACAATCTGAGCCCAAGAATCTTGAGGCATATTTGAATATTAAAAGTACACAAGAAATGAAGTTGAAAAGAATTTTTATTTCCTTTAGTGCCTCCTCTTGGGCACCTCCTTCCCCCCCTCCTCTCTTCTGCCCTCTCTTCTTCCCCTCTCTCCCCCATAATTCTATACTAGTTCCCATCTTCCATTCTCTATTCTCCCCTTCTTTTCAATCTCACCTTGATGGATGTTGCACAGTTTGAAGGTTTTAAGTACCACCTCTTTAGGTATTAAGTACCACCTTAATCTCAGTCTAGCCCCACTCACTCTCTCAATGTCTCTGCCTATTGCTCATAAACATTTCATAGAGTAAAATCACAGTATCATAGATTCAAAGTCCAAAGGACCCTCAGAGGTGATTTACTTCAACCTAACCACATGAATTTAAAACCTCAGGTATTGGATCCTAGAATTTAAAGGAGGAAGTAATTTAAGAGATCATCTTGTCTAATCACTCCAGATGATGAAATAAATGCCCAGAGAGAATAAGTACTTTGTCAAAAGTTACATGGATAAACATCAGAGGCAGGATTTGAACACAGATCTTTTTACTTGAATTCTATTACTCTTGTTCAGAATGTCATTGCTATCTTCAGCTCTCTCTTTCTTCCCACATCTAATCATTCATCAACTTATATCCATTTCCTACAATATTGGAAATGGCATCATGGAGGAGGGGGGTTAGAGCCAGGTAGTCACTTGTGAGGTGAACTAAGAAGAAGACATCCTAAGGTAGGGTAAGATATGCATAAAGATGTAGGAAAAGAAAAAAAAAAGTATGTCTGGGGAAAGTTAATGAGATTTGGTACTTGCCTCATAGTAATGGCTGTTAATACTTTTTCACTCATGCTTTTATGTCTCTTACATACACCCCTACTGTTCCTGTTTACCTTTTTATTCTTCTGCGTCTTGTATTTGAAAGTCAAATTTTCTATTTATCTCTGGTCTTTTCATCAGGAATACCTGAAAGTTCTCTATTTCATTAAATATCCATTTTTCCTCTGAAAGATTAGACTGAGTCTTTTGCTGGTCTCATGATTCTTGATTGTAATCCTACTGCCTTTGCCCTACAGAATATTATATTCCAAGCCCTCTGCTCCTTTAATGTAGAAGCTGCTATGTCTTGTGTTAATACTGTTTGTGGTTCAATGATATTTAAATTGTTTCTTTCTGGCTGCTTAACAATATTTTTCTCACTAGCCTGGGAGCTCTGCAATTTGGCTATAATATTCCTGGAACTTTTCATTTTGGGATTTCTTTCTGGAGGAGATCCTTGGACTATTTCAGTTTCTATTTTACCTTCTGGTACTAGGATATCAGGAGAATTTTTCTTGATAATATCATGAAAAATTATGTCTAGGCTCTTTTTTGGATCATGGCTTTCAGATAGTCCAATAATTCTTTTTTTAAAGCTATGTAAATGACATTTATTCTGTCATTTGCCCAGACACACAGATTGACTCTTTTGTCAAAGGTCATTTGTGTCAGTACTTGGCAAAGGCCATCTTAGGCTGATTGGTTGGGCTTTACAAAGTTATAGTTCAATAATTCTTAAATTATCTCTCCTTGATCTATTTTTCAGATTAGTTGTTTTTCCAATGAAATATTTCACATTTTCTTCTATTTTTCCATTCTTTTGATTTTGTTTTATTGGGGGTTTTGCCCAATTCTCATTTTAAGGAGTTCTTTTCTTCAGTGAATTTTGTACACCTTTTTCTATTTGGCCAATTCTGCTTTTTAAGGAATTTTTCTCTTCATTGCATTTTGGTGCTTTTTGCCATTTGCCATTCTATTTTTAAGGCATTATTTTCTTCAGTATTTCTTTTTTTATCTCCTTTACCAATTTACTCTTTTTTCATGATTTTCTTACAACACTCATTGCTTTTCCCAGTTTTTCCTCCATGTCCTATTCAAGTTTGAAAATAATTTTTGAGCTCTTCTGGAAATTCTTTTTTTCAGCCTGAGACCAATTCACAATTTTTTTGAGGCTTTGGATATAGCAGTTTTGTCCCTGTTGTTTTCTTCTGAGTTTGTGTTTTGATTTTCCCTTTCACCATCATAACTTTCTATGATGAGGTTTGTTGCAGTTTGATCATTTTTCCATCCTATTTCTTGATTTTTACCCTTATGTTAAAGTTTTACTCTGCTCCTGTTGTTGAGGGGGCTCTGTTTCAAGCTTCAAGGTTTTTATGCAGCTCTTTTCAGAGTCAGTTCTGGGGGTCTATACGTTTTCAGTTCTTCTAAGATGGTATGATCTAAGGAGAGGTGTGCTCATTGCTTTCCTGGTTTGCACTCTGGTCTGTGAGCACCCACAAGTACTCTTTTCCATCTCATGATTGTGACAAGGGTCTTCCTTCCCCTGCAACCACAAGCTCTGGTATGCTAGTGCTCCTCCTTGCCCTGGGTCTGCAACCCAAGTATATGACCTGGATTTGCATATGGTCAATGCAACAGAGTTTTGCAACTAGTGACAGCAAAGGGACATGTAATCACTTTCTGACCATTTCTCCAACCCCCTTACCATCCTGCAGATTCACATGCCCCAAGGCCTGATGCTGGATATCTCGAGCAGGAGTGCAGGACTTGCTAAGACACAACCTATTGACTTGCTGGAACATTACTTGCACTGTAGTATGCTCCGTTCTTATCTTGGTGTGATAGACCTTCCTTGTCAACTTTCTAAGTTGTCTTGGGCTAGAAAATTTCTTCACTCTGTCCTCTTGTGGGTTCTGCCACTCCAGCATTCATTTTGAGGCTCCCCATGGAAACTTTTTAAGCAGAAAAATGGCATCATCAACTTTTTACTTTAGTTTTCTATCAATTTGGAAGCTATGTAGAGGATAGATTGGCAAAGGAAGACACTGGAGGTAAGGAGTTCAATTAGGCAGCTGTCCCAGTTGTTCAGGTGAGAGGCAATGAAGGCTTGGACAAGAGTAAGTATGGTGAGGATAGAGAGAAACAGACTGACAAGAGACATGATGAGGAAATGAAATTTATAAGATTTGGCAATTGGTTATATAGGGGGATAATAGCAGAATAAGGAATTGAGAATGATTCTTAAGTTACTAATGATGGAATGCTGGTGGTACCCTTATTTTTAAAAAGTGAAAGAGAAGGGGGTAGATTTTAGGATTCATAAATTTGGAACCTTGAACTTGCCTTTTTAATACTTTGATAATCAATCATTCAATAAATAGCAAGGTTCTGTGCTAAGTACTAGGGATACAGAAAGAGGCAAGACTACCCTAAAAGAGTTTACAATTTACTGAGGGAGGACCACATGTAAACACATATATTTGAAACAAGCTGTAAACAGAATAAATAGGAAATAATGGGCAGGCAGAAGACACTGGAATGAAGAGGGGTTGGGAAAGTCTTCCTAAAGAAGGTGAGGTTTTAGTTGGGACTTAAAGGAAGCTAGGGAGGCAGAGCAGAAGGAGAGCACTTCAGGCATGGAGGACAGCCAGAGAGAATGCCAAGAGCTGAGAGAGGAAATCTGTTCTTCATGAAACAACCAGGAGACCAGTATCACAGGATCAAAGAGCACATGTTAAGGACCAAGGTGTAGGAAGCCTAGAAAAGAAGGAAGGGGGTAGGTTATGAAAGGCTTGGAAAGCCAAGCAGAGGATTTTTTTTTTATTTGCTCCTACAGCCAACAGAGAGACACTAGAGTTTATTGAGTAGGAGTGGGGAGGTGACGTGATTTTAAGGATAAACACTTTAGTGACTTAATAGAGGATGGATTGTAGTGGGGAGAGGCTTGAGGCAGCAAGACCTATTAGCAGGCTATGGCAACAGTCCCTTTTTGGTGAGGGCCTGCATTAGAATGGTAGCAATATTACAGGAGAAAAGACCTTGGCAGCAGATTGGATATGTGGGGTAGTGGTGAGGGATAATGAGGAGTCCAGGATGCTTCCTAGATTGCAAGCCTGGAGGAAAGGGAGGATGGTGTTGCCCTCTGAAGTAATTACATTTCAATATAATTGGTTTCCTTTGTAATATTATGCATTTTATTTTATGCATTTAGAAAACACTCTTTTGAGAAGGGACCGATAGGCTTCACCAGACTCCTACAAGGTTCCATTATGTAACAAAGGTTAAGAACTTCTTATTTAAGGGGAAAGATATTGAATTCTGTTTGGGGGCATGTAGAGTTTGGTTGACAAGCAGGAAGTTGGAGGTGAGGGATTATAACTCAGGAGGTGAGAATCAGATTTATAGATTTTTGAGTCATCTTTCTAGGGATGATTGCTGCATCCATGGGCATCAGTAGGATATGAGAGAGAGAGAGAGAGAGAGAGAGAGAGAGAGAGAGAGAGAGAGAGATGAGTACATTTATGCAGAGGTGTTGGAACATTAATGATTAGCCTGTGATCTATCCAGCAAGTTGATATAAGAATTATGACAGAGCAGTGTTATAAACACCCAGGGAGGAAAGATTTCAGAAGGTGAGAGTAGTCAACAGCGTTTAACTCTGTGCCTACTGCAGTTGTGGTCTGTACCTTTCATGGATCACCTACCATATGCTGCCTGGTATTGTTAGCTTTTGTCACCTATCTATATGTTCCATCTTCCCAACTATACTAAAAGTTCATTAGGAGTGACAAGCATAGCATGGTGCTTTGCACATAGTAGGAGCTCAGTAAATTGTGGTTAGTTAAATAAAATAAAACAGTATGCAAATGAATAAGTACCATGCCATGAATGAAATCAAATTATGCATATATTAAGATAATTGCATTTCCTTAGAATGCCTTTTTTGTTCTTATTTAGCATCTTCCATAGGCAAAAATCTCTTTCCAAGGGCACTCTATACAAATTTCTTCCAAAAAATAATGAATCTTCCCCATTTTGCAATCAAGAGATGGGGCAACAAGTTTGTTTACCTTTGGACATATTTAGCTCTTTCTGATGTGCAAAGGGACAAGTGTAATTAGAGAACATATTAAATTCTAGGAATGAAAGTAGGTCATCCAAAATCAATTTCAATTTTCAATTTTTCAAGCCACCTTACTGCAGCAACAACATGGTAGGTTTTAGCAAATGATGAGGAACTCACAAATCAGCCTCTCTACCAGGGTTATCAATCAATATATTTGAAATTGACCCAATAAAGCAGTGAGGGATTTCATTCAGATTAAATTAGATTGAAAAGACCAGCCTTTCATTGCAGAGGAAAAACATTACATATTATTCACCACATCCTTCCTTGTATTTTAGTTACTTTTATTCATTTCATACTTCCTATTAAACCGGAAGCTTCTTGGGGTCAGGGAGAACAAATCATTAACTTTTGTATCATCCATGAGACCTTGCGCATACCAGGTGTTCAATAGATGTTCATTGAGTAAATAAATTTAAGTATCCCCACACTGGCAGGTTGTGATTTTTGAATTAAATGCCTGTCAAATGTTTTGGATTTACCAATTTAAGGAAGAAAGCAGTATGTTTTATGAGTAGGCAGGAAGAGATATTTCCTTTTCTTGTCCCTCTATTGCTCATCTGTGACAACACCAGAAGGGTCATTCTCACAGGTGGATGGCAGAGGGTTTGGTGTCCTTCACAGGGTCCCTGTCTTACCCATTCCAAGAAAATCTCCCTCCTTCACAAAGAAAGGAAAACTTTCTTTTGCCACTTAAGTCTTAAATCTCTATTATTTCAGTCACTTATTAGGAGTAAGATGATGTGTCTCCAGAGAGCATTCCTTTGTACTTGAAAGGACAAAGTATGGATCTGTTAGCCTCTTATCAACATGACCAGATTAGTGACTTTCAGAACAGGATCCCAAGGGAATCAGGTGCAGACCTGGACTGAGTGAGCATGATGAGGAATAGAGTTTTGCCCCAAGGGAGTTTCTTCTCCCTGGTAAAGTGTGCTTCCATTCTTCTTTTTCAAGGTACCTGCCATGGCTGCATATTAACTCAAGGGGACCATATATGGAAACTCAGAGGTCAACTAGTCTATGTCAGATCCCATAAAACCCTACTAAATGGGGGGAAAGTTTTTCATATGTAGGGTTTATTTTTGAAGATTTTATGTGTATTTTTAAAATTAGATTTCAAAACACAACTATAGTCCATTAACACCAAGATTTTGTATTCCAAGGTATTTGTAGTGTTAGTAATCATAAGGCTTGTGGGTGGATAATACCATACTAACCATCAAGTTAATATTAGGGTGACCAGAGAAAGGAATGTCTTCCAACTACCCCCATAAGACTCTGGGGTATAAGTTGCCCCTTCCTGGCTGTGAGAGAGATTTTCCTCTGTGCCCTGCCTAGCTGAGATGGACCCAAGTGGTTTTTTTTTTGTTTTTTTTTTAAACCAAGTTATAGCTCTGGATATATGGCATTTACATTTTGATATAGATAAATGGGAGGAAAGAGGATCATAGACTCATAACTTTAAAACTCAAAGGATCTAAGGTCCTCTAATTCAATCCCTCTGATTTTACATTTTAGTAAATGTAGGCCCAGAGAAAATAGGAGATTTGTTTAAGGTCCCAAGGCTTGTTAGCCCATTGTCCTATGGAACTATTATGCTTAGGAAGCCCTTTCTTTAAGCTGCCTCTTTTCTTCATTTACCATATGCTTTGACTTTATTCCTACTGCATATTGGGGATCAATATGTAAAGATTAGTTGAGATGGAATTTGAACCTATATTCTCCAACTCCAACTGCAAACTCCATAATTTCCTGCTGTCAAAGGGATGATTAAGAATACTGCACTGGTGTGGGGGAGGAGGGTAGAGGACTCCAGAATGAGCATTCTGGGAGTCTGTGAGCAGAGAATTTGGAGGGGAGTGACAATGAAAAGTTGACCTATTTAATAATTTGCTTAGGGCTACACAGAGTGGCTTCAATTTGAGTTTATTAGCTGAATGCTAAGTAAAGAGGGAGAGATTTTTTTAAAAAAAACAACAACCTCAGCTCTTTAAGGTGAAAATGGAATGTAATATTTTTTCTTTGCTTGTTTTTTGGTTCTGCAACTGGTACACAAACATGAAACAGCTGTATTCTTTCTGGTGTTGACCAGACACTTTGCTATCAATTTTCTTTTTGGTGTTTCCCTCTGGTGATTAGGTTTTGATTATGGTGGAAGAAGCTGATCTCTGTGTCCATGGGACACTGAATAGCCCATATGAAAAGCCTGAGGGTTGTCTTTGATACCAATGCAACCTGTCTTTAGTGTCCTTTAGAAACCTAAAGGTCCATTTATTATTGATGATCTTAGTGAAGGCAGCATATTAAGAAGGAAAGGGAAAGGAAGGAGGTTGAGTAACATTGCCATAATGGGAGATCCAGAGCAGACTGTTATGGTCTAAAGACTTTAATGAAACATCAGACCTGATTACACACCTGCTATATTAATCAGAGGAGTGTATGAATTTCATTCTTGAGCGACCCATTTTATTTTTGGTTTATTGTTGCCTTTTATTTTTAGACCAGAGTTATTTCCCCTTAACCCTCTGGATACCTTCTCTATTGAACCCTTCCTTTTGTAAGATCTAGGAGCCAGGGCTAGGATCTCACTGGGGCAAATGTTTTGAATGATAGATCTTTTGAATTGTGGTCCTCTCCTCTTTCCTTAATCCTAGAGAAGATGGAGGAATTGTGTTTAGGATTTAAGATTACGCTACTAGATACAACATCACAGAGTTTGAGCCAAATTGGGGCTAGGGCTGTGAGCAAAGCAGGACTGGGGTTCCTGAGATGGATAAGCTAGGCTAAAGCATCATGAATAAGGTGGAAAATAACCGGGATCATTCCTAGAACAGCTGGCATCAATTATCCAAAGCAGGCAGAGGAGAATGTAGCAACCCTTTGAGAAGAAGGGCCTGACTGATTATGAACTCCTCAGCTGCAAAGCTAAGTGGCTGAGAATAATTTCCTTTCTTGACCCTTCTTCCCTGCTTACACCCAGCTAGACAGAGCTGGAAGAAAAAGAACTTACTATATTCTATTTCCTTTCTTTTCCACCCTCTCCAACTCTATCGATGGTAGTTTATAAGACTGATTATCTTTTCATGAACAAGATCATTCCATTGTCTTTGGGCATGCCATTACTTAAGATCAGAATGTATAAGCGTTTTGTATACCATGGAGTATTTCCTCTAGTACTCTCTAGTTCTGATGTAGGAGCCACCCTTGCACCCATTCACCTCCAGACACATGCTATCTGCCACCTTTGCTCCTACTCACTAGTTACTAAATGATCGTGGAGGAAGTCTCACAACCATGGAGCCAGGGTCTATTAGACATTTATGTTCTGTACTCTCCATCTGACCTTAATTTCAGCAGGGCAATCCTTTTACTCTTACCTAATTCATTCTTTATCACAACCCTGTGTCTATTTCAACCTTTCTCTTCCCTCCTTAAGTTTTCTATGTCTTCTCAAGAAGAGGGCCTCATATCATACTTTACTGAGAAATTTAAGGTTATTCTATATGAATCTCATGATATCACCCCCTATTTTCCTATATTCTAATCTCTAATGAAATGGTGGTCTTTCTTGCCTAGGCCAAACCTTTTATGAGTATCCTTGATTCTATCTCCTCCTGTGTCTTTCAAGGTATCCATCTTTAATTTTCAATTTCTCCCTACTTACTTATTCCTTGTTGTTTAAAAGCACTCCCATTTTTCTCCCATCCTGGTTTCATTCAGACTTAAGCTCAGGCAACACTTCCTTTATGAATTCTTCCCTGATCCTCCCAGCTGTTTATTTTCCTTCCCCAAAATTGTTGGTGTCATTCAGTTGTATCTAACTCTTTGTGACCCCATTTGGGGTTTTCTTGGCAAAGATACTGGAGTGATTTGCCATTTACTTCTCTAGCTTATTTTATAGATGAGGAAACTGAGACAAATCAGGTTAAGTGACTTGCCCAGGATCACATAGCTAAGGCCAGGTTTGAACTTGAGAAGATGAGTTTTCTTGACTCCAGGCCTAGCACTCTTTCCTCTGCAATACCTAGTTGCCCTCTCCCAAATTACCTCACATTTATTTTGTATCTACTTATATGAGAATCAAAAGAGCTAGAGAGAAGGCATTGCTTCCCTTCTGCCTTTAAATTCCTAGTACCTATCACAGTGCCTGGAAAATAGTAAACACTTAATACATGCTTATTGATGGGTTTCTTTCTTCATTCTTTTTCATTTCATCCAAGTCTTCCCATGTTTTTCCGAATTCCTTTTATTGACCTTTTTGTTATGTCTGCCACCCAATTAGAATTCTTGCCTAAGAAAGACTCCATCTGGAAAGTCCAGAACCTATAGCTAACTCATAGAACACTGCACATTATAGTACAAAGGAGATAATCCATGAAATGTTTTAATCACCAAGGGAATAGGCACTGCAGATATAAGATAAGGTGCACTATTATAAGTACATCTTTACAACATTTACTGCAAATGAAAATTATTTCATAAAGTTTTTACTGAGTTGGAAACAGAGATTTATAATAAAAATTAGTCAAGAGATTCTCTGGGAAGGCTGCCAAATCTTCCCTAACACTGCTCTTGCCCAGTGTTCAATAAATTGAACAGTTAGTTTTCATTGCAAAAGGAAATCACACAAAATATGCTGAAAAGCTGGCCATATTCGAGCCATTTCAAATCTCACTAGCAACACTTCAGGAGTTCACCTAAACCTCTTGAGAATTATGACACTAGGAAGATATCCTCGAGTTCTTTGAATTCAGAGAGAAAAGGACTGATCTTTCCTACTGTGGGAATAGATTTTTCTCTGAGCCATCTATACTCAATCTCCACAACAAACACACGTGTGTTTATTATGCCCTAGATGGGACAAGGTCCTGGGCTAGTTATCATGGACGACGAGCAGTCTTGTCCTCAGGGGATAATATTCCCCAAAGTTTTTAAATACATACATACACGTATACACAGGTATACATATATTTTTGCATATATATGTACATAGATATCTAACTTTTCTTTATAACATTTTCCCTCCAATAAAATGGAAGCTCCTCAAGGCCAGATTATACTTTATTTTTGGTTTCGTATCCCCAGCAAGCCAGTTGTCTTGACTTGTGTCTTGCCCTGGACTCCACCAACTCTGGAGGAGATAGTGAAGCTGATGACTGCACAGCTCTGCCTCACTTAAAACCAATTTACTTGAAAGTCATGGCATCGCCCTCCTGATGTCACTGGTCCTCAGGAACAAATGACAAACAACAACCAAAATCCCCAGCAAAGGGCAGCTAGGTGGTGTCGTGGTCAGAGTGCCAGTTAGGGTGATTCATCTTCCTGAGTTCAAATCTGGTTTCAGATACTTACTGTCACCTGTGTGACCCTGGGCAAGTCACTTTACCTTGTTTTCCTCAGTTTCCTCATCTGTAAAATGAGCTGGAAAAGGAAATGGCAACTCACTCTAGCATTTCTGCCAAGATAACCCTTAAATAGGGTCATGAGGAGTTGGACTCTTTGGGGCTGAAAATGACTGAACAGCAACAAATCCCCAAGAAAGTTCCTGGTATATTATTGATTCTTAATGCTTGTGGAATTGAATTGAATTGTGTATGAAACAAGTAGTAAAGGATACAAGGTATGTTTGAGAGGTAGTCATTCAGTCAATAATGATAATATCAACAACAATAATAGTGATGATAGATCAATCAATTAATTGATAGAATTTATGTAGCACTTAAAGTTTTAAAAAACACTTTACAAATATTTTTTATTTGATCCTCCCAACAATCCTGGAAGGTATTATTGTTTCCAACCCACATACAAAGACACTAAAGCAGCCCAATATCATACAGTTGGTAAATGCGTGGCTTGATTGAAACTTGGGTCTTTCTGACTCCAGGTCAGTGGCTCTATCCATTTTACCATCTAGTTGCCTGTCAAGCATTTACTATATATGCTAGGCACTATGCTAAGTGCCAGGCCATGAATAGACTAGCCTGGTGGAAATGGAGAGGTCACATAATGAATTTGAGGGAGAAAGAGGGTTGGGCCAGATTATGAAGTACCTGTGTGCAATATGGTTCTGGGGTTTAAGTTTGTGGACAGGTAGTCTGGTGGAAAGAACACTAGTTTCAAAAGCTATGTTTAACAATTAACTTTGTGATCCTAGCTCAGATATTACCCACTGTAAGCCTTACTTTATCATCTATAAAATAGGCTAATAGTACTACTTACTGCACAAAGCCGAAGGAAAATATTTTGTAACTCTTCAATTTTTATCTAAATGTGAGTTATTATAATAACATGAAATGAAGACCCAATTAACTAGTTACAGATACATGCTTTACAGATAATCTCCTTGAACTGTTTCCTTTAGCTGTAATTGGAAATGGTTATCCACATTTTTTCATTTCCCCTTCCTGATTTCAAAATTGTATCTTTATA